>NW_006159643.1:3088483-3175739 GCF_000334495.1 Tupaia belangeri chinensis
CAGCAGGCTGCTGACAACACAGGACTGAAGCTCAGGGGAGAGGTCAGGTGTTGCAGCCTTTGTCACTCTCTGAGCTCTCACAGAGGGGCTAGAAGTCTACGTGAGAGAAGAGGTGCCCTGACCTTTGCCTCAGGTCCTTCCTTGGCTTCCCTCTGTAGGACAGTGGAAGACAACCTGTGTTATCTCAGATGTAGTATTAAATCTAAAGCCACCTCAGTAGGCTGTCTAAAGTTATGGATTTATCTTTAATCAACCACATGAAATATATTCATGCCAAGATCTTGTCAGAGATATTTTTTAACCTTGATCTCTTTTCTGTACAATACTTAATCAAAACTAACATGGGAAAAAAAGGTATGTATGAAATACTTGAAAGGTATGGTGCTTCTAAATACATTCTTGGGTGATAATTTTATATCTATCTATCTGTATATCTAATCCATTGGTCTAACATTTCTCTACCTACTACCTATCAGCTATCATGATCTGTCTGTTTTTATCAACCTGGCTTTAAGATTTGCTGAGAAACTGGAGCACGTAATGTTAACTCTTAGTAGGACTGTTTCTACCAAAGCATGATTTGGCATATTGCCATCAGCCTGTATTGAGAGATATAAAAGTACCAAGTGTGACTCTTGAATGCATTGTTTCGATATTAATCTAAATCTGGTTCTTTATATTGCACAAAGGGAACTTTATGTTGACCTGGGTGCAGGGGAATGTATCCCAGATATGAGTAACATATTTTTGTCTTGGACATGATGAATTGAATAGTTAGTGATATTTCCCTCTTTGCACTGATTACTGGGGTGCTCAGAGTGAAATACATGATATTGACTAAAGCATCTGATAATTACAGCATGTAGTGATGGTACTAATAATGCTTTGGCTTTATTTTAATCTGCCTGCTTTTATTTCTCCTTACACATGATTGTCTTAACTATTTTAGTCAATTTGGTCTTCTTGTAATGCCAAATTGCTTTAGTTCTTATTTCAAATGAGGAGTGCATATGTGCACACAAGCATGTGTGTGCATTTACATAACAGAAGCATATACATGTGTATTTTTTTATAGATAATTTTCTTTTCCCCCCTTTTTAAAAATTCTTTCTTTTTAAAAATAGCAACTAATGGAGTGGAATGAATACAAGTACTCTTATTCAAGTGAAGTTGGCTCTTATGTGTGGAATGTAAAAGCAACACCTTATTTTCATCATTTCAGAGTTTTTTCATGATGATGAAGATATATTAAGAATGCAATATATGATAAAATATGAGACAGCCCTTTTGCTCATATGCAGAATATGTTAGGTAAAAGGACCAGCAGATGGCATAATGGTTACATTGCTGGACTCCCATGTAGTCAACTATAGTTTGAGTCTCAGACCTGGCAACTTAAAACTCACTCTGGGCACATGTGTGTGTGTGTGTGTGTGTGTGTACCCAAAATCTCATGAGGAGAATGAAGGAGAAGGGATTGTGGCTTGGCCATCCTCCCCGAGGAGTGATTTCTCACTTTCTGTCTCCCTGGCGAGTGCACGCACCCTATTGCAAAAATCTCTTAAAAGAAAAAATGAGAGAGGGGACCAGTAGTTGGCGTAATGTCTATGTCACTGGACTTCCATGTAGTCGACTGTAGTTCGAGTCTCAGATGGCTTAAACTCACGCCAGGCATGTTTGTGCATGCCCAAGATCCCAAGAGGAGAAGGGAGGAGAAGGGACTGCAGCATGGCCATTCCCCCCGGCCCCCTACCCGGGGGGAATGATTTCTCGCTTTCTGTTTCTCTGACTCTGTCTTTCTGGTGTGCGCACATGCCCTATAGCAAAAACCTCTCAGAGAGAGAGAGAAAAAAAAGAATATATTAGGTAAAGCTCTGGATTTGAAATCAGAAGATTGAATTTTACCTTTCTTGGTCTGTTACTAGCTATGTGTCCTTGGGAAAGCTGTCTAATCTCTGCAAGCTTTGGGTTTCTTGGTAGGATGAGGGTGGACGTACTGCTCTATCCACATTACCTTTATTACAAAGATCAAGTTAGATGATGCTTGAGCCTCTGTAAATTGTAAAGAGCTAGAGGTAAGACTGTTATCCAAGCATCGATTCTGTGTGAAGAATATTTTAACTTCATAGTCACAAAGGTTAGTTAGTTTAGAATCGGAATCATCAACTCAAAAAGTAACGCAAATGGGCAAGGTATGAGAACAAAAATCTTGTGACTCTCAGCATTTAAAAAAAAATCTCATTTCTGATAAGACTTGAATAAGAGAAATATTTTACATAGTTCCTACTTTAACAATAGGAAAATGGCACTGACACTTAGTCACAGTGTGAGGAGACATAGGAAGGGACAGAAACAGACCAGGGAGAGAGGGCATGCACTGTATTCAAGGGGCAGCTGCTATTCAGTGCCAGCTAATGGTTGCCAGGAAGGAAGTGGGGATGATGTTCAAAGATAATTTTTTACAGACAACCCAAAATATTAGATTTTTTTTTTTTGGTAAGTGTTCCAATGTATAGGTTTTGGAATTAATTCCAAATTTAAGAAGTACATTTGAATGGGTTACACTATTCAGGGAAAACTAAACATGATATTCATCCTTCAGGCTATTTGTTCATAATCTTTTCTATGAAATGCATTTTCAAAATTCACCTTGTGTTTGAGGCTACATAGATCCAAGGAATAATATATTTGTAAATTGTTTTTGGAAAGTAAATGTGCATTAAGTGTTACAAAGCCCCTTTTCTGTGAATATTCATTAAAACCTATACAGTATGTTCTAAATATATTTAGTTTTGTTCCAAAATACATTTTTTTTGCTGTGAATACATTGTTGGAATGTCTGTTAAATGCAAGGTTAATATAGTTATAAAATACAAAAGTAGTGTTATAAATAATCATTTGTAAATAATGTACAATTTTGCTTAGTGTTGATGCTCTCTGCCTAGTTGTGGATAACATAATGATGCCAAAAATCCTGGTAGTCCTGAAGGCTGAATTTCATTAACATCAAAAGAACTGTTGACTGCTTATTTTATTATAGTCCTATGCATAGGAGATCATACAATATCAGAGAGAAAATAGGACACAGTTTAATCACCCAGACTATATATATGAATACAGTCAGTCCTCATTATTTGTAGATTCCTTATTTGCAAATTCTCCTGCTTAAAAGTGGGTTATCTATAACTCCAAAATCAATACTCATGTGTTTTCATGGTCATTTGTGCACATGTGCAGAATGGCAAAAAATTGAACTTCCCTAATGTGAATGTTCCCAGCAGAGGTCGAATAAGGTGACATTCTGCTTGCTTATTTCAGCTCTCACACTGTAAACAAGTATCTTCTTTTGTGATCTATTTAGTACACTTTTTTTCTTGGATTTGTTAAGCATTTTTGTTGGTGATTTCATTGTTTAAAATAGCCCCCAAGCACTGAAGTACTATCTAGGGTTCCTAAGTTCAAGTAAGACTGCCATATGCTTTATGGAGAAAGTGCATGTGTTAGCTAAGCTTTGTGTTCTGGTGTGAGATACAGTGCTGTTGACTGTGAATTTAATTTTAATGGGTGACTAACATATATTAAGTAAGTTACTTTTAACAGAAACAGACATAAAACATAAGTTATATATTGATGGCTTGACAAAACTATGACCAGAGGCTCACAGGGACCTAACTCCTTATTTTCCCTAGAGGCAATGGTTCAATATTTGCTAATTCAGTGTTTGCAGCAACTTTATGGAACACAACTGTTGTGAATAATGAGAACAGGCTGTTTATGAAAACATTGAGATAATTGCCTCTTTTTTTTCCAATATATACAGATTTGCAGATACTACTTTAGTATTGGGAGAAGCACCTGAAAAATTCAGTGATAACTATGTGATAAATTGTAGGTGAACTTTTAGAACTCGAGTCATCTAGATCTGTGTAATCAACCATACATGCATGGGTTATGTTAGGACCTTAGTCTACTTGGGTTCTCATCCTGGTCTCATTACTGATTAGATAGATATGTGATTTTGGACAAAATATTTTGACTCTCTGGGATTCTGGCTCTAAAAAACCAAGAAGAATAAAGATTTCCAAAGTTCTTTCCAGTAATAAAGTTATGTAAGTATGTATAAATTTTAATATAGCACTTATGTGATTCCCTGTGATCTTCAAGGAAGGGGGAAGAAAGATTACAAAGGTATGTCTGTATAAAGCACAGTGACATTAAGGAGGTTACAACTAATTTGAGAGGACACACTGAAATTGAAACAGTAAACAATATGAAGCAGACATATAACTAAGAGATAAATTAGATCCTATTGAGCAGTGATTTTCATCCTGTATGGGGATTATAGGAAATGGATTATTAGAATCACCTGGTAGGGAGTGGAATTTTTCAGATAAACTATACCTAACCCTCCTCTCCCCTTTCTGGTCTCCCTCAGAATATGTTCTAACAGATTAAGGTTGCAAATCCTTGGTGATAGATATGGTATGAGCTCCAAGGAAAGGGTAAGAGTCTACTTGCTGCCATTCCTGAGATTTGGCCCTCCCACAGCTCAATCAATTTGGATGATCATGGCTCTGAAGAGGCTCTTTTCAGCCATATTTATTCCACGTGATCCTGGATCAGTGTGATCCTGTTCCATGTGACCCTGACTCTAACCTTTCATCCCAATTCCACAAATGATTGGATTTCATGAGGGCATCTGACACAAACAAAGTCTGTCTATAGGCTGTGACTGACTCATGGTATGGCTTGGTGCACAAAGATGAACTGGTCCAATCAGATGTCTGCTTAGCAAATTTGGACTAAGAAATAGTTACAGAAAGAGGTATCTGTAGATGTTGGAGGTCAAAGCCAGTCATGGTGTATGAAGAGGTAGGGTTATCATGATAGCTCTCTTGCAAGAAGAACTTATGGAAAGGAGAGAAAGATTATAGAGGTAAGAAATTGACCATCTGAGTAGAGAGGACAGCAGAAAATGATTGTCTGAGTCACATAATAGCAGGATCTTCTCTGAAAACTTTGAAGCTCAGTTTTACCACAGTTTTTTTTGCCTTCCCAAACCAAAATTTATTATGATTACTATCCTTCCTGATACCAGATTGCTCAGTACTTCCTGTGCACGTTTATCCTATACTAACCATCCCCTTGCCCCAACCACCCACCTCATTGCATCAGCCCCTTGACTCACTTCCTCCTCTTTGGAACCAAAGGCTCTAACAAAATTGGAGCAATGAAGCTAGAATAATCAAAATACTTTAGTAAGTAAAGGCATCTTTTGGAATTTGTGAGGGATTGATTCCAGGACCCTCCTGAATACCCAAATTCAAGGATGCTCAAATCTCTTTATATAACCTATGCACATTTTCCTCAATATTTTAAATTATCTCTATTACTTTATATTTTTATTAGAAGATTCCTCATACTACCTAACATATTGTAAATACTATATAAGTAGTTAAACTGTTGGGTCATTGGAAAAGTCATGACATCTTTTTCTATGCAAATATTTGTCATGACTTTTCTGAGGATCCAATATATTTTTAAAATTTGTATTATTTTATATTGTTGTTGTTTTTCCCAATATTTTTGATCTGCAGTTGATTGAATCTATAAATGCAGAACCTACAGATACAGAAGGTTAACTGTACCCAGTAGATATCTTCTAGTTAAAATCGATAGTGCCTTAGAGGCCATTGGGCTTTGCACTTGCTGAAGAGTGACTGAGAGAGACAGTTAGAGTGAGAGTGTCTTTATTACTGGAAAGACATTTACCTACAGATGACAGACCTGTAGGTAAATGTGTCAAAGCCAGGACTAGAACCTGGCTCTCCCTTATGTCATAGTCCTTGATCTTTAGATTCTGCCTCCACGAATGTAGAAAGGCTTTATGGAGGAGGTGAGGGTATTGGTGATGGCAAGGATTCACAGCAAAGGAGAGATGGGACTTTCATAGCCAGATAAAGATATAAACAGTATAATTGGGGGAGATATCAGGTAAAAAGTAAGATAAGAACTGAAAATTCCTATTGCTAAATATGGTCCAGAGGAGTCCTCAGAGAAGGCTGGAGAGTGAGCCAGAAAAGTTCAGGCTCTGGTAGACTCAGGGAACCATACTTTATTTGTGACACAGTTAAAGGTGGGAGAAATCAGAGTCAAGAAGTGGTGGAATGTTGTTCATAAAATAAAAAAACAAAAAATACAATTTAGATTGAGGATAACTTTCTCCTGAAAAGAGTAATATCTTTTTTCTCTTTGAATCTTTACAAACTTTCAGTCTCTAGGATTTTCTGTCAGGAGGAGACCTCTTACACCATCCTTAATAATATTTTATAAAACTTCTTAAAGGCTAAGTAATCTTTAGTGATGGTCTCTCATCTTCTGTCATAAACGTTGCTCTAGACCTTGAGTATGGCTTGATTTTTTAGGAAACGCTAGTGATAATAATGTGAAATATACAGTAAATTGTGTTTTGGAGGTGTTAATCATCAATTGGGAGCTGTTGAACTGAAATGTTCCTCTCAGGGGTAGCACAAGAAAGGAGAAAATTGTTTGGAACAAAATGAAAAAAGAATGAAAAGAGAAAAACAAAATAAAACTCAGCGGAACTCTTTTGGCATAAAACATTGCCCATAGCCATTTGCTCCATTTTTTTTTCAAAACCAGAAAACAAAATGAAACAAAAACCTTATTTTTTGTTAGATATAATATTGTTACTTAAAAATGATTAATTCTAAATTAAATCCTATTTTCTTTAGTTTAAGCCTGTATTCTCCAGTTTTACTCTTAGGTAGTCACCATTCTTCTTTTAATATTTCTTCATGTATTTTAAAGCAATGCCCACTAAAGAGATTTAGATTTCACCCTGAGAGATTTATGTATTTTAACATGTTTATTCAAATCCCAGAAAGCAAAAGCCTAGAGAAAGAAAGCCAGTAAAACAAATGAACAGTTCTGTGTACCGAACAGTATTTTGTAAAGAAAGACTACAATAGTGATTTTGCTGTTGCTGTGACCGAAATTTGATGCATTAGAAGTAAAGAACCTATGCAAATATAACAAACATCAACAACAAAACAGAGATTTTTTTTTCTAAAAGAAAGGCTATAAATATTTTACATGTATTTAGTATTTCTTATACCTGTTGATCTCTATTTTGAAGATTTTTAATCAAAGACAATGATGGTTTGTTTTTTATTGTCAGAAGATACTTTTGCTTGCCAGAGAGAGAAAGAGAAAGAGAGAGAGAGAGAGAGAGAGAGAGAGAGAGAGAGAGAGAGCTCCTTCTCCCTGTCCCCCTCTCTAAAAAAAGGATCATGATGAAACATTCTTTTTTTTTTTTTTTTGAGGGATTTTTGTTATAGGACTCATGTGCTTGCCAGAGTCACAGAGTCACAGAAAGCAAGAAATCACCCTCCAGGGGGGTTGGCTACACCACAATCCCTTCTTCTCCATTCTCTTCCTGGGGTCTTGAGCATGCACTTCTCCATTCTCTTCCTGGGGTCTTGAGCATGCATGCACATGGGCCAGGTGTGAGTTTAAAGCCACTGGGTCTGGGACTCTTAACTATAGTTGGCCATGTGGGAGTCCAGTGATGTAACTGCTATGCCATCCGCTGGTTCTGAGACCTTCTTATTTTAAGGTAAGTTAAATTACCTTAAATCAGGGAACTGTCAATATTTTGTGAAATTGACAATACCGCTAAATGAGTTCTTTTCTTTAATAGTAAGTTCGGGGCTTTTTGTTTGAATTAATTGGATAACTACCTGTTGTGCCATTCACTTTGCTTCTATGTAAAATATGATTCTTGGTGTACAGAACTATAATGTATTGATGTAGTGTATTCAATTAAATAACTTGACTTTTATTTTGGTACAGAGGGAGGAAGTTATGTTCTTGTAGGCCACTCACAACTATCAGTCTAGTTCTTCAAGGAGTTGACATTATTAACAAACTGTATCAGGAAAGAGAACTACTAAAGTATTTGAAGTATCTCTCCTTTCTTCTTAAGTCCCAACTATTGTATGTTCATGAGAAAAATAGTCTTTAAAATTTTTTTTTACTTTTTAAAAAATTTAATTATATTTATTATTATCATTTTTTAATTTCATTTTTATACATTCAATCACATTATTATTTGGCTTACAAAATGGATATTTCAACAGGTGAATATTTCTCCCTAGTCCAGTTGATAAAACTATAAAATATCAACAGATAATACCACATTTCTTTGTTTTTAAAAATTATTAAAGAGTATGTAGCTCAAACCAAAAGCATTTACTTATAGTCAAAGGAGACTAATCCTATGTCTCATTTTGACACAAAGTAGGCCATATGACTTTGTTTTAGTTTTTCAACTTCTTGAGCCTTCATCTATAAAATAATAATGTTTAGGTTTGATAAATTTTCTAAATGTACTAATTCACACAGCAGAAAAATTAAGAAAAATATTGATTAACAGGTTTGCCACCTTTTATCTTGCCAAGTAATCATAAGTAATTATTTTTCTAGAAAGCCACCATCATTATTACCATCATTTCATTAAAGAAAAAAAATACACACACACACACACACACACACACTCAGGTTTGTCCCATAAGGCATTGTACTTGCTGAAGAGAGACAGAGAGAGACAGTGAGAGGGAAAGTGAGAAATCACCCCCAAAGGAAGATAGTCATGCCACAATCCCTTCTCCTTCTCTATCCTCCTGGGATTTTGGGCACTCATTCACATACACCCAGTGTGATTTTCAAGTGGGTAGGTCCGGGATTTGAATTCTGGTCAACTATGTGGGGATCCAGCATATTAACCACCATGCCACTGTTGGCCGCAAAGAGAGATCTATAAATATTTAAGAATTATTCTATTTAGCTTTATTAATTAATTTATTTTATTTTATTTGACCATAGAGGGACAGAGAGAGAGAGAAAAAAAAAAGTGAGAAAGCAAACCACCAGGTCTGGGACTCAAACTGCAGTTGGCCATGTGGGAGTCCAGTGCCCTTAACCACCCCGCCACCTGCAGGTCCCAGAAGGTATATTTTAACACCAAAAAATTAGGAAGTAAACTTTTGGAATAACAAACAATCCTTAACATTGAGCAAACTGAGCCTTGTTAAAACTTGCTACATTGCCCTTACTTTTTTCATTTTGACTTTTAAATGAAGAACACTTTGACAAGGAGAGACGCAGCAACCTTGGAATCTTTATTTGGGAACTTCTGAGCTAGATACTTGTATGTCTCTATCTCTGCCTATCTCTGTAAGCTCTGAAGTTCTTTGATTTTATAAATCTAAGTTTTGTCCTTTTCTTGAAGCATACTTTTTTGCAGGGTAGGAAAAGGTCCATTGTCAGATTTAGATCTCTGTGTGTTTCTGACTCCTTGTGAGGACTTTTATCTTACTCTTATATTCTACAAAAATCAAAGGTATTTTAGAAGTGGTTTGAGCTGACATGTCCAGTGAGATGGAGGGTCACACTGAGGAAAAGGTCTGATTAATGAGAAGGAAGTCTAAGTGGGGGAGCTTTTCCCTATTTTCCCTTAATTAAATTTAGGACTTCTACTGAGAAACTGTTTTTAGAGAGAGATTTTTGATATAGGGTGTGTTCACTCACCAGAGAGTAGATAATAAGCAAGAAATCACCCCCAGGAGGGTGGTCATGCCACAATCCCTTCTCCATTCTTCTCTCAGGATTTTGGGCATGCTCACATATGCTCCTAGTATGAGTTTTAAGCCACTGAGTCCAGGACTTGAAGTGCAGCTGACTATATGGGAGTCCAGTGACCTAACCATTACATTATCCACTGGTCCCAAACTTTACTGAGAAACTTAGGCACAAGGGTTAACCTGAGGGTTGAGAAGTGATTAAAGTATGGTGTAGAAGATTTCTTGTTAGTGAATATTGGTTGAGAGAATGAATAAACAAATGTCCTTTCTCATTTTATGAAGCCTTCCTCCTGATTAAAATACTTAGGTTAGGTTTATGGTATCCTAAAAGTCTCCAGATTTGGGTAATCATTCAGTCTAGTGGATCATGGGCTGTCTCAGGGCACAATGGTAACATACTGCTCAAGCAATTCTGGATTATGTGGAAGATCATGGTTCTGGTTGCTAGGTCCATCTGTACATGTTGGGTGTGCCCAAGATTCTGACTGGCGGGGAAGGCTAGAGGTTCACAGCATGAGACCCTATTGACGATGCTTCTCTTCTTTTTCTCTCTCTTTGTGTTTTCTTAATCACTCTGTCTTTCACTCTTATAAAAGAAGTAAACCTAAAAAAAAAAAAAAAGCCAAAAAACACAAAGCTAATTTAATGGATCTCATCTGGCAGAAAACTTTGAATTACCAAGCTGGCCATGGAGATTTCTTCTCAGAATTTAGTACTATATTGGCAATAAAATTACTAATAGAAGAAACTGCTCTGAAACCATGATTAGGAAGTTGTGTATAATTTTAGGGATTTTTTTTTTTCTGCTCATAGTCTTGAACTCTTTTATTATTATTTTTCTCTCTCTTTTGAAGCTCCTTAAATCTCAGATAAAACTAGTTCTTAGCAGTTGTTCTCCTTTATGGGATTAATTTTATAAGAAAAATAGATGTAGAATTCATACCTAAGCTATTTGATTACATACCACACTATAAAAGAAAGAAAAAAAACTAGCTTTGACTTTCAAAGATTGTTCTGGGAATTTGTTCTGCTCAGGCTTCTTTTTTGCCACTTGTCTCTCATGTACATATTTCCGAGTCAGTGTTTTTTTTTTTTCCTAGGCATATGTACAGGGCAAGCAGCCCAGTTTTAGTAATTGTCCTTGCTTGGCTTTTGCCTAGTCAACACCAGTCACTCTGATTTTTGCATGCTGACACGCATTGCAAATGGCCCAGGAGTATCAGAGGGAGAAACCGGGCTTACTAGGTTGACACAGTGTCAGATTATGAATTATATTGACCAAAGCCAAAATATTTAACTCTAAGATCAGTAAAGTCCATTCTGAATTTGGCATCAGTTGAGTGGGCTTTCCTTTTGCTGTGTATTGCCACAAACCAAAATTAGATTTCTACGAAGGCTGTCACTGATAGGGGTTAGATATTCAAGAACAGTTATTTAGAATTTCTTTTTGGTGCCAGGTCACTTTATTACAATTTAACAGTTCAAATTTAGGTTTGATAAATATTCTTTTCACAAGCAGCATAGACATTTCTTTTGATTGTCTTTAAATTGTTTGTTCATAAGCTAAAAGTGTATTTTAAGAGATTTTTGTACATCATTTACTTTTGGATAATTGATGATTTTATTCTTCATGATTTTAGGGAGATAAAATAGGAATGCAATTTTTAAAAATTTATTTATTTTTTTCTTGTTGGAGCCACACACATCATCTTTAGTCTTGACATGAGATTTTAGTACATTTCTACCATGTCATATTTTCAAGAGAAACTACTATACATGCATCATAAGTAAACTGACCCAGAAAAAAATATTTGCTGAAATGAATTACCATGACAAAAATGAATTTTCCATGGGGGTAAAGTAACTTTATAGAGAGGAAAAATTTCTTTGTGGCTAACTTTGTTTGCCTTGTAACAGTACCTAAGGGGTTAACAAGGACTCATTAGTACAGAAAAATAATCTTTGAGATCATTAAACTATTTTTGCTTGCTTAAATGCCTAATCTTGGAAGTAATAGCAAAAGCTGAAACTAGATGGACAAATAGGAGAGACTGAAGTCACAGAATTCCCTATCGGGGTTAAATTTGAGCGAACCTATTTAAGCGTTATTCCTGAAAATGATGAACAGAACAATGACTAGATGCATTCCCTGCTTTACGGCTACATGGGGTCTAGTTAATACTGGGTCGTTGGAAAAGTCATGACACATTTTTGCATAGAAAGACAGAAAAGTACGTCTGACTTTTCTGATGACCCAGTATATTACTAGATCCTGTCACTGCTTCTGTGTTGTACATCTCCACGGATCACAGAGGTATGGTCCAACATTTTTTCAGGAATCTGAAACTGCCCCTTAGCCAGTCTAAGTGGGTTCCAGGTCTCTGAGACCACTGACTCCTCTACTGGGGTTGTATGAGTGACTGATGAGGGACCCTATGACACAGAAGGTCATGCACTTTTTTGAACACAGTGTATGATCTGATAGCACCTGTCTGTACACTAAAAGCATGGCTCCTTTTCCTGTGACCAATGACGTTCGTCCATACCACAAGTTGTCTCCTTTTCAGTGCTAATAAAATTCCTAACCCTCTTCAATCAGAGGTAAATTTAAGTTTTAACTCTCACCTCCTCACTGAGCTACTCTCAAAATGAAAGCTGTTCCTTCCTGGCAAACTCATCTCAGCTTTTGACAAACTGAGTGATGGACAAGCAAACTTGAGTTCGGTGACATTGACATACTATCAATTTTCAGGTGGTAAAACTTCAAGGGATTCTCTTAATTGGCCTAATCCTGTATGAGTAACTAGTTCATTATTTATTTTAGTTTGTAATATAAAATCTAGTTTATTTTGCTAGACTTTTGTATTATAGTTGGTGCTTTCTAGGTCACCGTTTACTGATTAGGGGGCAGGTAAGAAGGTAAGTGATTATTACGAGTTGTCTCATGGGAGGGTTAAAGGCATATTCTTACTCTTGGATATTAAATAAAGAATAGTGGGTGTAGAGAACATCTACTGCAGATACACCAGTCCTTAACATTTTAAATGGTAGTAAACAATCCCAGCAATTTAAGAACATGTAGGCTGCAAGAAGCTTCTATTTGTTTGGAGATATGCATTAGGCATATCTAGAGTAGATCTTGAGAAATTAAGAGAATTACGATCTCGTTAACGTATCAGACCCGTATTTCCCCTCTATGTTGATACTACAAATACCTTTTCCTACCAAGTCTTTGAAGTAGGTGTTTTGTTATGTTTTAAAAGCAAGTAAACAATCCTTAGTCAGGAATATTGATCTCTTTGTTCTTTGAGGAAATTTCTACCTTGCTCCCATTTTGTTTCATGACATCACATGTGGCATTGATAACTACTAGAATATCATGTCTCATTCTAAAGAAGAATAAGTGTGGAAGGAAAACATTTTCTTTGAATAGTGTTCATTCCATTCGAATGGGAAAACAAGATATGTTCCCAGTTCGCAGCATGAAATGCTGGCTTATTGATCCTACACCAGCTCCCTCAGAGAGGAGAAAGATGGCATGGTGCTTGATAGCCAAAGAAGTCACTTGCCCTGAATTCTAGCAGTTTGTTCTCATCAAAATTCAGGAGCAATGGTATGACAGGAGGGGATGGGGGAAGGAACCAAAGAAACATAAGGGAAGCAAAGAGATGGGAGATGGAAGTGCGATTCCAAAAAAGATGGATGGTTTTGCTGTCAGTGCAGTGTAATGCTAATGAAATCAGTGCAGGCAGGGCCCATGTCCCTCATCATGCCTAGCCTCAAATACTGCTTTAAATAAAACATATTTCTTTTATTTCCCATTTCTTGCTTGCTAACTTAAAGATAAATGACTTGCTTGCAAGTGCAGTGAAAAGGAAATAAAATCAGTAACAGGCAGTGCCCAAAATGCCCCAGCTGCTTAACGGTCTGGCCTTGAGCAATACACAGTTTTTATGGAAAAGTTTTATTATTCTGCTGTTATGGAAACAAAAGTAACTCTCCCCAGCCCCCACCCCTAATTCTCAAAAAAAAAAAAATAAAATAAAATAAAAGCAAAGAACAATCTAAAACCCAAATCAGAGCTCAGAAAAGGCAAAGCAATTCAGAATTGTGCACGTAGTTGGTTCATGTGGCCATGGCGACATTAACTGTGCTAGAAGTGTCAGAACTAGAGCAGCTCACGCTGCAGTTAGCCTTGAATTCCGTTCTCATCGGCCATGGAGAGCTTGCAGTCATGCTCCTGCAGCTAGGGTCAGCTGCTGGTAATTAGACCCACAGGTGTTTCTAGGTAGGCAATTGTATAAGCAATTAAGTAGTTTGTGAGCAGCAGTTTGGGGTACTCTCAAAGGCTGGCAATTAGGCAGCTCTAACTGAAGCGACTAGATGGTTCAACACACAGGGCAGGGCATTTTAGTGTTGGAATGTAGAATGGAAGCACTTTCAGCACAAAAATCATCTCCTATTAAAAATAAGAGGAGCCATTCAGTGGGTATTTTCTCTTATGTTTGACACTAAGCTTAGGTGGTCTACATCGCCACTTTTTTAAGTCTTTAGAACAAACTAGTGTGCTTCAGATTCAGGAGGCAGGCCTAAATGCAGATTGCTAGGCCCGATCCCAGAGTCCTAACTCAAGAAGTCTGGGGTGGGGCTTGAGAATATGAACTTCTGTATTTATTTATTTATTCATTCCATGAGAGTAAAAATGAGAGAAAAAGAGAGGCACCCTCAATAGGTTACCCAGCCCAAGTTCGTTGCCTACTGCCAAGTTTGTCTAAAACTGAGACAAGTTTTCAAGGAAGGAACGACTTTCATTTGGAGAGCAGCTCAGTGAGGAAATAAGAGTTAAAACTTAAATTTACCTCTCTGATTAAAGATAGGAGTTTTTAAGGACTAGAAAGGAGGCAACTGGGGGTGTGGGTGTACATGATTGTGACAGGAAAAGGGGGCAATGATTTTAGTGTATGATCAGGTGCTATCAGGTCATGCACTGTGCTCAGAGAAGTGTGTGATCTTCTACGTCAAAGGGTTCTCCATCAGTCACTCATGCAGGCCTGGTAGAAGGTTCAGTGGTCTCAGAAGGCTGGAACCCACTTAGGCTGGCTAAGGGGCTGTCTCAGATTCCTGAAACATTTTGGACCAAACATCTGTGATCCGTTGGTAATAGAGATTGCTCCTACAGAAGCAGTGACAAGATCTAGTGATATATTAACTAGGCTACATGTAGCTATAAAGCAAGGAATGTATCTAGTCTCTGTTTTGTGCATTGTTTACAGGCATAAAACTTAGGTATAGGTTTGTTCAAATTTAACCCCAACAGGCAATTCCCTCACTTCAGTCTATCTGTCCATTCAGTTTCTGCTCTTGTTATTTTTTTCTAAGATTAGCCATTAAAGCAAGCAGAATCCAGTTAATGATCTCAAAGATTAGTATCCCATACTAATGCATCCTTGTTAACACTTTAGGAACTGTTATGTTTTCACACTGTTATCTACCCCTGGGTTCAACCAGCCCTGGATCACGGGAACATGTATGCATTCAGTGTATGCAGGGAGATCTCTGGATGTAAAGATGGGGTCTTTCATGTGGATCCCATGTCATAGAGTTATGTTAATTTTCTGCTACTGGCTGACCTGTGAGAATACACTTCTCTAATAAGTTTCCAGGTGATGTTGCTGCTGTTGCTTTGAGGAACACATCTGAGAACCACTGACTAGTTAAAAACCCTCTCTGGTAAAAGTAACCACAGCAAATATTGAATGTATACTGTATAACAGGCCTTTTCTAAGCACTCTATATCTATTATATTATTTAACCTTTGCAAAACTTTATTGGGTTTATCTATCATTTATTCTCTTCAAATGCAGCTCTTTGGCTTCCCACAAGGCAAAGGATTTGGTCAAAGTCACAGATATGGCTTGTGATGAGGCTGGTATTTGAACCTAAATGTTGATTACCCAAACAATACCATTGGACTTCCTGTTGCCTTGTCTTTTCATATAACCTAACTCATATAGGTGAACCGTCCTTGAATCTCAAGAAAAGAACCAAAAAAGGCTACTAAAGAGGATTGATTTTCTTAGCAGGGACCATGTAAGCACAAGAGAGTGAGTGAGTTTGATCAGCAAATCTTGCCTTGACAGAGAATGTTTCATTACTATGCTACAAAATGGACTAACTATCTCTGCTCTGTAAATGGCCACTTGTCATTTTACTCTAGTTTAGTGCCCCAAATGAACAGTGAGATGCAGACTTCCTGGGAAGAGTTTTATTAGATGTGGCTAAGGAGGCCAGACAGGATTTCACAGAAAAGGTAAGATTTGAGCTAAAAGGGTTGGTGGACCTAGCTTTATCAGGAGAAAGGAACAAGTGGTGGGGTGCTCTGGAAGATGGGTGTACATTTATATATATGCAGTGCAAAAAATGGCCCAATCTGAAGGAAAGGTGTGTGGGGAGAGAGATGTTGAGTCAAATATGGATCAATTTTATCAAGATAAGAAACTGAGTTTAGAAATGGTTGGATCAACCCCATAGGAGAGAAAATTTGAATTAAGATGAATGCACTTCCTTCCTATATTCTTCCTTCTTTCATGATGGCTTTCCCACAACTCATTATTTATTTTAAAGATATTTGTCGAGCATTTACTACATACCAGGAAGTAGACCAAGCATTGGGTCTACTGGGCCAGGTCCTAGAGTGAGACATGAAGGACAAACAGAGATACTAGACTCAGAGACCTTACAATGTAATCCTTTGATGTTCAATGATTTAGCAGCATTAGCATTAGGTAACATCTAGGAGCTTGTTAGAACTGCAGAATCTTGGGGCCAGCAGGTGGCATAGTGGTTATGTTGCTGGATTCCCACAGGCTGACTGTGGTTCAAGTCCCAGACCCAGTGGCTTAAAAATCATGCCAGGCACATGTGCATGAGTGCCCAAGATCCCAGGCGAAGAATGGAGAAGAAGAGATTACAACGGGGCCATCCCTGTTGGGGGGGGGTGATTTCTTACTCTCTCTCATTGTCTCTGTCTGTCTCTCTCTCCCGTGAGTGTACGCGCCCTATGACAAAAACCTCTTGAAAAAAAGAAAAAGAAATACAGAATCTCAGGTCCTGCCTAGATCTACTGTGTCAGAATCTCATTTATATATATATATATATGTATATATATATATATATATTTAAGGCAGTTTATATGAACATTAACATTTGAGAATTATTAGAAATTCAGCTTGTACACTTTGCCTTCTTCTCATTCACAAAAAGTACCACTGTCTGTGAAGGGTAGTCTGAATCAGACAGCTGAATACATTTCCTAGGTTAAGCAAAGTAAGTAGGAATGTATGAGAATTCAAAGGGAATAACATCTTAACTAACAGTCATCAGGTCCTTGAGGACTGAATAACTCCAGTAACGGAGAGCAAGTGCATTCCATTGTATCTCTTCTTCAGCTCCAAACTCAGGGTGAAGAACTTTATGGTGTCGAGTGAAGACAGGGATGGTTTAAATGATGGAGAAACTAATAAAAATAAAATCAGAACATGTAAATTTGTCTGAATATATATCAGTATGCAATGTCTTACTATAAGATTTAAAGTCAGAATAAAAATAGTAAGGGAAGATACTTTCAGTAGACTTGAAGGATTTTTTGAATAGGGAAATGCTACAAATGAGGAATTTGATCATGAGAATAATTTTAATGGACACGAGAATGTATGTAAATTAAAGGAAGAGGCTATGGGATGGTGCATACCACAACAGAGTAAACAATATGGACAATTTAATAGACATGAAAAAATAAAAACAAGCTAGTAGAACTATTAACAAACATGTACAACATAATGCAATGTTCAATGTTGAAGATGAATATATGTATATTCTTGATTTGATGATTATATACCATATGCAAACTTTTCATACTGTACACCACAAAGATATATGTGATTATGTGGAAACCAGAAATCTTAACATAAAAATAATGAAAAATATTAGAAATGTTAACAGGAGGAAGTGGTAATCCAGGTGAAGATAATTGGTTTACTTTTAGAAAAGAAGGTGCTTTGGGAGAGATTGTGAAGAATTTGAGGCAGTAATGAGATTAGCATAATAGCTCTGCACTACTGAAGATTTGTTCTATGCATTAAAAGTGGGCACATGAGCTGAAGGAAACCAATAAATGAATATTCACAAACCTCAATTATTAGGTATATAGACAAGAATACATGCCAGTGCCGTTGGTAAATCTTGTTAGATCCTTTTGCCTATGTAATCTGAGTACACTTCTGAAGATGGAAGTGAGGACAAAGTATTTCAGCACTACCAAACTGAGTCAGTAATTTGGATTTGGAGTCGAGGTGAAGTGTTA
The DNA here is from genome assembly GCF_000334495.1 of Tupaia belangeri chinensis. NCBI lineage: Eukaryota > Metazoa > Chordata > Mammalia > Scandentia > Tupaiidae > Tupaia > Tupaia belangeri. Next base: position 3,106,511 of record NW_006159643.1, read on the forward strand.
TCTTGAACCATGTTCGTCTCATGATATTTTTCTCTCAGGAGTACATAGACTTCCTATTGGAAATCTTGTTACTCGAGAAACACAGGTTTTAAGAACACTGTTACACTGGATAATTCAAATTTAAGTGACAGTGCCTGGACAGAAGTCATATTTTATGCTCTAGCTATTTGGGGATTAAAGTTAACCTTTTTATTTTCTGTAGCTAGTGGAATGGGTATAATTTTAGGTTTATTGAGAGTTTTCTGAACGGCTTCCCTAATTACTCTCTCTTCTTTTAATTTTTTTTTAAGTGGAGAGACAAGAACAGCGGTAGATTCTACTACTAGAATTGTATTTCAAAGGGCATAGCATAAAATAATAACATTACAGTGCTCATGGAAAGCAAAAATCTCTTGTAATATATTGTTCTGCAAATCATTCATCATCATAATTGCCACAGTTGACACTTTGCTCATTTGTAGATTTTTCTTTTCTTGCCAGAATTTCTCTTCAGTAAAAATGATTTAAAGAATAGCTGTAGGGTTCAATCTGATTCTTCATGATGGAGCAGGGACAAGAACAGTGCATTTTCCAAATCTACTCCCACTTAAACTCTAGTTTATCGTGAGTGCATGCTCCTTAAAAGCTCGCCAATCACAGAGTCTTTTCTTTATGTTCTTTTGAAGATGAAGTCTAGATTCCAGCCAGAGATTTTAGGGAGCACACCCCATTATGATTGCATAGACCTTCCATGTCATTTTAGATTCATTTAGGAAGGCACATGCTTTGAACTGCAGACATAAAGTACAAATGAACCAGTGGACACACGTAAGTGATATTAGAAATTATTTTGGCACTTAGGCTTCTTTTATCTCAGTCTCATCTGTGATAGGTCAGAGATAGGAACCAAAACAAGAGAGTTGGCACCGAACACCAAACTAAATTTGGGTAGGAGTATATCACACACAGTCACCCGCCTCGCGCCAATGACCTCCCTGCACATAAACAACCACTTACCAATGTATGAACAACTTGAGCGTAGGAACAGGGTCATCATTACAGATGTTTGTCCCAGAGAGCCTCCCATGTAGGAATTTTAAAGGAAACAATTGAACTTATTGAATAAAAAACTTAGTGAAATATTTTCTAGAAACCGTGGCAGCAATTCAAAATGTTCTGGTGTATATCTCTGGTAACCATATTTTTAAGCCAAAAAAAGTTGTAGGCAATTGTTTGATGAGTCAGCAGAATATTTGAAACCAGAGCTGTCTCAAAAAGCCCAGGGTATATGATTGCCATTTCTACAATTCTGTTAATAGATTCTGAGCAATTATTAAGAAATGCTTAGTGAGCAAGTGGGATAATTCATTTAACACATCTTCAAAAAACACTGGAAATTTGTAAATACAGTATGAATTTCCTTAGACATAAGCACATTTGAGAAATCAGGAATTGAAGTAGACGTTTAAAATTGGGGAAGCATTTGTGGTAAGTAATTTTAGGCACCAATAAAAGAGGAAAATAGTTTCAATGTTTGTTAAGAACTTAATATTTGTTATCCCTTCTAAAACCCTAGAGGCAGGTTTTATTATACCTGTTTTGCTACTGAAAAACTTAAATTCAGAGAAAGTATTTTACTCCAAAACCTCTGTTGTTTCTATTCCACATTGTTTTATATTAAAATATTATAAAATCAGAAATAAAAGGAATAAAAGAAAATCAGCAGCTAATAAAATTTCTCCTGACCCTAAATTTACCCATATTAATTATCTACAAATGAAAATATTGTGAGAATTTCCTGGGTGGTTTTTCCTGGTATTTAATGCACTGATAACTTTTCAGACTCAGCTTAAGGATTATCCTCTAGGAAGTTTGCTTTCTCTGTTTCTTTTTTTAAATTATTTTTAAAAATTTATTTATTTACATTCATTTACTATACAACATTATAGCATACAAAATGAGATTTTTTATCTAGGACACACCGTACATTGGCTCAGTCAAGCACATCAACATACATGTTATCATCAACAAATAGTTTTCCATTTCTTGTTTCCTGTGTATGTTGCTTTTTTTTCCCATCCTTAATTCCCTATCTCTCATCTTCTGCCATCTCCCACCCTCCTCCCACACTGTTTCTGGTATCCATGGTTGCTTTCTATGCCTTCCCCCCCCCACACACACACACATTTTATTCATTAACTAAAGATCTTAATTAATCTAAATATTTTCAGTAGCTAGCAGAGCTGATATATACATAACCATGAACACAAGTCTGACTTTAGGCATAAATGTCAGTGAATAGAATGAACATACTATAAAGTAGCACCTAGCTGGGGCTATATAGCTTACTGCAGTCATCACACAGGTATTTTTAATGCATTTTTTTTTTAATTTCAAGAAAAACTTTTTATGTTTTTTTTTTCCTGAAACATTTTTTAAAAATTAATTAATTTACATTCATTCCCTGAACATTGTCTCAGCATACAAAAATGTGATTTCCCATCCAGAATATACTGCATAGTGGTTTAATCATGCATGTTATCATCAGTAATTTTTCATTTCTAGTTTCATGTATATATATATATAACTCCCATTTCTGACCCTCTGCCGTTTCCCACCCTCTTCTCTCACTACCTCTGGTCTCTGTTTCTTTTAGACGGGATCAACCGCTGCCTAAGGCAGTCTGTCTGTCTCCCCCAAAGGACTCCAAGCTCTTAGTCTCTTGCTACTGAAAGTGTGGTCTATGGACCGAACTGGCAGCATGAGCATTGTCAACGAGCATTTCAGAGATGCAGAATCTCAGGTGTTGCCCCAGCACTACTAAATCAGAATCTGCATTTGAAGGAAGTCCCCATGTGATTTGTATTCACCTAGAATGGGAAGCACCATCCTAGCACTAACACTCTTTTGACTAGTAGATACAACAGCAAAGGAGAGTAAAAGATGTACAGTCCAGCTCTCCCCTTGGGCTTTAGAAGGTGTGGATGCTCTGGCTTTCCTGAGGCAGGTCTCAGAAATGTTGGCTCATGGAGGGCTTATCCTCTGCCTCTGCAGTTCTTTTCTGGCAGATCTGAGCTGCATGGTTGAAAGGAAAGGAAGGTTTTCATTCTCCTCACACAGGGCAGAGTAGATAGAACATCAACATACATGTTATCATCAACAAATAGTTTTCCATTTCTTGTTTCCTGTGTATGTTGCTTTTTTTTCCCATCCTTAATTCCCTATCTCTCATCTTCTGCCATCTCCCACCCTCCTCCCACACTGTTTCTGGTATCCATGGTTGCTTTCTAGGCCTTTTCCCCCCATTTTATTGAACATTTTATTCATTAACTAAAGATCTTAATTAATCTAAATATTTTCAGTAGCTAGCAGAGCTGATATATACATAACCATGAACACAAGTCTGACTTTAGGCATAAATGTCAGTGAATAGAATGAACATACTATAAAGTAGCACCTAGCTGGGGCTATATAGCTTACTGCAGTCATCACACAGGTATTTTTAATGCATTTTTTTTTTAATTTCAAGAAAAACTTTTTATGTTTTTTTTTTCCTGAAACATTTTTTAAAAATTAATTAATTTACATTCATTCCCTGAACATTGTCTCAGCATACAAAAATGTGATTTCCCATCCAGAATATACTGCATAGTGGTTTAATCATGCATGTTATCATCAGTAATTTTTCATTTCTAGTTTCATGTATATATATATATAACTCCCATTTCTGACCCTCTGCCGTTTCCCACCCTCTTCTCTCACTACCTCTGGTCTCTGTTTCTTTTAGACGGGATCAACCGCTGCCTAAGGCAGTCTGTCTGTCTCCCCCAAAGGACTCCAAGCTCTTAGTCTCTTGCTACTGAAAGTGTGGTCTATGGACCGAACTGGCAGCATGAGCATTGTCAACGAGCATTTCAGAGATGCAGAATCTCAGGTGTTGCCCCAGCACTACTAAATCAGAATCTGCATTTGAAGGAAGTCCCCATGTGATTTGTATTCACCTAGAATGGGAAGCACCATCCTAGCACTAACACTCTTTTGACTAGTAGATACAACAGCAAAGGAGAGTAAAAGATGTACAGTCCAGCTCTCCCCTTGGGTTTTAGAAGGTGTGGATGCTCTGGCTTTCCTGAGGCAGGTCTCAGAAATGTTGGCTCATGGAGGGCTTATCCTCTGCCTCTGCAGTTCTTTTCTGGCAGATCTGAGCTGCATGGTTGAAAGGAAAGGAAGGTTTTCATTCTCCTCACACAGGGCAGAGTAGATAGATACAGGCACCTACAGGGCTGGTGCTCTGCCTCGATACATCCCAGGCAGGAGCAAATGACTCTCAATAGAAATATGTTTTGATGCCAAAAAGAAAGGAAGAGAGAAGTAAATTTAAAACTTCATTTTTAGACCTCCTTCAGAGACAACGAATAGTTCCTCTCCTTAATTATTTATGGTGTTACCTTGGTGATATTTATAGATTATGATCAGGTTCCCTCCCAGAAGCTCATTCTCTAGACTGTATAAATTTAGTTTCCCTGAGTGTGTCTCATATGTCTTTTTCCTCTGAGCCAAGCCTGAAATGCATTCTATTCCCCTTTGCTTGCTCTGTGATTTATCTGCATGATTCCCAAACTACTTGAATCAGAAGAGTTCCTGCTTTGGTCTTTAGCTGGTTTAGATTCACCAGTGCTTCCTTGGTTTTACATAGTGTTCCTAATATTCATATTTAAATGTTGCATTGGAATTATGGTTATCATTTTTTTATTATCAGTTCAGTGCAAATATTTTAAAGTAGTAGAGTGGATAAATACTCTGTTTTCTTGTTGTATGTGCTTGGCTGTGGTTAAGCAACATAGTAACAATCTTTTTAAGTAGGATCTGGAGATCTGTAAAAATCTATCAGCAAAATCAAGTAAATCTTCAAGCAGGTCCTGGAAAAAAAAAAAAAAAAAAAAAAAAAAAAAAAAAACAACAAAAACTAACTTGTAGAACTTTTGCATCTCTAGAAACTTTCTGCTAATTGGAACTTGAAAATATGTTTCAGATGACTTTTTGAGCAAGTGTCACTGCGCCTGCTTATGTTTTCACACAGAATGTTGGAAAGAAATGCCTTTTCTCTTTCTTGGCTATAGTTATTTATTAGATTGATGCCAAGTTTTTCCTCTGAAGCTTTTTATTGCCAATTTGGGGCTTTATTCCACCATCCCGCCTCAGGCAGAAATTCTGTTGTTTTCTAACTACGGATTGTGGTGGTGATTGCTTTTCTGCTTGGCAGTCAGTATGCCAACAGTTAGGGTTAATCATGTAAATAGAATATGACCTCTTCACTGGGGTGTTTCCTACTTACAGCACTTATCTGGTGAATTTTAAATAATCCAAGGAAGATGAAGAAATAAATGCTTAAGAGCTGAATTGACCTTCAGAATTTGGAATTATTGATAGGGGAGGAAAGAATGTATTTGAGTTACCTGTGTGTGGTATGGAAGGGGACAGAAGACGTACTTTGCCAGGAGGAGTTAGAGTATAGCTTCTAGTTTTATGTTTGCCAGGTACTAGTTATATGACCTCACCCAAATCACTTATTTATACTGAGGGTAGTTTCTCCTGCTTCACAAGGCTGTAAGGAGGATGGAGTGGTTGATGTATGCAAAGCCATTTGCAAACAGTGGGGTGCTATAAACATATTAAATAGCAGATGATGATGAAGATGCTGCTGCTTCTTATAGCAATGTAACTTATGTCCCATGAGGAAGATGTATTCTGGATGAATTTTGTAAGCCTGAATCATGTCTTTAGGATGAGTAACTAACAAAAGCAGACTATTAATATGTGATATTTTCTCAAAGAATTTTAAGATCTCACAATCAACATAAGATTCTTTCAAGAGCTAAAAAGCCTTTAAAACATGCTTTTAAAGGATCATATTGAAGTAAACAAATAAGGTCTGTGTTTTCTGTAGAATATTTTTGAAATGCAATTTTGGAAATGATTTTTCTCTTTTAAGCATTAAATATTGTGACCCGGCAGAGGACAGGAAACTGCTATCCCACTTTAACTGAACTTCAGCCTGTTTGAATCATTCCTGTCTAAAAGTTTGCCTTCTTCATATCTGCTGACTTCTTGAGATAGTCCTATAAATTGTATTTTTGTAATTTTCACTTTGCTTCATTTCTTATACACTTTTATTTATTTTCTGTTAGTTATTTTTACCTCTGATTTTATGGAAAAAATTGAAGCTTTTACTTTCAAATTCTTTCTTTTCTACTTCAGCATTTTCTTTTTTTGGACTAATACTAGCTTCATTTACTGTTCTGTCCACAAAGAAGTATCATGCCTCATTTTTAAGACTATTTTTCTACTTATGCCTAACTCTTATGCCTATTGGCTATCATTACATCTTGGGAGTGCCACCTGAGAAGGCCGTTTAACCTCTTTGAGGGTCTGATTTACCTGGGCTCTAGAATGTCAGCTTAGAGCTGATTGGCTAGTCCAACTCCATTTTTCTCTCTCTACTAGGATTTTGTTTCCAGAGTTAACTTTTTCAGAAGCATCTTCTATTTTTCATTTACTGGTGATATCGTCTCTGCCTGAGATCGGACCAATTATTCATTGGTTTGATTGTCCATCAATCCACCCATCCAAACAAAATAACTGTTCTGTTATTTTAGGCATTGCATAGTAACAATGACTGTAGTGGAGACCAAGGTGCGCACCCTCTGCTGAGGATGTCTGTTGCTAAAGGATCATAATTGAGACCCCACTGGGAATTACCCTTGGCCACAGGGATTTTTTTCATCCAAAGTTTGTCTTCCTGTGAGGGAAACAGTAGAGGCAAAAATAAATGACTGATGAAGACGGCAAGATTTGCCCTCTTGCCTTAATTTGTGACAGTGCTGAAGAACCACCCCAGTTCCATAACTCTCCTTAGGATTGGCTGAGGTTTCATATCCAATTGCATTGCAGGTCAGCTTCTCTACCTGCCCAGTCCTGGCTTCTAACTTCCTTTGATATTTGTCTTCAAAGATTATATCCCAATAGACTTTCCATGTGCAGTTCCCCTTCTGAGAGTTGGTTTTCAGAAAAGTCAATCGATGATGCTGCCTTTTAACAGTTCATACTTTAGTCAGAATAAGTCATGGACAAGAAAACTAATCTTTAAATGTAAGTATGGCAAGTACCATGTTGGAACTGCAGAGTCATGTGAGAGCTTAGAGGAAGGGTAAACATCTTACCTTGTAGCATGAAGCTTAGAAAATAATAAGGAAGTAATGACTTATGACTTGACACTTGGTGTATGTAGAAGTTAGCCATTCAGATGAAGGGGATAAAAGCAATCCAAATAGCTAAGTGTTTTTCTTAAGGAAGTTTTATGTATTTGGGTAACTCTAAGTAGAAATGACTGCATGAAATGAGAGGAAAGCTAAGTGGAATCAATGTCATGAATGGCTATGTGTTTATTTTGAAAATTTAAAAAATCTTGAGAATTGGATGAATTGAAAAAGTTAAGAATAAAAGCAGAGAAAAATTTAAATTTAAAGTGATGATAGGTTGAGCTAGTGACAGTAATAAAGGAGTCAAAAAGCAGTATTTAAAAAATATCTGGGGACCAGCGATTAGCATAATGGCTATGTCACTGAACTCGACTGCGCTTCGAGTCCCGGACCCAGTGACTTAAACTCATGCTGGGCACGTGTGCGTGTGTGTCCAAGATCCTGAGAGGAGAATGGAGGAGAAGGGATTGCGGCATGGCCATCTCCCCTGGGGGATGATTTCTCACTTTCTGTCTCTCTGTCTCTCTCTGTCTTTCTTTACAGATACATTTAAGGGACCCAAGGTGGAAAGAAATCTGTTGATTATAATGTGTATAGTGGTGACTTTGACTAAACCAATATACAGTGAATTCATGATGAGAAAATTCATTTGGTGTGCTGTAATGATACACAGTGATTGAATGTAAATAAATAAGTGAAATATGTATTTGGGAGGTAGAATTAATGGAATTATAAACTGAAAATCTAGGACCAAATAACATGTATTAATATAAGATCAACCTGATGTTTATAGACAATTTTAAAGGAATCTTCTAAAAACTAATGAAATACTGTGGTTCCTTAAAATCCTGGATTTGTATGTAATAGCATATATTCAGAAGGAGAAGATATTTAAAATTTATTTTGAAAAGAGGAGCTAGTCTTCAGAAGTGACAAGCTACAAAAAGCAGGATAAGTAAGTGTTAGGAAGGATTGAAGTATTCACAATTCAAAATTAGTGTTCATGGTACTAATATGAGTAAAACGGCAAGACATTAAAACCTCCCAACTTTCTGTGGAGTGATTTGAAATAAAGTGGAGTTCCTTTTGAGGAAGATTTTCCCTTATTTAATACTTCTCTTCTTAAGTTGCTATTATGTTTTAGTTTGTATTCTGATTCTATTTACTTATTTGTGTTATTATATAATAAAGATAACCGTGACAATAATCTTGTCATTAGATTGGCAAATACTTGAGAAGTGCTGTATAAATGAAGGCACATTAAATCTACCATTACTAAAGATTTATTTTAGTTCTCACCTAATTATTTCATTTTAGATGTGTACTCCAAACTAATTTTTGGTATCTTTTTTTCCCCTAATTTTATTTAATTCTGTAATTTCTTATTTATGTTTAATCATTGTACATCTTTATGGTGTACAATTTGGCTTTTAAAACATGCATATAGTGTGTGGTAAATCAAAAATATTATTATATACATAATTTTCAACAAAGGACCTTACATTCCATGTCTGTTAATTTTTGCTTTAACTTTTGGAAAACACAATAGATGTTCAAGAAGAGGGAAGTTTCTTTCTTATATGTACTAAATATTGTGATGGATTCTTCTCCAAATAATGTCTTTGAATATATTGTGCCTGTTTCTTAAAGAAAGCAATGTATAGTTTTGTAGCCATGAACTTGGATGGAGTTATTTTATTTCACCTTTTTTGGGAACTCAGCCATTGTAGTAGGGTTTGAGATATTTAATTTACATGCTAATGCTAAATTTTTTTGGGGAAGTCAGCCATTGTAGTAAGTTTTGAGATATTTAATTTACATGCTAATGCTAATAATCACAGCCAATGTCAAGCATTTGTTATATGCCAGGCACAATTCCAAATGCTTTACATATAATTATCCACATGCCCTATGAGATGGGTTCTATTACTACCTCCATTTTGTAGATAAACAAACTGAAGAACAAAAAGGTTTTATTATATGTCCAAGGTTACTTAGACATCAGAGTAAGGATTCTAATCCAGGCAGTCAGACTTCAGAATTTATACTCTTAATCACTACACTTTATAGAGAACATGTATTGCAGATGTCAACTTCAATAGTCCAATGAAGAGACCAGAGAAAGTAATTTCCTAATATAAGTATTGCGTGTCAAGGTTACATATCATTAGGATTCACATAATCCTTTTTGATTACCAGAGGGTATGTGTGCTTGCCAGGAAGAGAAAGCAAACCTCTCGGAAGGATATGGTCATAGCCATGATCCTTTCCCCCCATTTCTCCTTTCTAAGATGATTTTGAGCATGCATGCACATGTGCCTGGCATGTTTCTCAAGGCACCACGGTTGGGATTGTATCCATGGTGGGCTGTGTAGAATCTGGGTCCCAAAGCATAGTGCTTACCCACTCTGCTACGAGGCCAGCCCAAGATTTGCATTAGTCTTATTGCGGACCACAGCAATCACATTTTCTTGTATTGGAGCAGGTGTAACAGTCAATCTTATTATCTATTATTTTAAATCAACTAATCAACTTTCCTTTACTCCTTTCTGCTTTTTGTGCCAAGAGTTTATATTTTCAGTTATTTGTTTTACATAGATCATAGATGATGTGAATACTTTTCTTAAATGATGTATGTTTTTAAGCAAAAAAAAATTATTATGGCTATGCATATAGTATTGAGAAACTTAAGAGGTCTAAAAGGTTATACTTCCTAAACTTAGTTTACTGAGTCCTGAAGGGGAGAGCTTTTCTCATGGGTGGGGAGCATCTTGCTAGTCCAGACCTAGAAACAGATCATTTTTATTGTCCTGCTTTAATTGAAAACATATTTTGTGATTGCTATTCTTATCTATCTAAGCCAGCTTTATAATAGAATCATATTTAATCTCTTATCTATATAGATTACATTTCTTGTAATGTGATTTCATCGGACCCACTAATATTTACTTTTCAATACAAGATTCACTGAACATATGGCCATATTAAGGAAGAATTACTTGTACTTCAAAAATAATTTTATTGGAATTTATTACAAGTTAAATGTTAATCCAAATATATGATTGCTTTTGAGGGAATAGATGAAGAACTAGTATTTGAGTCCTGTTATGTGGACATAAAGTTTTTAAGTCTCGGTTTCTGTATTTCTAAAATGGGCATAATAATTGTATCTGTCTCTTGGAATTAAAGTGTGAAAGGATTAAATGAGTTAATGTATAGAAAGTACCAAGTATAATATCTAGCAATGAGAGCTTAATAAATCTAGCTACTCTAATTATTGCTTATAGTATCTTAATCTTTATAGCAAGGAGAGATTTATTTACCTTCATTTACTTCTGAGAAAATGAAAGCTTAAGAAACTTAGATGTCTTATCTAATGCTACATAGCTAATGGATCATGAAGAAAGGTTGGAGTCCATAAAATTTATTTACTCCTAAATTCCAGTCAAACTTTTGAGTCCTACTGTGTGCCAGGTCTTGGACTGGGTTCTAGTGGTAATGGAAATGAAAGGGCATCCTAGGCAAACAGGCAATACGAGCGACACCTTGATGAGAGCATTACGACGAGGAGAGTGTGGAGAACCGCACAGTCTGGTACTGTTGGCATGCAGTGGCAGGACAATGGTAGGAGGTGGCAGGGGACCTGGACTGCCCCTAATGCAAGTAGAACTGGGTCAGAGGTAAACACAGACCACTCACACATCTCCAGCCCTGAGCTTTTCTGGCCTGTTACCAGCCTTCTTGTCTTTCTACCAGGCTTGGTCCAGCATTATAAGGGCCATTTTGCTTATGGGTGAACACCCATAGCTGCACACCTGTCTCCTAAGAGTGCATACCCCAGGTAGCATGGTCTACACATGAGAAGAAGGGCCAAAGAAGAGGCCTGTGTTGGTTCTGGAAATGAGTACTGGGCCAAGACAGGTGAATGTACTGATAAATGTTTAACAACCAGCTTTCTCAGTATAGTTCCTACATCCCCAGTGGTTGACATTTTCATTTATGTTGATGAGTAAAAGTGAAACAATCAGGTGAAAATTTGCTCACTTGTTAATGATGTGCATGACTTCTTTGATAAATTGTGTAATAGTTTTTGAGTAGTGGACAAATGTTTCCTCAGTTTCTTTTGTGGGTACATGTACTGGCTACAGACATGGTACATTTTAAAGTTTAATCTACTTTATTAACATTTTCTCCATCATGTTCTTATGCCTAGACATGCAGGAAAGCAGTAAATCAAATACTGATGTATAGCATTTGCTGATTTCTATGGTGTAGATATTAGTATCTTGACCGATTTCAGGCTGCTAACATAATATCATTGAATGCAGAGTTGGGAGGAGAGGCCCAGCAGCAGTGTGTAGTGTTTCCACCATATAGACGTAGTGGGTATAAGTAGCAAGGGATTTAAATAATAATAAAATAACTTAAAAATACGTTTTTTAATATTTTCTATCTTTATTTTCAACATAAATTATTTAAATTTTGTTTGTTTATTTAAGATAGGGTCTCATTATGTTGCTATTTTCCTGCTTCCACCTCCTGAGTAGCTAAGACTCCAGGCATGTGCCACCATGCCTCGCTTTTTAAGGTGGGCCAGGAATTGAACCCAGGACTTTTTCTTTTTTTAAATTATTTATTTAACTTTATTTATTCATTTATTTACTTTAATTCCAGTAGTGAGAGACACAGAGAGAGAGAGAGAGAAAGTGAGAAAGCAGGCCACCAGGTCAGGACTCGAACCATGGTCAGCCATGTGGGAGTATACAGTGCCTTAACCACCATGCCACCTGCTGGCCCTGAACCTGGGACTTTTATGTGGCCTCAGCAAACTAAGCAGCAGTGTCAACTACTTCATGCTGCTGTGACTGGGCCTAAAATTCCCCCCTTTAAAAAAAATACTAATTACGGGCACGTGTGCGTGCGTGCCCAAGATCCTGAGAGGAGAATGGAGGAGAAGGGATTGCGGCGTGGCCATCCCCCCTGGGGGGTGATTTCTTGCTTTCTATCTCTCTGTCTCTTTCTTCTGTCTGTCTGGCGAGTGCACGTGCCCTATAGCAAAAACCTCTTCAAAAAAATACTAATTTAATTTATTATTATTATTACTATTATTGTTTTTTAAACTTGCAGTAGGGCATGTGTGCTCACCAGAGAGAGATGGGGTCGGGGAGTGAGAAAGCAAGCTGCCATGTCCAGGACTCTAACTATGGTTGACTATGTGGGAATCCAGTGCCCTAACCACAACTTACTTGCCCTAATTTACTTTTAATAATGGCCATGTTTAACATTCAACTTGTAGAATTTCTGACAATTTAACAGTGTACTTTTGTGTGCCTGTAAGAACCTCTCTAGAGTACCACTGTCTGGGCAGTTTGTTGTGGAATTTGGATTCTTGGGCCTCCAAAGCATTGTCTAATGGATGGGGGAATGTGTGGGCCTCAGGTGGGCACAGCCCCTTGGTCTCAGGTATTCTTTACGCTTTAGGGAGTGATACAGTTTAGAGAGGTCCTCTAAAGCACAAGGGCAGTGTAGGAGACCTGTTTTCTCATTTTGAAAGATTGTTCTGATGTCAGGTCATAGAATGTCTTTCTGCGCCTTCTGTACTTCTCAAACAGTGACAAGTGCTTCTTGCTTGAGTGAAACTATAAGATAAGCATAACACATTTTGATATAACATCAGTTTTACTCAAGTATTTGAGAGGAAAATCCATTATTTTTCTATTAAAATAAAAGTGAACATATCATGGAGTAGTCTGTAGAATTTGCATCAATTTTTTAAAGAAAATGCCACACAGAACAGAAATCTACTGATTCAGGTCACTTGTTTCTGGATATCTCTGTAAGATTTTATTATTATCTTCAATTATGAGTCATTCAGTGGACCTTGAGACCTGTTGTGGGAATGGCTCCAGTAAACCACTGTGTGGGCTGTCTGAGCACAGGATTCTAGACTCTTGGATATCCTCCACAAAGAATTGTTGAGAATCCATGAAGGAATTTAAGTTTAAAAAATCTGTGACAGCAGAGAAGTAGAGACCTTTAGGCCATCTGATGTTAATGGTTGTCTTGTGTAAGTTGTCCTTTCACAAAAGCATTCTACCAAGGGGATGGATATACAGGCTCAATCAATCTTAGGAGCTGTATCCTTACCAACTTTGCACACATTTAACTCTTGGACTTGTCTACCAATAATAGAAGGTAGACAATTATTTTTTTTTCTAATTATTCCTCTCAGAGGAGCATCTTTATGTTAATCTATCTTCCATAAGGAGGTGCTGTTTTGCAATGTCTCTGAAGATGATCACTTCTTCTCAAGCATAAAGGTACTCTTCGTTAGTGTATATGTTTATGTGTGCTATAGTTATGTTTCTTGCTGAGTGTTCCATGGAAAAGTTAGAGCCTGGTGTGTAAGAGGCTGTCATTTGTTGAATGAATGAATAGGTACAACAATGTGATGAGATTCATGTTTCAGATAGATCTTTATTGACTAGCTGTGTAGAAGATGATGTATTAGTTTGCTAGAGCTGCTGTAACAAAATACCACAAACAGAGTGGTTACGTCAACAGAAATTTATTGTGTCACAGTTTTGGAGACTAGACATCCCAGGCCAAGATATTAGCAAGGCAATCCATCCTTTGAAGGTGCTAGGGAAGACTCTGTTCCAGTCCTCTCTCCTATCTTTTGGTAGTGTCTTGTTTCGAGGCAGTGTAACTCTGGTGTCACATGGTGTTCTTCTGTGTGTGTGTCTGCTTCTAAATTCCCACTTTTTAAAAAAATTAATTAAGGCAGTTTATTTATTCTACAAGCAATAGAGACATAAATAGTGAGAGGCAGAGAGACAGAGAGTTAGCACCCTCAACAGCTGTAATTCACTCTTAGTTTCACCCAGCCTCGGATCACGGGCACATTTGGCCTAACGTACTTAGGGAGGTCTATAGATGCAAACCGGGAACCTTCCCATGGGAACCAGCCTGGCAGAGTGTCATGTTTTATCACTGTACCACCATCACCCCCCTAAATTTCCTCTGTTTATAAGAGCACTGGTCATGTTGGATTAGGTGAACTCTTCTTTAATATGACCTCATCTTAACTAATCGAATCCTCAATGAATTTAGTTCCAAATAAAGTCACACTCTGGGATTAAGACTTCAACATGCAGCTTTTTTTTAGGAAGTGACACCCATAACAGATGGATTCAGAGAAGACAAAACTAGGAGCCAAGAGGCAAAGAAGTGAGAGATACTGAGGTCCTCATATTGAGTAATAAGAGTTGGGGAACACACAAGAACTTTCCTATTCTAAATCAGTAATATATTCATTCATAGATGGCATGGCATCTTTTCTCTATCATCTATTTGGTGAGGAAGTTAATCACATTGATCTGAATCCTAACAATTTCTTATATAACAAGACTCCCAGATAGTTTTGCTCTTTGAGAAACTCTAATTGATTGAGGTCATCTTTCTCTTTTTTTGGTGTGAGATATTTTAAAAAGATGACAATGGCATCTATGAATGAATATATTACTGTTTCAGAATAGGAGAGGGCTGTTTTTATTGAATTGTATGTATTAATTATTACTATGTATCAAATTACCTACACATTTTAGTGTCTCAAAACATTTATTATCTCACGGTGTCTGTGGGTCAGTTATCTGAACTCAGTTTAACTGGGTTGTCTGGCTCAGGGTTTCTCATGAGGATATAATTAAGGTGTTGGCAGGGGTTGTAATCATCTGAAGATTCCACTGGGGAAGGAGCCACTTCTAAGTCACTCACATGATTGTTGGCAGGATTTAGTTCCTTGTGGGTTGTTGGTGTGAGCATTTCCAATCCTTGCTGGTACTGGCGGAAGGCGGCCCTCATTTCTTTGCCACGTTGGCTTCTCCATAGGGCACCTTAACAGCATGACAACTGGCTTCGTGAGAATGAACAAACAAGAAGAACCAAAAAGAGTAGAAGACGGAAATCAATCTTTGTAACCCAGTCTCAGAATTGACATCCCATTACTTTTGCCATATTCTATCCATTGGAAACACATACCAGGCCCAGTCCAGAGTGGGGTGTTTCCATAAGAGCATGAATGCCAGCATCCAGGAAATCACTGGGGCCATCCCAGAGAGGCTGTCTAAGCATATGCTTAATTGCTTATGTGAATCAAGATTGATTTATACTTGACGTAGTTGCTCGATGTTTTTTTTTTTTAGCCTTTTTTTTTTTTTTGAGATTTTCACTGTAGGGCGCGTGCGCTCACCAGACAGACAGAGAGAGACATAGAGACAGAAAGCGAGAAATCACCCCCCAGGGGGGATGGTCACGCCGCAATCCCTTCTCCTCCATTCTCCTCTCGGGATCTTGGGCACGCACGCACACGCGCCCGGCGTGAGTTTTAAGCCACCGGGTCCGGGACGTGAACCGCGGTCGACTACGTGGGAGTCCAGCGACATAGCCATTATGCTAACTGCTGGTTCCCAATGTTTCATAAAAATTTATTTTGAGAAGTAAAAATTGTGTATACTTATGGTGTACAATATGATGACACACACACACATGCATACATACACATGCACACACATTATGGAATGGCTAAATCAAGGTATCTAATATATATATATTATCTCACTTAAAAAAAAATGAGAACAATTAAAATTTATTCTCTTAGCATTTTATACATATATATATATATATATATATGTGCATGCTTCAGTCATTTTGGAATTTATTTCTTTATTCTCATGAAAGCAGAGGAAAGTTTGTTTAAGTCTTAATGTGTGTGTGTGCTACACATCACATCTCTTCTGTATCACCTTGGACCATTTGGTGAGGCAGTTAATCTCTTTGATCCCTGACAGTTTCTCATATAGCAAGATTCCCAGATAGTTTTGCTATTTGAGAAACTCTCTAATTGATTGAGGCCATCTTTCTCTTTTTTTTTTTTTGGTGTGAGATATTTTAAAAAGATTATTCTAGGAGAGACCAGCAGTTAGTGTAATGGCTATGTCGCTGGACTTCCATGTAGTTGACCGCAGTTCGCATCCCGGACCTGATGGCTTAAAACTCACACCGGCGCGTGTGCGTGCGTGCCCAAGATCCCGAGAGAAGAATGGAGGAGAAGGGATTGCTGTGTGGCCATCCCCCCGGGGGGTGATTTCTCGCTTTCTGTCTCTCTGTCTCTCTCTGTCTTTCTGGTGAGCGCATGCGCCCTATAGCAGAAACCTCTCAAAAAAAGAAAAAAGAAAAAAGGAAAAGAAAAAAAGATTATTCTAGGAACCATTATACATCTTGGCAAATGTAAGAATACTAAGGAGGATAAATCTCTCATATTTAAGGGACTACTTTTCCTATGAGAGAGGCTATAACTTCTTTCCAATATTAGATGTTGTTTGGAGTATTTTCACAATGAAAACATTTCACATCAAGTCTGTGGTTGCTAATGTGATACTTTCTTAAATTAAAAAAAGGATACATTTATGTATACCCAGTCAACATGCATCCTTTTGAGATTAAGACACTTAGAGAAATGTCTTGATACCTTGATGGAATTATATGGCCAAGTAATAGCTGTAGGGATTTTCTTAAATTTTTCTTGACTTTAAATCATTTATTATTATATTTGATTTGAGTTGGACACATTTTGTTTATAGAGGTCTTTTTCACTAATAGATTTTTTTTCCCCCAGTAAGATATGGTATATGGAAAGTTTGATTTTTTTGTTTCCCTATTTCATGGTTAATGGATTTTGCTTTTTCAAGTTGAATTGTGTGTCTTTCCCCTCTGACATGTTTCTAGCTTCAGGGAACGTAGTCCCCTTTGGTCCATTAATATTAGCAATCGTCAGTGATGTAATCCTGTTTCATTTCTGCTATGGATTTTATGCCGTAGTTATAACTTTTCATACATAAAGTTGAGTTTAGCAAAGCATGCATTTCTACCATTTTTTCCCTATGAATATCTTTGCATTCCTAAAAATGCTAACCATATAGAGCTGAAATTCATTTGATCACACGAATATTCTGAATCATAATGGAAATACATAGTTTTATTTCTAATCTGCCTGACTTTATTTTATTGCCCTTATTAGAAAAATAGGCATTTTTTTATGCTTTTGAAATTTTTAAGTGTTATATGGCAATCTTGAAAGGAATATCACCAGCATTGCTGTTTTTAGTGTGACTTTATTCGATGCCTGGGAACAATCAAAGTGAACGTGTTTTGTTTTTTCTTTTCTCTGGTTTGCATTTAGTAAGAGGATTTCTTAAAAGGTAATTGGCATGCTTTTTGGTCCCTTTGGCTCTTTTTAGCTTGTAGACAAATACATATCCCTACAGTGATTTGAGCAGTGGACCTTGCTTACTTTATACTGAGGCTTAATAGTATCTACCTATTGCTAAGAGCAATGGTTTGTGACTGTAACTAATTGCTTATGCAGCTCTGGTCAAAGAAGGCCAAGTGTTTTGGCCTTTTCTTCAGTTGGTGGTATATACCATTTTATATACTATTTCCATAGTCCATGTACTTTTTGTTTTTTTTTTCAGAACCACAACTTATTCCTTTGTATAACCTACTTCCCTCTATAAACACATATGCAAACTCTTTAGCCCTTCTTCTCTCCACATATTCTTGCTGAATGTACCAATGCTTTATATTTATTGGTAATTGCTCTATAACTTTTTTAGTCTTTCATCTTTCAATGTTGTAGGAGTTAGAAGATGATTGACATAAACTTTGTCTCTTAAACAGCCCCCCCTTTGATGGATTTCCACATTGACAAGGAAAGCAGAAAACATAACAATGATGACACAGTGATGGTGGTGATAGCTTCCACACATCTCTATGTTATAAGAACTGTATGTACATCTGAATATATTTGTAAGTTACATAATGTAATATAGAACATGCTATATTATAATCTTCCTTAGAGGGAACCTGTAAATATCTTGCCCAAGGACATATAGCTAGTAAGTGGTAGAGTATCAGATTGATACCAAAGTCAGTGTTTTTAACCAGTGCTTGCCTGTGCCCAGAATTCTAGAAGAGTTGAGGTGGCTAGTTCTACTTAGCTAGGTTTCAGTCTTTCAGGTACCAAATTCCCATTCTGAGGTTGATTATGAGAAATGAGGCTTAAAAGGAAAAATGGGGTTCAGATAATTCCAAAGGTTAAAACCAGGAATGTCTTTTCAATATGTGACTGGATATTAATAAATATTGGATTATTGGGAAAGTCATGACATGTTTTTCTATGCAAAAATGCATCACGACTTTTCTGACAATGCAATAAATATGATACTCTGGTTGGGAGAGAACATGACAAAACCTTATAGCATCCCAAGTGATTTTGGCTTAGGGAAGAAGATATGTTTATTTTAAAATCACACAAAGATGTAATTACTCTGATCAATAGGCTCATGGTCAATGTTACTATGAGAGTCTGTAATAAAATTATCCAAACTTAACCAAGTAAAACTAGTCATTTGCATACAGTTGACTGTGAAGTTGAAGAAAAAATTGGAGCAAAACTTAAAAAAAATATTTATTTCTTGAGAGAGAGAGAGAGAGAGGGAGAGAGAAAGAGAGAGGGAGAGCTCCTCAACAGGGTCTTCATTCTGCAGATTACCACTGTCTCAGCCAGTCTGGATCACAGACACATGCATACCTTGAATACTCAGAGAGTTCCTGGTGCGTGAAACCATAACCTTTCCCCATGTGGATCCAGCTGTGCTATTACTCTATCACTATCTGGCCCCTGGAAAAACCTTTAAACATGTTTGTATTTTCATCATACATACCTTGTTCAACTAATGGAAGATCCAGAAGAAAAGGTTAGAGCATTTTCTAAATCTTTGCAGGTTTTGCAGATAAAATATTTCATAAACTGGAACAAATTCTTAGAAAAGAATGAGGCTCTGGGAAGTAAGCATTCTATGTGTGATAATCAGATGTGCTGAAGAAGCAAAAGAGGTTAACAGCATTGAAAATAGCTAATGTCTCACAGGGTTAAATAGGATTATATGTCGGTGTGCAAAATTAGTTCTGCCATGTTATAGAAGCATAGATTACAGAATAGCTACACTAAAAGTGTTCTTTATTGTAAATGGAGCTGAAATTATTTCTTTAATGGATACATGGAAAATGCTGCCTGGGTGTCTGAATAGTTGGAAGAGAACAGTTCTTTTTTAACTTGTAAGGATGTGAACAAGTGGCAGCCATAATAGAGAACGAACAACAATGCCTAGAAAGATTCATGGAGAAATGATGAAAGAAGCTTTTGTTACATTCTTCCTTTTCTACCAATCCTTTTGATTTAGTCTTTTCAATATCTCTGTAGTCCCTGCACTTCTCTTCATCTCCATCATTATCACTTCAGCCCAAGCTAGTATTTTTCAACTGGACTATGGCAACATCTTTATAATTGGTTTCCATTCTTTCTGTCTCCCTGATTCATTTTCTAAATTAGAGCCTCTCTTCTTAAAACCCACCAATAGCTTTCCATTGCACTTAAAGAATGAACATTTAAGATAGCCCAATAGCCAGGCACATTCTGGACAGCATTCTTTTCTCCAGCTTTATTATGTATTTCTTTATCATGCATGCATTCACCAGAGAGTCACAGAGAGGAAGAGGGAGAAGGTACTCAGTTGGGTGTGGTCCCACTACAATCCTTTCTCTTCTGTTTCTCCATCATGTTGGGATTTGGGGCATGCATGCGCCTGCGCCTAGCATACTTTTCAAGCTGCTGGACTGAGATTTGAAACAGCTGGCCAGGTGGGATCTGACTCCCTCAACTAGTCGGCCGTGGGGCCAGCCTCTCTGAAGAGTTTTGAACATAGTGTTCCCCCTGCCTCACTTGTTCACCAGCATAACTCATTCTTTTTCTACAGACAAAGGCCCAGGGAAGTTTCCTTCAACCTTCCAGATTAGCTCAGATGTTTTTATTATATGCCGTCACAGTAACATTAACCATGAGCCAGTCTTTCAGAGTAATATCACCTTTGTGTGAATTAAAAATGAACATTTGTCTTTGCTGCTAAACAAAAGCCACTGGAATTGTTATGAGTTTTTGCTTTATTATTGTAACTCCAGAATCCCATAGATATTAAACACAAATTCAATAACTGGTTGAATGATTCTGCATATTCACATTGAAAGTGCTGGAAAGGAAAATATTTGGCCAAATTTTTCTTAATTCTGTTACCATTGCACCATAATGGCTGGGCCTGAATTAGTGTTTTCAAGATAAAGATAGTTATCATTTTTTTAAAGAGATTTTTAGTATAGTGCATGTGCACTCGTCAGAGAGGCAGAGAGAGACAGAGAGAGACAGAAAGCATGAAACCATACCTATGATGGATGGTCACACTGCAATCCCTTCTCCTCCACTCTCCTCCCAGAATTTTGGACACTCACACACACATGCCTGGCATGAGTTTCAAGCCACTGGGTCCCGGACTCAATCCACGTTTGACTACATGGGAGTCAAGCAATGTAACCATTATGCCATCAGCTGGTTCTGAAAACAGATTTTTTTTTCTCAAGTTATGCTTCTAAGTGTCTGCTTGAAAAATAATGTAATGGTCCAGCAGTTGATGTGGTGGTTAAGGAGCTGGGTTCCCACATGAGATTCAAATCCTGAGCCTGGAAGCTTGAAAATCATGCTGGGCACGTGTGAGTGCATGCCCAAAATCCCAGGAGGGGAATGGAGCAGAAGTGATTGCAGTGTAGGATCCCTTAGGGGGTGAATTTCCATGTTCCATCTCACTGCCTCTGTCTCTTTCCAGTGACGGCACGTGTCCTATGGAAAAAAACTAAAAAAAAACCAAAAAAAAACAAAAAAAAAATCTAGTAATGAAAAGCTTCCTATGTGGATCTGGGTTAAGATGTTTATGTGCCACTGTGTTATCAGTGTCTGTATTGTTTTGGCTACTAGGAAAATATTCACAAACTTTAAGGTTCTGAACATATTGTAGATTACTTTGTACATTAATTCTTATGAATCATTTATTGGTCCTTTATTATAAAGTTTTTAAAGATTTCCTGTGTTTCTACATATGATTAATAATGATTTTTACAAATGATTACTGAGAATTCTTTTAAATGAGGCATTTTAACAGTGAAAAATAGTTCAGTTTGTCATCTTGTGGGAAATTACATTGTTTTGGCAACCCATTTTAGAGATTGTTCTAGTTGAAAAATAAGCGTGAAATTGAGACATAGTACTTATCTCTGAGACTGTTTTACAGAATCCACAGCTTTTGCGTACTATCTTTTTTAAATTACCCAATGAAAATCACAAATACAGTTGTTTAATTTTTTTCAGTGTAGAGTTAGGATTTTTTTCTCACTACTACAATTGTGAGTTTGTGTTGTTGCCATAGAAAAATGGAATGTAAATTAAATTTTTTTAAAAATTTATTGATCACATTAAAAATACATTGAGATTCAAAATTTATTGCACAGAAATGACCCAGCAAGGCAGTGAGCAGAAAAACAAAACTGGCACATTTAATCCCTGATCATTCATTCACATATTCATTTCAAACATTTGTAGGGAATTGATAGCCAGAAAGCATAAGAACTGCATGTTAACCTGAAAGAATGTACAGGAAATTTGGAAGAAAGATACTTGAAAAGAGGTATAATTTATAAAAGAGGATACTCGAATGCAAAAGAATAATAAATAATTATAGTAAGTGATAATAATAATCAGCATTTATTGATGCCAGATTGTTCTTGGCTTTTAATTTTTAACCATTTTATTTTATTTTATTTTATTTTATTTTATTTTATTTTATACAGTCAATCACTGTATATAACCACAATTTATGAAATGAATTTTTCCAGCATATACACTACACACCAGTCTAATAAAACGTATTGTCATTCACATTAGCAACAGACAATCCTCCATCTCTGTGTCCCTTAAATGTTGCCTCTCTATTTTTCTCGATTCCCTTCCTTTCATCATTCCCCACTTTCTGCCCTCCTCCCACACTGTCTCCAGTAGCTGCAATGCTCTCCATACTTTCAGTTTCTGTCACAGACTATAGACATTAGGTATGCTGTGTTGTTTCTTTTTCTTTCTTTCTTTCTTTCTTTCTTTCTTTCTTTCTTTCTTTCTTTCTTTCTTTCTCTTTCTTTCTTTTCTTTCTTTTCTTTCTTTTTGTTTTTTATCACCTGATGAAAACCACAAGTACAAATGTGGACATACAATATTTCTCACTGTCTGGCTTGCTTGTCAGCAGTAAATCTTCCATATTTGTCCACTTGCTATCAAATGCTAGGGTCTTGTTTTTTGTGACTGAGTAGTATTCTGTAGTGTATATGTGCCACACTTTTTCAATACACTGTTCATGGACATTTGGGTTGGTTCCATGTCTTAGCAATTGTGAATAATGACACAAAAAACATTGATGTGCAAGCACTTTGCTGACTGAGTGTTTGCTTATCCTTTGGGTAAATACCCAGGAGTAGAATTGCTGGATCACATGGTAGTTCTATTTAAATATCTTTGAGGAACCTCTAAATTGTTCTCCACAGTGGCTGTACTAATTTACATTCCCACCAACAGTGTAGGACAGTTCCCTTTACACCACAGCCTCACCAGTACTTATCTTTGTTATTTTTTTCTTTTTTTTTTGGAGAGATTTTCACTATAGGGCACGTGTGCTCACCAGACAGACAGAGAGAGACAGAGAGATAGAAAGCGAGAAATCGCCCCCCAGGGGGGATGGTCATGCCGCAATACCTTCTCCATTCTCCTCTCGGGATCTTGGGCACACACGCACACACGCCCGGCATGAGTTTTAAGCCACCGGGTCCGGGACGCAAACCGTGGTCAACTACATGGGAGTCCAGCGACATAGCCATTATGCTAACTGCTGGTTCCCTATCTTTGTTGTTTTTAAAATCTTAGCCACTCCGACTGGGGTTAGGTTGTATCTCAGTGGAGTTTTGATTTGTATCTCCCTTATGATAAGGGATGTTGAACATTTTTTCATATGCTTTTTGGCTGTTCATACGTTTTCCTTAAAGAGATGTCTGCTCAGCTCATTTGCTCATATTTTAATTGGGCTGGTCAATTTTTTCCTTGGTAAGCTGGATGAGTTCCCTGTATATTTTGGTAATCATCCCCTTGTCTGAGGCATAGTTTGCAAATATATTCTCCCATTCCGAGGTTTGCTGGTTCATTCCAACTATTGTCTATTTGCTGAGCAGAGGCTTTTTAACCTGATGTAATACCACTTGTCTATTTTTGGGATTATTGCCTATGCTTTAGGGTCTTCTTTAAGAAGTTTTTGCCTGCTCTGATGTCTCCAAGAGTTTCCTGTGCATTATCCACCTGTAGTTTAGTAATTTGAGGTCTTAGGTTCAGTTGTTTGATTCGTTTTGAGTTGATTTTTGTAAATAGTGAGAGATAGGGGTCCAGTTTTGTCTTTCTTCAGATGGATACCTAGTTTTTCCAGCACCATTTGCTAAAGAGATTTTCTTTTCCTCACTGGGTTGTCTCATGCCCTTTGTCAAAAATCAGTTGGCTGTATGTTCTGGGTTTATTTTTGGGGTCTCTATTCTGTTCTCTTTTTCCACATGCCTGTTTTTGTGCCAATACCATGCTGTTTTGGTTATTACAGCTTTGTAATATATTTTGGGTTCAGGGAGTGAGATGCCTCGTATTCTACTTTTCTTGCCCAGTATTGCTTTGGCAATATGGGGTCTTTAATGATTCCAGATGAATTCTGTGATTGTTTATTCTAAATCTGTGAAGAATATCTCAGGCAATTTGATTGAGGTTGCATTAAATTTGTAGATTAATTTGGGTAGAATTGACATTTTCATTAAATTAATTCTTCCAATCCAGGAACATAGGATGTCTTTCCACTTTTCTGTGTGAACATAGTATGACTTTCCACTTTTCTGTGTCATTTTCAATTTCTTTTTCTGGTTTTTCATTGTTTTCCTTGTAGAGGTCTTTGACTTCTTTGGTTAGGCTTATTTCTGAATACTTTATTTCTTTTGTGGCTACAGTAAATGGAATTGCTTTTTTAAATCCTCTATCAGTCTGTTCACTGTTGGTGTATTAGAAATGCTATTGATTTTTGTATGTCAATTTTGTAACGTTCCATTTTACTGTATTTGTTTATTGCTTCTAGGAGTTTTTCTGTGGATTCTTTTGGTTTTCAATGTATAAAATAATCTCATCTGCAGGCAGAAATAGTTTCACTTCTTTCTCTATTTGAATGCCTTTTATTTCACTCTCTTGTCCAACTGCATTACTTAGTACTTCAAGTACTATATTGAAAAAGAGTGAAGAAAGTGGGGATCCTTGTTTTGTTCCAGGTTTTATTGGATAGTCTTTCAACTTTTCCCTATTGAGGATTATTTAGCTATGAATTTTCATATATGGCTTCTATTGTGTCCCTTCTATGCTGATTTGGCTGAGAGTCTTAATCAAAAAGTGATGTAGTATTTTATCAAATGATTTTCTGAGTCAGTTGATATGGTCATATGGTTTTATCTTTTTTTCTGTTAATATCCTGTATTACATCTATGGTTTTGAATATATTGAACCATCCTTGCATCCCTGGGATGAGGCCTACCTGGTCATGGTGTATAGTCTTTTTAATGTGTCATTGGATACTATTTGCTAGTATCTTGTTGAGAATTTTTACATCTTATATTCATCAAAGAGATTGGTCTGTAGTTTTCTTTCTTGTTAAGTTCCTTGGGGATGAGTGTGATGGAGGCTTCATAAAATGAATTTTGGAGGATTACTTCCTTTTGGACCTTTAAATAGTTTGAGTAGAGTCAAGGTTAACTCTTCTTTAAAAGTGTTTTAGAATTTAGGAGTGAAACCATTGGGACCTGAACTTTTCTTTCTTGGGATGTTATTTATCACTGATTCAGCTTCATCGCTTGTTATTGGTTTATTTAGGCTTTCTATGTCTTCCTGATTCAGACTTGATAGCTTATATGTATCCAGAAATGTGTAAATCTTATCAAGGTTTTCTTGCTTGTTGACATATAGTTGCTCATAATATTCTCTAATGATCTTTTTAATTTCTGTTACATCTGTTGTAATATTGCCTGTTTCACTGCAAAATTGATTTATCTGGTTCCTTTCCCTCTTCTTAATTAGTCTAACTAACAGTGTTTCAATTTTATTTATTTTCTCAAAGAACCGGCTTTTGGTTTTATTTATTTTCTGTATAGTTCATTTATTCTCTAGTTCATTTATTTCCACTCAACTCTTTTTTCCTGGCCTTTTGTTGTTGTTGTTGTTCCAGTTCCCTGAGGTATGTTGTCAGGATGTCTATTTGCTCCCTTTCCATCTTTTTCTTTTGCTAAATTGATATGAACTTCCCTCTTCTGATTGCTTTTGCTATGATGACACATAGATTATGGAAACTTATGCACTCATTATCATTGGTTTCAATGATTCTTTTGGTTTCAGTCTTAATTTATTCAGGAGCAGATTGTTTAGTTTTCAAATGTTTGTGTATTTCTGAGGGACTTTTCTGAAATTACTTTCAAGTTTAATTCCATCATGGTCAGAGAAGATGATGCTGGATATAGTTTCTGTGCCTTTGAATTTATGAAGGCTTGTTTTGTGCCCTATCATGTGGCCAATCTTTGTAAAGTTTCCATGTGGGAACCTTTGTAAAGGTTCCATTTTCTTGAGAAAAATGTGTGATTGTTGGGTAAAGATCTATAGATGTCTGTCAAGTCCATTTCATTTATGGTGTCATTTAGATCCCATATCGCTTTGGTTATTTTTTGTATGAATGATCTGTCCAAAAGAGATAGTGGGGTGTTGAGATTCCCAATGATTAGTGTATTACAGTCTATCTCTTCCTTTAGATTGAACAGTCTGTCTTTTCTGTATTTGGGTGTCCCAAGTTGGGTGCACAGATATTTGTAAGTGTTACATCTTCTTGGTAAATTAGCCTTTTTTAGACTATATAATGTCCTCCTTTGTGTCTTCTTATAGCTTTTGTCTTAAAGCCTATTTTGTCTGCTATCAGTATCACAACTCCAGTCTTTTTTTTGATTTCCATTTGCATGGAAAACTTTTTCCAGACCTTCACTTTTAGTCTATGCACGCCCTTATATGTAAGGTGTGTTTCTTGTAGACAAGAAATACAGAGTTTCTGTTTTTTTGTCCATTAACATTCAACATTATTATCAATATTTGTCCCTGCCAATTTGTTAGCCATTTTCTCGGTTATTTTTAATTCTCTTATTTCTGTCTGTTCCTCTTTAGTTTTCCTGATATAGTGCTCCCCTCTGTAGTTCTTTAAGAGCTGGTTTAGTATTGGTTAATTCTTTCAGTTTTTGTTTGTGAATGATTTTATTTGTTCTTTCCATTTGAAGGATAATCTTGCTGCATGTAATATTCTTGGTTGACATTTTTTTTCTTTTAGTTTTTTTTAATACGTCTTCCCATTCTGTTCTTGCCTGCATTATTTCAGTTGAGAGGTCTGATGTTAGCCTGATATGGTAGCCTTTGTAAGTGACTTGATGATGTTTCTCTCTTGCCATTATAAAGATCTTATTTTTGTCTGTGACTTTTACCATTCTGGCTATGATATGCTGTGGAGAGGATCTTCTCATGTTGATTCTATTTGGGGGTCTTTGTATTTCTTGGGTCTGGAGTTTGAATGCTTCGCTAGGTTTGGGAAATTTTCTGCAAGTATTTCATGGAATAAAATCGTCTATGCTCTTGTCTGACTTTTCACCTTCTGGAATACCTATTATTCGAATATTTGGGCATTTCTTAGTGTCTAATATTTTCCATATGTTGGCCTCATTTTTAAAAATTATTATTATTTTTGTGGTTTTATCTAAGTCAAAGGCCTTGTCTTCCAGTTCAGAGATTCTGTCTTCTTCCTGGTCCAGTCTAGTATTAATATTTTTGAGGGAGGTTTTGATTTCCTGTATTACTATTTTCATCTCTAGAAGTTCTGATTGATTTTTTAAATGGCATCTATCTCCTCCTTTAAATCCTGGAAAGATTTTCTCAAATCTGTCTCCATAAATATCCTGACGTCTATTTCTGACATTGCTGTGAATTCTTTTGTGCTGTTCATGGCTGAAGAAGAGTTGCTCTGATTTGCCATTGAGAGAGAGGTATTTCCTTGTTTTCACACACTTTTTGTGCCTCTGTGCTGATTTCTAGTCATATGATGGGTTATACACTCTTTAAAAATGCTTTTCTGGTGCCATTTCTATTGTGTCAGGGGGGAGGAAGAGCTGTACTTCTCAGACACATTCTCGGTAGAAGATCCTATTTTCAAGTAAGAGAAGTGTGTATATAGCCACCCACTTTAGGTGATACCTTTTCCAGTCTCTTGAGACCAGGTACACCTGGGACTAATCTGGTCTGAACCATACTGTGTGGTTCAGAAAACTGTGAAGTCTCAAAATATTCCTGGGTGGGCTAAAGGCAGCTAGAGGTCTGAGGCAATCTTCCTGCCTCAGTTGTTCTCACTTTCCGCCGCTCCTCTCTGCTCCTCAGCAGTACAGGCTCTGGGCATGATGGTGGTGGACAGATGTACTTAAGATAGGTTGGGAGACAGAAGAAGCTGGGAGCAGTCTCCTGCCTCAGTTACCTTTACTTGCTTCTGCTCCTCTCTGGCCTGCACAAGCACAGCAGTCATTTAATTCTTTACAAGGGAAATGTTATTAACATACCTACTTTATAGAAGAGGCAACTGAGAGACAGAGTACTTGATATACTCATGACTACTCATATGTAAATGAGCCCCCTGCTTTAGAACCTCTTATATGTATATGGATACTCAATCTTACTAGTGATATAATACGTAAGCACAATCAGATTTGCATTAAAAATGTGAAAATCTGTTGTCAAATAATGGTGAGGATGTGAAGATGAGGGGAATTTTCTTCTGCTGATGGGCTTATAAACTGGTGTGGCTATTTCAGAAGGCATCTTGTAGCTCTTATGTAAATTGGTGTGCTCATTTTGATGTAATGGCAGGCCTTTTCTGGGGCACGTGCCAGAGAGAAACTTGCAAGTCAATGCACATGGAAAATGCAATAGGATGCTTATTGCATCAATTGTGGGTTGTGGGGATTGGAAAGTACTATGCATCCTTCTTTAGGGAATTAGATACCTTGGTATAATCATAGGATGATATACTATGGAACACTTAGAAGAAACAAGCTAGATTTTATATTTAGAAACATGAATAGATATCAAAATTAGTTGAATGAACAAACAGTAAAAGTAGTATATAAAACATAAGAGGAAACTTGTTCAGATCACTTATGAAACCATCAGTATGGGCAGATTTTGTTTTGTTTATTGCTCAAGTGCCTAAATTGGTGCCTGGGGGAGGGTAGGTGTTCTGTAAGTAAAATGGAAACGAAGAAATGAATATGTAAATTAAGAATGCTCATCTCGGCCCTGTAGCCCAGTGTTTTGGGAGCCAGATACCACATGCTCAACTGTGGTTTGGGATTGCATTAAGACTATGCTCCTGTTTTCTCCCTCTCTTTCTATTTTTGTTTTCTCTCTGTGAGCGCCTGTGACTGACAATAAAGAAAAAAGTGAAGGGACAGTTCTATGTACCTGGGATCCAATCTAAACTAGTGCCTGTACACCAATATCTCATTTTATAATTAAACACACACACACACACACACACGCGCGCACACACACACACACACACACACACACACATGCACACGCCCACACACACACATAGAGCCTAGTTGAGATACTATTTGGGATGATTGAGTGAAAATAATTGTGTCATATGTGATAAATTTTACAAGACAGGACTTTGTAGAGTCGAATGGAAGCACAGAGAAGGAATGATTAACCACATACTCATTTACTCATTCAGTTGAAGTAACTTGACTAGGATGATAATAGATGTGAAGAAAGGTGACGAGTTAAAAATCTATTAAAGGGCTGATCCTGTAGTTCAGTGATTAAGCACTGTGCATTGGGAGCTGGATAACATATGGCCAACTTTGGTTCAAATTTCTTCTCCACCAGCTTGAAAGATATATTGGGCATGTGTTTGTCTATATGGGAAGTAGAATATGAAGAGAAAACCTTAAAATCAGAGCTAGACTGTTTTGTTAAGTGGATAATAACACTGTGTTTGCAAATGAAAAATATTCATATTTTTTTAAAATACGTATATTGGGTTGTTGGAAAAGTCATGACATATTTTTCTATGCAAAAGTGCTTCATGACTTTTCTGACAACCTAGTAGTGTGGACAAAATGCCATGTCTGTGATTTCTTTTAAATGCTTCAACAAAGAAAAGATGTAGACGAAGCACATTCTTGACAATTTTTGAATCCGTATATAGTTATAAAGGGATTCATTGTCATCTCCTCTCTGACTTTGTATATGTTAAAAAACTTTTCATACCTAAAAAAAAAAGCAAACAGAGAGAAAAGTAAGCTCACCCACCTATTAAGAGATGAATGACAGGAAAACTAACCAGTGCAAACTGAGTCCCATAGATAGTTTATACATACTGCCAGACTGTTGGGAAAAAGTCAAAGTCATGACTTACCTAGGGTCCCATGTCCTCATAAATTATTAATAATTAATGAAAGCAAAATGTAAGCTCTTTAGACAAAGAAGGATTAGGAGAGTTTTCTATTTATAGACCATTATGAGATACAAAAAATGACTGTAGTATATATTCTGATTAAAAAAAGTTAAATTTAAGGAAAAAGAAAAGCAATTGGTAAATTCTTGGTAAATTTAAGTAAACATCACCTGTTAAATAATAATGACTAACTTGGGTGGGTGGGTGGTTTATAAAATGAGTTGTAACCATACTATAACAGGAAAAGGAAAATCCTTAACATCCAGCATATAGGTTAATCACTTTTCTAGTCCATTTCCATGTAGTGACACATTTGAATCTCATAATTCCTAAACAATGATTAATTTTAATTTTTTTCCAGATGTGGTTATGGATGCAGAGAGATGATCAGTACTGTTCCCATTACATGTTAATAACGGGTAGAATCAGGATATGAATTCAGGCAGTCTATCTTCAGAGCTTCTTTCTTGACCACCACACTATACTGAAGCATGGTATTTTTAGGTCTTTGTATTGTTCTGAAAGCATGTAGAGTTGTTATTTAAAGTTAGACTGTGTAAAGTCATCATATATTTACAGCTAAGTGCATTAATAGAGGAGTAGATATGAATAGAATATAGGATATCCAAATGATTAAAAGCATGAAAATGGAATAAAGAAAGAAAAATCAAGCTATATACATTGAAATATTCACTTTGCAAGCTAAGTGACGTATGCAATTGAATGTATAAAATAAATTGAAATGAAAAAGAAGAAGAAAAAATAAAGGATAGAACGCATTGAATAAAAGAGTAGAACAGAATCCAAACTTTTTGTATGTGTGCGTGTATATATATATATATATAAAATCGGCATTTATGTCTACATATATCTATTTAGACAAAATTTGTCTATAAAATATAGAGATAAGCAGACTGGACAGAGGAATAAAATTTATGTTGTTAACGTTAATAAACATAAAGCCTCAAATCTTGAGTGTAAAAGGAAGAGGAAAGCTGATCATGTTTGATGAAATAGATTTTTAAGGCATTAGCGTTATTAAGGATAAAGATTATAAAATGATTTCACCTGGAAGACATGAACCTGTATTAACTAATAATATTGGCTCAAAATATATGAGGCAGAAATCGGTAAAATTACAGATGGACAAATCCATATTTTAATACCTTTCTCAGAAATATAGAGCAACACACTTAACAGAGAAGACAAAAGCAACAGGGGATTAATACAGCATGTATATTTGGAACCATGTATATAAAAACCACATGTTAAGCTTCTCATACTTATTACATACTTCCCATACTTATTACTGGTTGAGTATCCCTTATTTGAAATGCTTGAAATGAGAAAGGTTTTGGATTCTATATTTTTTTCTGATTTTGGAGTATTGTGTATACCTAGTGAGATGTCTTGGTAATGGAACTGAAATCTAAACACAAAATTTATTTGTATTTCACACCTACTTTATGCACATAACCAAAAAATAATTTTATAAAGTATTTTAAATACTTTTGTGCTTGCATCAAAGTTTGTGTGCATTGAGCCATTCGAAAGCAAAGGTGTCACTATCTCAGCAACTCTTGTAGAAAGTCTGTGATTGGCATCATCAAAAAAAGGGGGCTGGGTAACCTTTTTTTTTTTTTTTTAAAGATGCTAAATAAGCTATCAGTTATGCACCTGTGTTTTGTTTGTGACCTGTCGCATGAGATAAGGTGTGGAATTTTGCACTTATGGTACTGGGTCAGTGTTCAAAAATTTTCAGATTGTTGAACATTTTCGATTTTGGTGTTTTGGATTAAGGATATGTAACATGTACTTAATAAAATTCACCAATTATTAATCACATATGCTCCCACACAATCCCGCAAGTATTGCAAAAAATCAATATTAAACAGACCATGCTTTTGTCAATAAGGTTTTATTGGAATAAAAAAAGGTAACCTAACAATCACAAAATTGGGAAGTTAAAAAGACCTCCAAATAATTTATTGGTCAATAGGAAGCTACAAAATACTTATAAATTAATGAAAAATAAGAGCACTGCTTACTAAATTTTGTGGAATGCAACTAAAGCAATAGTACTTGAAAAGAATTTATAGCCTTAGAAAATAAAGTCTAAAAGTGTTTTTTTTTTTTTTTTTTTTTTGCTATATGGTGCGTGTGCTTGCCAAAGGGACACAGAGATAGAAAGTGAGAAATCACCCCCCGGGGGGGATGGTCATGCAGCAATCCCTTCTCCACCATTCTTCTCTTGGTTGGGATTTTGGGCATGCATGCACACACACCCAGCATGAGTTTTAAGCCACGGGATCTGGGATCCAACTGAGGTTGACTATGTGTGAGTCCAGCGACATAACCATTATGCCATCTGCTCATCCTTGAAAGGTCATTTTAAAAATGAGCAATTTAAAGTTGATCAGATTGTTTTGTTGTCGAGGTTAGTGAAATAAGAGTATAGTCAAAGAAGCAGCAAGAGAATAATAAGGGTAAATTAACAATTAATGCAATAAAAAATGAAGAAGAAATAATAGAAAGGTTCAACCAAACTAAAAGAGATTTTTTTGAAAGACTATGAGACATATCTCTGAAAATCTTAAGAGAAGAAGAGAGAAGGTAATCTTACAATTGGAAATAATTATAATTAAGGGAGAACTTTTAGAAGTAGAGACTATTATGAAGAATTTCACAGTCATGCTTTTAAAACTCAAGTGAAATGCATAATTTTTCTATGAAACTATAAATTATCAATAGCTTAGCTTATAGATATTGAATCAGCAGTAAAAAATACTAAAATTTATAAACTATAAGTATCACATAAATGTATGGTATTGTATTTTTAGTTAAGTTTCACCAATTCTTTGATAAAGTTCAATTTTGTCTTAAACAAAAAGAGAGAAGCTTCCCAACATGACTAAGTAGGTTTTACGTACCTTCCCACCTAGGAAAACAAACAGTTTAACACTAGAAAATTTATTACTGTAATTCACCACCTTAACAGATTACAGGAAAAGAAGAATATATCATCCGAATAGATGTGAACAAAGCATTAGAAAAATTCAGCACTATTCATGAAACAATTCTTGGCTAACAATGAATAGAAGGGAACTTCCTTATCTTGCAGCAAGAATTATAGCTGGCAGTGAAGCAGCAGAGGCATTCCAAATAAAGTTAGAAAGAAGATAATGGTGCCTTCTTGCACTGCTCCTATTTGGCATTGTTTTAGAAATCTGAACTAAGACAAACAAATACAAAACAACACTGAAAAACCCTTAGAATTAATTTAGACAGTGGCCTTGTTTCAAAGTCACTTTATAAAAATCAATAGGTGCTGAATATTGGAAATAATAGCTTTGAAATATGATTTTCCACAATCCATTCACAGTAACAACAAACCATAAGATATCTAGAAGTAAGTCTGGTAGGAGATGTGCAAGACTTTCATGGAGGAAATTGCAAAACTTAAAAGTGGGCAACGACTGAAATAAGAGATATTCCATGAACATAATGTTAAGACCTAGTATCTTGGTGATGTCAAATTAACATGCAAATCCAGAGCAATTTCACAAAAAAATCCCAGTAGGATTTTGTGTGTAAGTGTGAAAATAAACTTTTTTTTTTTTGAGAGATTTTCACTGTAGGGCACGTGCACTCGCCAGACAGAGAGAGACATAGAGACAGAAAGCGAGAAATCACCCCCTAGGGGGGATGGTCACGCTGCAATCCCTTCTCCTCCATTCTCCTCTCTGGATCTTGGGCATGCATGCACACGCACCCGGTGTGAGTTTTAAGCCACCGGGTCTGGGACACGAACCGCGGTCGACTACGTGGGAGTCCAGCGACATAGCCATTACGCTAACTGCTGGTTCCCTGAAAATAAACTTTTTAAAGTGCCAGGTTGTGTGTGCCTTCACTAGGGAGACACAGAAAGAGAGAAAGAGAGGGAGAAAGCAGTCCCAATGGGGCATGGTCACAGCACAATCTCTTCTCCTTCATTTCTCCACCCTGCCAAGATTTTGCGCATGCATGCACACACACCAGGTGTGTTTTTCAAGCCTCCTGGGCCAGGAATTGAACCATGTGAGGCCATTTGGGATCTGGCTCCCTTCATCACGAGGTTACAGGACTGGCCTGAAAAAAATATCTTCAGATTCATACAATGCAATAAGAAAGTTTGGGGGAAAAGAAAAGGAGATGGTACTGGTTTTATTAGACTTCAAGATTTCTCATTTAGTGTTAGCAAAAACAGAATATGCTACTTGCATAGTTGCAGACATACTAACTAACAGAGAACAATGGAGATCCAAGCATATATGAGAACTTTATGTACGAGAGAAGGGCATTCAAAATTAGAAACAGCAAGACTATTTAATAAGTAGTACAGACAAGTTATTTCTCCTGGAGAAAGAAAATAAAACAAGATCCTTGTTTTGCACTGCTCACAGAATATATTCTGCATGGGTTAAAGTACTGCCTTTCAAAGCAAAAGTCTAACACTTTTAGAAGAAAATATAGGAAAAAAAAAATCTGTTTGACCTTGAGGGCAGTGAAAGTTTTCTTTAAAAAGACCCAGAAAGCACAAACCCTAAAGGGAATGTTTGATATTTGACTACATTCAAAGTAAAATATTCTGTTTGATCAGGGACATAGCATAGATTGGGAGAAGATTTTTGCAAATCACATACTGGCAAATGATTACTATCCAGAATATACAGCAACAACTACAGATCACAAGAAATAGACATAATCTAATGATAGAACAGGCAAAGGAATAGGGTATTCTATAGAGGACGAAAATTTAAGAGCCAATAAGCACATGACATGACGTTTAACCACAGGAGAGGCGAATTCTAGCTAACAAGGAGATACCGTTTTCTACCCCTCGATTAGCAAAATTTCAAAATGCAAATTTTGGTGAGGTGGTGGAAAGCAGGGACTGTGCTGGGAGGGTGTAGATTGGTGTAGCTCCTGAGGAGACAGGGATAATAGTTAATAAAACTGAAGGACAAATATAACAGGAATTGGACATTGTCTGAATAATTGATGTGAGAGCCAGTAGTTCATAGCTGTGGTTAATTCTAGAACTGGAGGGAAGGGAAAAGAATAAGAGAGAACATTGCCTTGGGGAATTGTAAGTTTTTACACATTTAAAAAAACATCTGGAGCCAGGAGGTGGTATGGTGGTTAAGGTGCTGAATTCCCATACAGCTGCCCGTGGTTCAGGTCCTGGACCTGGCAGCTTGAGGATCATACTGGACATGTGTTTGCATGCCCCAAACCGTGAGAGTAGAATAGAGAAGAGATTGCAGCATGGCCACCCCTCCCACCAGGGGGTGATTTCTCATTTTCCCTTTCTCTCTCTCTTGTGAGCACACACATCCTATGGCAAAACTATTTATTTAAAAAAAGTAAAGCAACTGTAGAAAAAAAAATCAACATTAAAACATCTGTTAGAGGTATAAAGATTATGTTATAGCCATCTCTGTACTTTTCTATATGATTGGAGCATTTTATAATTTTTTTTCAGGAAAGAGTCGAATGGAGAAGCTTGAGGAATGAAACAATGGAAGTTTTAAGGACAAGAATAAGTGGCTATTCCTGGAATTCATTCTGCTCAGAAATCTATCAATAATGCTCACTTCTTTGCTTTATGTTTTTCCTCAAATACCACCTTTTCAGGGAGGCTTCCCCTGCACTCCAACGTTTCTTAATTCCTTCCTTGATTTATTTTTATGTTGACAATTTATTGAACATGTTGTTTGTGTTGTTTATTTTGCTTATTATCGAGAGGGGCTACTAGAATATAACAGAGTAGGCGTTTTTATCTGTTTGGTTCCTCTGTATCCTCAGTGCCTAGAAACAACCCTGGCACAGAGTAGCTTCTCAATAAATATTTGTCCAATGAATGAATGACTTAATGAATTCTGTAGTTCTGACCCTGGGCAGCAGAGAGATGCCAACTTCCTTAAAAGATGCAGGAGACATGATTGGTGCTGTTTGAATGGGGCAATGCTGATGAGGGAAGAAGATGGCATAAGGGAGTGAGGTCAGCAGGCAGCTGGGAATCAGGGAATAAAAGGGACGGATGGATCAAACCAAATTGAAACTGCATTAAACTCAACCATGATTTACAAATAGCTATTCTTAACTGTCAGTCTTGAAGAAATTTCAGTAGGCATAAAACAGCCTCATAAGGAAATTCTCTATATTTACTCTCTTTTGCTTTAAAAAAAAATCCAAAACAAAACTCAAACTGCAATTCAGGCTACTACAAAAGAGGTACTCTATCTCAGAGAGGGATTAAATGCTACTGTTTTATCTCTGGGCTGTGACAGGATTAAAGAACTTTTTCTGGTTCCCAAACATTGGATCTGACTCATCTGTTCTATATTGTTTAGTGTAGGAGAAAGAAAGATTAGCTGTTAGAGTTAAAAATAATAACAACCATGCTGAATGAATCTTCATTGAAGACTCTGATGTTGAAAGAGATTTAAGAAATAACCAATACATATTTTTTTCCTCTGTGTTAGGCTTTTGCTAAGTCTTTCAAGCTTGGGGATTTACTTGCTGTGGAGCAGAATGAACAAAAGCTTCTTCAGCTTAGTCTAGGCCAGCGTCTCCAACTTGAGCATATATATGGCTTAATGTGAACTTGTTAAAATGCAGATTTTAGGGCCCTACCTTGGAGTGATGATTCAGAACTTCTGGTGTAGCTAGAGACCCAAGAATCTGAATTTTAAACAATGACATCCCTCTATCCCAAGGTGATTTTAATGCAAAAAGAATGTGGGGCAACACTTGGAGAAAAAATGGTGTAGATGAGTCTTTCATTCAATTTTTTTTACTTGTTTTGTTTATCAGTTATATGCGTGAATATATTGTGTGGGTGGTAAAAATAAGGTAAGTAATACTTATGTGCCAGTGTTAGCAGTTTGAAAGCTGTAGAGAATTGTAACTACAATGGAGAAAAAGGCACACAAAGAAACACAAAATGTGCTCCCACAAGAAGCTGAAAATCTATGAAACAAACCTTTGAATTAACTGGAAAGAAGATAAAGAAATTACACGTTAGTTTCCTTTTGCAGTGTTAATAAATTACCACCGATTTAATGCTTTAATGCAACACAAATTTATTCTCTTACTATTGCAGAGATTAGAGATCTAAAGTGAGTTTTACAGAGCTAAAATGAAGTGTCCGCAGGGCAGTTCTTCTGAAGGGGCTATAGGAGGATCCAGTTCTGAGCCTTCCAATGTCCAGAGTATGACTCAGCCTCATGACTCCTGGCCCCTTTCTGTGTCTTTGTATCTCCACATTTCTCTCTGCATCTGTCATCCTGGTGCCTCCTCTTTTATCTCAAAACTCCCCCTGCTTTCTTCTTATAATGACATTTGTGATTTTTACATTATTGCCCACCTGCCCAGGCAATCCAGGATCATTTCTCCAACTGAAGATTGTTAGCTTCATCTCATCTGCAAAGTTCGTCTTGCCATAATAGATAACATGCACAGGTTCAGGGAGTAGGATGTAATTGGCTTTGGGAACCATCACTCGGCCTACTATATATATATAAAATTTGGGGGGAAAATGTGACCATAGCAGTGTGAATATGCCAAAGTCCTGCCCTTTCCTTTTTTTTTTTTTTTTTTTCTTGAGAGGTTTTTCATCTGAGATTCTTCTGCATGGACTAAACTGCTTTTAATACTTTGGAGGATGGTTTTGATTTCCTGTATTGCAGCTGTCATCTCTAATAACAACTGAATTTGATTCTTTTTTGTTTTGTTTTGTTTTGGAAAGGTTTTTGCTATAGGGGCGTGTGTGCTTGCCAGAAAGAGACAGAGAGACATGAAGCGAGAAATCACCCCCCAGGGAGGATGGCCACGCCACAGTCTCTTCTTCATTCTCCTCTCGGGATCTTGGGCACGCATGCACACGCATGCGCCTGGCATGAGTTTAAGCCACCAGGTCCGGGACTTGAACCACAGTTGACTACATGGGAGTCCAGTGACATAGCCATTACTCCAACTGCTGGTCCCTCATTTGATTCTTTTTTATGGTGTGTATTTCCTCTATCAGATCATGGAAGAACTTCCTCACCTCCTGCAACTCTTTTTCTCTTTTCTCCTGCATTTTCTGGAGTTTGTTGTCTCTCTTCTCTTACATCTCTATTAGCTTTGTCCCCAAAGCCCTCCCTTTTTTTTTTTTTTTTTTTTTTTTCTTGAGAGGTTTTTGCTATAGGGCGCATGCACTCGCCAGACAGAGAGAGACAGAAAGCGAGAAATCACCTCCCAGGGGGGATGGCCACGCCACAATCCCTTCTCCTCCGTTCTCCTCTCAGGATCTTGGGCATGCATGCACACATGCCCGGCATGAGTTTTAAGCCACTGGGTCCGGGACACAAACCGCCGTCGACTACACGGGAGTCCAGAGACATAGCCATTATGCTAACTGCTGGTCCCAGTTCTGCCTTTTCCTTGAAGTTCCCGTAAGTAACTTAAACACGTAAACGTCACAGTGAACTGGTAAATATTGTGCTTAGTAAATAAATGTGAAGTGATTTACAAAAGGAGACTGTACAGTTTGCCACAGTGCTAATTTCCTTGCCTCAAGCAAAGTGCACTTGGAAGATGTAATCAATCTATTATAGCAACATTTTAGTACTAGAGTGGACAAGGACCTTCAAAGTTTATTGCCATTTTATGGGAGTCTGCAACATATTGTCAGTCCTTACTGGGTGCAAGGCACTGTATTAGACACAGTAAGGAGTGAAAAGAAAAATGGAAAGATGGGCTCAATGTGTAAATAACTTAAAGTCCTATAGAGAGAGATGAGATAAATACATCTTAAATATAGAGTTTATAAACCTACAGAATTAGGGCCGCTGGGGTCCAAAAGAAACCCCATACATAGTATGCAGCAAACCTGCCTCAGAAGTCTCAGCCTTTTTCTTATGAATTCTTAATAATATTTTATGAAGAGGTAAGGAGGAAAGCAGAAGCAGGGTTAGGCCATTAGAGCAATGTTATCAGTGGCAGTACTCCGATTCAGTACTCCCTATTCTCTGATAGGGTGTGTGTGCACACCAGAGAGAGACAGAGAGGGGGAAGTGAGAAATGTACTCCAGCAAAATGGCCATTCTGCAGTCCCCTTTCCTTCAGTCTTGTGTTGGGATTCTGGGCACCTATGCACACATGCGTGGTATGATTCTCAAGCTGCCAGGTCCAGCTTTCCTACTGAGCAGTCAGCCATGTGGGATCTAGCCACCTCAACCTCCTCACCACCTGCTGGCCCAGAACAGTATCCGATAAGGTGTAAAATTTAGTATGAGGCTAGTTTTGGACTTTACTAAAGATGTTTAAGTAATCGTCCTCAATGTAAAATTTAGTATAAGGCTAGTTTTAGACCTTGCTAAAGATGTTAAATGATCGTCCTCAAAATATCTAAGAATTGGTAACATGGGTTGCAAGGTAAGACTCACTGAAGCTCCAAACTGTCTTCCTGCAGTGTGTTTTTTGTTAGGATGATAGCTTTGAGCTAGTTGGGTTTTGATATCATCATGTACCACATTCTTTTTTTTTTAATTACAATTTTTTTTGACATTCAATCACTGTATATAATT
Organism: Tupaia belangeri chinensis; assembly: GCF_000334495.1. NCBI lineage: Eukaryota > Metazoa > Chordata > Mammalia > Scandentia > Tupaiidae > Tupaia > Tupaia belangeri. Next base: position 3,145,949 of record NW_006159643.1, read on the forward strand.
ATAGAATACAAAATGAATTTCCCCAGCATGAATACACTGTGTATTAGTCCAAAGATATTACCATACCCATTATTATCAAAAATAATTTCTTATTTTTGAGTCCCTTAAATGTTTTGCTTTTTTCTTTTCCCCTTGATTCCCTCCCTCTCACCCTCCCCCATGTACTTCATTCTTAGCAAGATTGTATTCCCTATTCATTCCCACTTCTAAATTCTCCCATCAGAATGAATCCTTTGTGGTAATGAGGATTGCCTTTTACAGGCAGTTCTCACTATAAAAGCTACAGGATAAAATTTTCAAATATGCTTTTCACTCACTGGCCTCTTTGTCTCAATATGCCTTGAATTCTATTGCCTTAATAATCTCCCTTTGTCATTTTCTATCGTGTTACTCTGCTTCAGACCCTGAAGTGGCTCTCAGTTACTCAGAGTAATATATCCAGACACTTTACTTGAGATGTGATGGCCTTTCCCAAGTTTCTGACTCCACCACCTGCTCCAACCAGGCCAGATCCTTCCCCAAGCCCCTGCCAGACCCCACCTCACAATTATCGACTCTGCTCTGCATCTGGGCTGCAGTTCTGTTTCTTCAGAGTTTGTGTGTATTTATTTCCCTTTGGTTAGGAAGCAAAAATGTTATCTTCTGAATTTTAAATAAGACTAATACTCCTGGGCTTTTAGTTTCTTGTTTACAACATCCTTTTCTCTTTGTATCAATATATTTGTTTTCTACTTAGTGCCAAAAGCACCTGCTCCTTTCTCCCTGCCTTGTTCTGTTTTACTGATTTGCTGGAAGAACCCCCAAATCAAATCATATTCACAGAGGTGAATTAATTCAGCTTTATTGGCTGAGAATTTAGTGACAACACAACATCGTTTTGCAATTATTAAACAAAAGAGACTAGTTTTTCACTTAGGCAAAAGGAAAAGTATATTTGCTGTTATGGTGATGTTTTAAAGCTGTGAAATAATTATTGTCTTCCAAAGTTCCTAATATACTCGTGCAGCATAAAATTTTCTGAGAGAATAACTTTGGCAAGCCTAAAGGTTTATTTAACTTAACGTACCACATTACAAATGTCAAGTTAGAGAAGTGTTGTTCAAGTCCCTAACAGGTGTACTACTATTGTAATTTTTTTTTCCTTTTTCTTGGCAATGTGGTGTCACTATATATTGTTTCACATAATTATGTAGCAACTACCACAATTTTTTTTAAGACATTTTTGCTATAGGGAGTGTGCTCGCCAGAGAGAGAGAGAGAGAGAGAGAGAGAGAGAGAGAGAGAGAGACAGAAAGTGAGAAAGTACCAACACCCCAGGAGGATGGCCACACTGTGGTCCTCTTCTCCACTTTTCTCTTGAGATTTTGGGCATGCATGTACATGCACCCAGTGTTAGTTTCAAGCTGCTGGGTCCAGGACTTGAACCATGGTCAGCCATGTGAGAGTCCAGCCATAACCATTGCACCATCTTCTGGTCCTAGCACCACAATTCATTTGGTGAATTGTAACACAACAAATAATTAAAACAGTCTACAAGAAAGGATTACACAGAGAGATTTAGTTTCACCCATCTTTAAAACCATTCAATGACTATAGAAAACCTTCTTTTCAAATTCTTCACCAATAAAGTAAAAATAGATTGCTAACTCTACACCCATTATGAGGTATTTTGTGAAGATAAAATTTAAAAATCTGTGAAGTATTTTAAGTTACTGAAAGTCTCCAAAACATATAAATTTCATAATATTTTTGACAGCTACATGTTTCCTTGCCTTATTTGTATTGCATTACAATTACATATGTATTTTTACTTTTCTTCCAAAATCTTTCATACAATGAAAGGAAGGGCTTTGTATATAAGACTTTGAATCACTCATCTTCCACGTTGCTCTGTCCCTGTTCCATTAGATCAACATCTCTATGGAGAGGACTTCTTTGGAGAGGTAATGGAAATTAGATGTATTTGGTTACTACATTTGTTTATTTTATTTTATTTATTTATTTTTTAAGTTTTTGCCATAGGGCATGTGCAGTCACCAGAGAGAGCCACATAGACAGAAGGAATGTGAGAACTCATCCCCTTGAGGGATGGCCACACTAATCCCTTCTCCTCCATTCTCCTCTCAGGATTTTGGGTATGTGCACACACATACACCTGACCTGGTTTTCAAGCCACTGGATCCTGGTCTCGAAGCACAGTCAACTCTGTGGGAATACTGTGCCCTAACCATCAAGTCGCTGCTGGATCCTGGTTACTGCATATTATAGTTCCCTATTATTGTTTCTGCCTGTTGGACTGCAAGCTCCTTGAAAGAACAGCCCTCTCTTTTGACTGCCTTTGAACACTCAGCACCCTGAACAATGGTCTGACCATTAATAAACACTTATTAACTGTTAGGTGAAAAAATAAATGCCTCATTTGTGAACTCCTGAAGCTGCCTTTGCTGTTCTTACTTTAAATTGCACAGCTCTCAGAGACAAAATTAATCCAAATCTGTCTGAAGTACTCTTCCACTTTGACTTCCTCCCACAGAGTATTCTATACTAATAGTAGCAAGTATCTGGTAGCAGTGATAATTCTTCTACCTTAATGCACGTACAGTCAGCACGGGTCACGGCACTTTCTCCTGCCATGTCCAGATGTGATCTCAGAATTCTTTCCCTCATGTCCTGTAAATACCACTCTAAGTTGTTATGAGAGCTGAAATGTGATTGCCATCTTTATTTGTGAGAACATGAAGTTACAAAGGGATTGAACATATCTGTCTTAGCATATTTTTTCTTTCAATAATTAAAATACTTAAAATCCTACAAAGAGATGAAATAAACATACTTTGAATATAGAAAACCCATGAAACTACAGACTAAAGGCTACTGGGTCCAATAGAAACTCCCATTTTATTCCAAGGGATGGAAAATATGCAGTGCCTCCACCTTAGCCCGTTGCTATGATGTATTATAAAGGTGGTGCCATAGAGTTTTCTCCCTACAGCCATCTCCTTCTACTCTTTCATATCCTTAAGACAGTTGTGTCTGTTTAACCACTAAGTTCATGGATAGTTCGGGGAAAATAAGAGGAATACTCAAGAGTAAAGGATGACGAGAGGTAACTGAGCAATTGGGTTATATTCTCATGGGAGATGAAAATGTGAAGGAATAAAATACCAAAGTAAAAAAATCTCTTCATTCTTCTCAGAATAACTGCAGGCTAGATGAGAAGAATTTAGGCAAATTAATACGACACACCAATCTCTCAGGCATGATACAATGAGCAGAGAATGATCAACTGTTACCCTTGTGAAAGAACTTTGAGCTGATATCTAGAGAAATGAACTGACTCTCACAGGTTGGCAGGCGTGGTTAATGAGAAAGCTGAACCTCAAGTCCCAGTGTGCCAGTTCCCAGCGTAATGTCCTTTCCACTTCACTAAACGTCCAGAGAGTTTGGTTCACATTGGTGCTGGAAGAAGCTATGTAGAGGGAGAGATAAAGCCTGGTAAGCAATTTACAGTTTTAGAGCTGGGTTTTTATCATGGGATGTCAGAAGACACAAATAAGCAGGTATAATAAAATTATATGTCATTGGTTTCAAGTGATAACTATGTTTATGAAGAGTTAGTATCCTTTTTATGATTAAATAGAACCTAGTTAGTCCAGGAAAGAAAGCAACTGTGATTATTTTTTTCTCACAAAATAAAGTTCATAATTGTATCGAATTCATGCGATCAACCATCCACCCATTACTCAGTTGATGAAATACACTGGGCATTTCCCCCAGACCTTCAGCTGGGTCTCACTTGTTCCAACAGGGCATTGAAGTGAGAGACTGTGGTAAAGATAAAGTGAATGAACATTCTAAGTAAGAATGTGACTACAGTTTGCTTTGCTTGGTTACGAAGGAACTTGTTCAGCAAAGCATTAGGGCCAATTGAATAAATACATCCATTTCTCGGCTCCCTACTGTCATTTCTCCAGCCCAAACCACCATCATCTTTTACCTAGACTTCTACAGCAGTCAAACTCATTTCTTTTGATTTGTTCCCATTCCCTCCTAATCCATCATATTCACTGCAGCCAATGTGATTTTCTAAAACCTAATTCTGATTGGGTCATTGTGTCAGTCTGTGGCTTAGAATCTTTAAATGGCTTGCTTGTGCCCCACAGTATTAAATTCATGTTTTGCAATTCAGTTTATAGGCACTTTCACAGTATAGTGTGCAGTTTCTCTTTACTTTTCTGATCGCCCTATCACTCTCTGTCTCCTGACTGTCCTAATTTGTCTGCCTGCCTGCAGTCTTAACAAGCAGCCCACTATATCTTGGTTCACTTGGGATAGGTCACCAATGGGATCTCTCTGAAATGAAGATGATCACTTTCTGGCTTAATATTCTCCCATGAGTTCCCAGACTTATTATAATAAAGGCCCAATAGTTATTAATCTCTTTAACATCTTTTAACGTTTGGTCATTGTTATTGCCTTAGTTCATGTTGTCACTTTGGTCTTGGACATTATCCTCCACTTGATAGCTTCCTGTGTGCAGCTTATTCTTCAAGATTCAGCTGAAATGTCCCCTCCTCTGAGTCCCTGTTTTATATCCCCTGAGGACCTGTACATACCTAAGAAAGCAATTAAGTTGTTCATTCATTTATCAAAGGTTTAGGTACCAGGAATTAAGAGATAAATTGAACAAAATATTATGACCTACAGAAATAGGACTTTGGGGCTAGCCTGAGATCTGTTTGTTAAGGTGGCTATTTCACACACCACCAACTGCATGGTTTGAGTCCTCGACCCAGTGGCTTGAAAAACACTCTGGGTGCATGTGGATACATGCCCAAAATCCCAGCAGGGAGGAGTGGAAAAAGGCTTGTGGAATGACTATGCCTCTCTCCCCCCTCCATTGGGGGCGTGCTTTCTGGTTTTTCCTCTCTCTCTCTGTCTGCTGTTAGTGAGCATATATGCCTTCTGCCAAAATAAAGATTGGCAGTTTCACAAGGTTAAAATTAATAGATAAAAATCTTTGGAGCCAGACAGTGGCAGAGCTGTAAAATGCAATGATTCTTGAGGCTGTCACTCATGGGAGGGTCCTGTGTTCATGCTGAGACTTCTCTGAGCATGTCAAGCATGTCTGTGCCCATGATCTGAAGCTGGCTGAAGCTGTGGGTGGGTCACAGTGTACGGACCCTACTGGGGGTGAGCTTTCTCTGATTCTCTCTTTGTCATTCTTGCTCATGAAAAAATGAATAAACTAAAAACAAACAAACAAAAACCTTTGTCCTCATGTACCTTACATTCTTGAAAGGAGAAAAAATGCAACGAGAAGCAGGACGAAGAAGTAGAGCATATATATCCACATTTTTAAATGGTGATGTTTTAGGAAACGATAAAGCAAGAAAAGGGTTGGGGTAGAGAGTCTTGGACTAGAAGGGAAGGGTCCTCGGAGAGTGAGATTTATAGACAAATATCTGAAGAAGATGGGGGAAGGAGCCAAGGATATAGCAAGGGGACAAATGAGAAATCTTGATGGGGGATCGCTCTGGAATGTCTGAGGAAGGGCAAGAAAGTTATGAAGCAAAACAGCAATAAATAACGTTAGATAACTAAAGGGGACTCAATTTATATAGGGATTGTGGGACCCTTGTAGAAACTTAGGCATTTACTGTGGATGAGATGGGAAGTCACTGGAAGGGGAAAAGCAGAAGAGTGACATATTTTGATGCTCATTTTAATTGAAAAATTTTGGTTGCTGTCTAGGCTTGGACCAGGTGGTGGTTGTGGAATTCTAAGAAGTGGTTGGATCCTAGATATATTTTAAAGGTGGAACCAATAGGATTTGCTGCCCTATTGAATATTATGCAAAGAAAGGACAAAAGGATGATGCTGGAGCATTGAGCTTGGGGAGCTGAATGGAAGGATGCGATTGTCATTAATTGAGACGGAAAAGGTTTTTGAAGGAGCAGGTGTGTGTGTGTGTGTGTGTGTGTGTGTGTGTGTGTGCAAGGCTTAGCTTCAGATAGAAGCTTAGTTCCATGGGAGGGAAGGCAGGGTACAATATTGTATTTCTCAAATTGTATTGATACTTTTGAGGTTGATTGATTTGTTTGTTTTCAAAATATTGTGAACCTCTTAAGAGCAGTTGGTATAAATATCTTGTTCAATTTGTGGTAAGAATTTTATTGTTCTATTTCTATTCTTAGTATGTCTGGCACATAGAAAGTGTACAATAAATGTTTGAATGAGCAAATGAAGACCCTGTGCTAAGTGTGTGTGTTTTATCTTCTCTTATTGAATACTCTCCATAAATCTTTATTTTAAAATTTATATTTATATTTATTTATTTATTATCATCATAATCTTGTTTATATTACATTGAATCACATGTAACTTTACAGTGTATTACATTTCTTTTTCCAGAACAACTGGATTGATACAATTGTGTTTCTCTTGTCTGGGCCTACAGATAGCTTGACTGAACTGGTAGGGTTGATTGATAGGAATGGTTGTGTTTCTACCAAAATGAATGACACTTTCTAAGAGTGAAGTCAGTGACCTTTGCTACATCATTTTGCAGTAGACCTGGTTACGGTTTTAGAATGTATTTACTAATTACTCTGCCTTGAACTTTCTGATAGCTACCTGTTCTTCCTCAGTATCCATTTGTCATTTATATTTTATCTTTCATATGGCATATAATTACGTAATGTGTCCGCTTTAGCTGTCTGACTCTATTTCTTACTATTATCTAACTCAATTAAAAAATGAGAAGCTCTTTGAGAATGGTGATTACATCTTCTTTGCTTTTTTTGTCTTAGTAATGCTTTATACTTCCTTCAGTCAGAAAATGTCTCTTCTTCACTGCTAAATTAAAAATGTATGGACCAGCCAGTGGCATGGTGGGTGAGGTGGATGGGTCCTACATGGCTGACTGTGAAATCATGTCTTGGACTTGGCATCTTAAAAATGTGCTGGGTGTTTGTGCTTGTGTGCCCAAAATGCTGAAAGAAAGGAGATAGAGGAGAAGAAATTGTGGCATGACCATGGCCTGTGGGGGATAATTTCTTGCTTTAACTCTCTTTCTGGGTCTTTCTTTGGTGACCATGCACTCCTGGTGGCAAAAATTAAAACAAAAAACAGAAAATATTTAGTCAAGGCCCTGGTACAAAGCAGGTGACATATATGTATTTGCTGAATGAATGAATGAATGAATACTCGGTTGAAGGATGCTGTGCTCTAATGGATATCTCTGAGTGACTCACAAACCTAATACCTTGTTCTGTTTGCTGTGTCTATCCTTTAGCTTTCACTGGTTTGTGCCTACAGCTCATACCCTACACTTTCTCCAAAGGACTATCCTTAGCCATGGGACAAGTGTCATGAGATGCTCCAAGAACTAGAAGTACCTGGAATTTTTGTTTTCTTTTGAGAGAATTTTGCTACAGGGCACTTGCACTTGCTGGAGAGACAGAGAGACTGAAAATGCAAAATTCCCTCCCAGGGGGCTGGCCATGCAACAATCCCTTCTCCCTTCGCCTCTCAGGATTTTGAGTACACGTGAACACATGCCAGGAGTGAGTTTCAAGTTGCTGGGTCTGGGACTCCAACTATGGTTGACCATGTGGGAGTCCAATGCCCTAACCATTAAGCAATCTTCTGGCCATGTTGCCTGGTATTTGGTAATACCTTTGGTAATCTTGGTAACCAATGACTGAGGTACAAGTGTATGGAAGTCTAGTTATCTTGTTGAAAAGCAGCATAATTTTGCCTGTGTAATGCTCTAGTGCTCTCTGTGGATCAGACTGAATCCAGTACTCTACTTGAAACTGTAGGGCTTATTACCCTCTCTTATCCTGCTTTCCCCACTCTCTTGTAAGTTGCTCCTAAGAACACTTTCTTATTAAGTCACTTATATACTTATCCTTTTCTTAGGGTGTGCTTCTTTACCTAAGACTTTGCCTATTTATAAACGGTTGATGCAGGGACAGGGAATCCAAACTACTCCCTCTCTGAATGTTGCTCTGGCCCAGCTGCAGTGGTGTACACTTCTAAGATGCCAGGTTGGGACTAGATAGGTGCCTGGGTTCCATTCCTGGTCTAGCCTAAAGGCCTGGTGCAGTGGCATGTGACTGTAATTCCACGCTTTGAGGAGGCAGAAAGACTAGAAGCTCAAGGCAGGCATGGGACCATATAGTGAGGGCCTGTCTTAAACAAACACCTACTGTGATGGCGTACACCTGTGGCTGAAGCAAGAGGATCTCTAAAGCAAGAATGAGAAAGAAGGGTGAGGGGGAGAAGGAATATCAATTTTTGATGTTGTAGGTGGTACCTCTTGATAATTTTTGTTTTTATGTTAACTTCCAGGCAAAAATGTTGGTGTCTATAAACTAACTTTGAGGCTTGATTTAGTTTTTGGGAGAGAAGTAGCTTCACAATTTCAGTAAATGATTGTTATTGAATTTAGTCAATACTTTATTGAATTAGAGGTCTTTCTAACATAAAGTCAAATGTCTTTTTCTTGTCTTTCTACTGTTGTTTATTGTACACATTGCTGTTCTCTCTCCTCAGGCATGGATAATAGAGTTAATTATAGAATCAATTTTTTACGTTATGGTTGAGTACAACTTTTTGTTTGTTTGTTTTTCTGTTGAATATAAACACTTATTTTTGTAAACTGAGCAACTGCTTATTTTTCTAACGGTTTTGAAAGAACATAAACTCCCTTATCTGTAAAATGGGATTGGAAGTAATGTGTTTTTAGGACTGAAAAGCACTTTAGCAACCAGCTGGTGGCCAACACCTCCATTTTATAAAAGAGACCATTTGAGACCCAAAGATGTTAAGTAATTTGTTCAATATCACCCAGTTTGGTTAGTGGCAGAGAAGGAACGAAATCCAACTCCCAAGCTGCTGTGCTTTCTATTTCTCCACGAAACATATTTCTTATTCACAGAATTGATATGAGGATTAGGGACCACATCTGTGAAAAATAGATTTAGCCTTTGGAAAGAAAGATGCCGGATAGCTTTATGAAAGCTTTATGAAAACTAATCTCATTTTAACCTTTTCTGTACAATTGTTAGTTTTGTTCAGTTTTATGTTACTTGCTTTAGGCTTTTTTATTTTTTGGCCAAGGACTAGATAATAAATGATGCTTGCTTTAAATATCAATATTAAGTATCCAGATTGTGTTAGAAATATGAATTACTTCAGTTGGGTTTGAAGCCAATAACAGTAATAGACAGACTTCCAGAATGATGATTGCTTATGTACATGAAAAGTTTTCGATCCCTATTTTGCATATTGGGAATAAGGATAGTTGATTCGAAAGAAAAGAGGGAAGCATAAATTATATATTTTTTCAGACTAGTAACACTTCCAAAGCTTCATACAAAGTCCCTTTAATAATCCATGAATTTTCTTTCTTACCTCGTCCCCATAGCCTGCCTCCTTTCAGTGTAGTCAGGGAGCCATTATACTAATCCACCATACCTTCATATCTCTAGCAAGCACATGTAAGTGATAACTTTGAATATTTATTTTGACAGAAGGTGTATAAATCTTCTCTATGTCATCTCGTAAAGCGAGGAAATTTTGACTTGCTCAACTTGGCTACTTCAATTGTTTAAATTTGGTTCTTTCAACCACAGCATGCTTTGATATACGAATGAAAAATCCTGCTTAATTTTTGTAGTATCCAGAATGCTTCATGTAGACTCCTATTTGCAGTGATAATAAAACTCTGAGTACCAAAAGGCTAAAGTAACTTTTACATGTATTTTTAATTAGGTACGATTATATGCAAGACCGGATGCTATCAGAAGAGGATCCGGTGACTATGCCCTCCATATCACAAAGAGATTAATAGAATTTTATGAAGACTACTTTAAAGTGCCCTATTCCTTGCCAAAACTAGGTAAGACTTTATTTGGTTATATTACTGGAAGAGGTCCTTGAAAGTGGAATTTCTTCTTCATGTGTTTTCTTGAGAAATCTATCGATAGAAGCATGAAAATTTTGAAGTTTATGTTTTAGAGAAGATGAACATGAAAAGTCATCTCTTCTGAAGAGGTAAAATAAAGTATGTTTCTGGTGTCTTGCTAATAAGTTCTCATGGGATTAGAAAGTCATTAGGTAGCTTTCGGATTCCAAAAGATACCCCAAATAGCAATAAGTTGCTGAATATGCACTAGGGAAGGGTGCTTACCAACATAACAACTACCATGTGGGTAGGCGTGGTCAGTATATATTCTATATTAGGGAATTGAGACTCTGGGAGTTTTCTATTTATCCACATAGTGAATAAGTAAAGGAGTGGCGATTTCAGACTACCTTGATGGATCCCAGAACTAGTCAATATTTTACGTGGAGAAGGTATTCATTGATTACATTCTTTTTCCAAATTCCCTGATGTCAGACCTCTAAGGATATTAATTATCTCTTAGAATTTTAATTTTTAGGTCAGTCATATGTATAGCATCCATTTACAGTAACTCGATTAAAAAAGAGAGAAACAGTAATAATGGAGATTGTATTCTCTGTGAATGTTCTTACATTTCTTTCTCTTTACAAAGAGACATTCTCCAGCCAGCCACAGTGGTTCAGTAGTAACACTACCCTGTAATGCTGAAACCACAGGCAGAGCCCGGGTTTGCATGTCAAGATCTTCTTGTATATTCAGGGCAGGCATGCACCTGTGATCCCAGCTGGCTAAAGCTGGGAGTTGAATCATGGCCTGAAGACTCTGTTGGGAATCTCTCTCTATCTCCTCTCCACCTCCCTCTCCTTCTTTCTCTCTTCCTGCCTCTCTCATGCAAGAAATACATTTTAAAGCACTTAAAAAACAAAGAGAATATGTTCAATAATTGTTTGAGTACATGAATTAATGTGTATCCTTTCTTAAACAAGGCTGCTGTTTTTTGCCAGGGAGTGAACTATAACTTTCTAGGTCGTTGGAAATGGTACATGGTACATTAACATGTTAAACACATTTTTTTCTTCTCAAGAAATCTGTTTTGCAATATTACATCATAGCAGTTCTTTGGTTTACCCTCACTCCTCTCCACATCTTTTCCTTCCCCAAATCATTTTTGATCAGGATTCACATAAAAAATATTTCTCAATGGTAAGAAGAAAGTGCTTACTTGATGAAAAGTGTTAGCATTGAACCACAGGTTCTCTTCCCTAGAGAACTGGGCCTATTTCATTAAAGTACTTGCCTGCTGTGTAGCTTTATTGGTCTTACAATGAGTAGTTAGTTTGGAAAGTAGATAAAGCAGTTGATTTGTTATCGATGGGTGTGGCATGCAATTTTATTAACTGATACCACAGAATTCTGAAGTCTTTTTTAAATATGTATTTTTTGAATACACAGGCAAAATTTTATTTTAAATAGTATCTATGTGTGCTTTGTTCTGTTTTCTCTCTCTTTCCCCGTGTATATCACAATCTATTAGAATCTGTTACACTGAAATCTCCATGCTAGTTTCCCAAGGCAGAAAGGAATTCCTGACCTCATTTGCATGGGAGGTAGAGCCCTTGCCTACTCCGGGTAAAATTGACTGGGAATTTCCCAGCTTGACCCTAATGTAAAATTCACTAGTGCTTCTGTTGCAAGTTTAGTGAGAGAAATAAAATGTGGATCTTTCTCTGTCCCCTTCAGACCCGTAATTAGCAGAAGAACTCAATTTATAACTTCAGGGGGTTCCATGTAACTGTCAACTTCCAGCAGGAAGCATTTCTATTCTTCTGTTTCACTCACAATTGAACCATGCCGGCTTTCATCTATAGAAAAGAGCTTTGTTCACCATTACTATTACTTGTTAAGCTACCGTATGGTGTGTATAATTGAATGATTTGACTTACCCCAGCATACTCTCTTTTTTATATCTAGGGGAGTTGCCACACAGCCTTGGGTGTTTTGTAATATTTTTCTAAAAATGTTACTTATTTTGTGTATCTGTAGATATTTAAATCCATATGTTAATGGATTCATAAGTATGCTTTCTATTATCCCCTACATAAAAATCCCTAAGCACAGAAGCATTTTGACAAATCCTTACATTCGATTGTACATTATGAGTTGTATTTTAAATAAATTCAGTGGAAACCAGCTTTGTTAATGATGCACATAGATGTATTCTGGGTATCAGCTGAGACTGCCTTGACCTTTCGGATCTATCTAAGGTAGTTTTCAAGATCTACTTAGCAATTCTTTCATTTATTCTGTAAGCATTTATTGAGTATTGAGTGCATACAGTAGATTTTTCTATATGATGCGATACAGCAGTGGATAAAAAAGGGGAAAAAAATCTCCCTCCTGGGAATTACAGTCTGTTAGGTGGAGACAGACTTTAAAGTTAAAGAGATTAGTAACATGTATAGTTTATCAGAAGGAGATAAATACCAGTAAGAATAAAGCTAATTAGAGGGATAGGAAGTATATGGGGTAGGTCGATCATGGGAAAGTGGCTGAGTTTTGTAAATAGGTTATTAAACGCAGCTTCATTGAGAAGATGGCTGTTGAGCAGAGAGCTCAGGAGAGTGAAAGGGTAACCCCATTAGATACTATGGGATGAAGACTACAAGCAGAGGGAATAGAGGAAATAAACCTTTCCAGATGTATTTGAGGAATAGCAAAAGGGCAAGTGGGACAGAAGTAGACTGGGTAAAAGGATGAGAAGTCAATGATAACATCAAGGAGTAATGGGTGACTGGCAGATCAGGGCTGTGGGAAGGACTTAAGCTTTTTATATTTTTTCCCCTCCCTCCTGTTCTTCTTTCCTTCCTTTTGTGAGATTAAAATCTATTGCTCAGTTTTAAGCTGAAGCATTTTATAATCTGATTTATATAGTAAAAGGTCATTCTTGTGACTAGGTTTGAAATACACTATAGGAGAATATTTTTTAACTGGTTGGGGGGGTGTAACTCCATACCTCACCTGGTAATATTTGAAGACATGGAGACATTTTTATGTGTCACAACTTAGTTAGAGGAGAGGAGTAGGATGTGTGCTACTAGCATTTAGTGTGTAGAGGCCAGGAATATTGCAAAACATCCTTCAGTACTCGGGATAGCACTTTACAACAAGAAGTTAGATTTCAAGAGAAAGAGAAAAGGCTGGAGCACCAGTTAAGAGGCTGTAGCAGGGCTGGCCTACAGCCCAATGATTAATAGAACTGTATCTCAAATGGATGATCACACAGTTTAAGAAACACACGACATGAATGTTCAGCCATGCCCTAAATCCAAATAGGGTTGATAAATGGAAGAGAAGGACTTATGGTCTGATCAGATACCATTGAATAGTGCTTTCTCCAGCTCTCTTTCTTTCTGTTTCTCTCCAGAGGGCATGTGTCCTCTGACAAATTAAAAGACAAACAAACAAAAACAAAACAAAACAAAAAATAAGAAGCTATGGCAAAATTCAAGAGAAATATGATGAATGCTTAGACTTGGGTGTTAACAGTGAGGTAGTCAGAAATAGTCTAATTCTGGATATATATGGAAAATGGATCAGCAGAATTTACTGATGAACAGAATGGGAAATGTGAAAGGAAGAGAGACATCAAGGGTGACTCCAAGGTTTTTGGCCTGAGAACTAGATGGAAGGAATTGCCATTTATTCTGGGAAAAGGAATTGTCATAGATTATGGGAGGATATAATTTTTGATAATGATAAAGCTACTAAGCATTTAGGTGGTACCTCGATGTCTATAAGAAATTCAAGTAGACAGCTAAATTTATAAAAATGGAATTTTGTGAGTGATCTGGCTAGTGGTGTACATTTGCCAGGATATAATGATGTTTAAAGCTATATTGGATGAGATTATCAAGGCAGTGAGGGAAGACAGAAAAGAGAATTTGAAGGACAGTTGGTGGTATACTGGTTGGATAGCTGGATCCCACATGGCCAACTGTGTCATTTGAGTCTTGGGCCCAGTGGCTTGAAAACCATGCTAGGTGAACGAGTGTGTATACCCCAAATCTTGAAAGGAAAAAATAGAAGAAAAGGAATTGTGGCATAACCGTCCTTCTTGGGGTTGCCTTCTCACTTTCCTTCTGCCTTTGCCTCCCTCCAGTGAGCACACATATCCTCTAGCAAATTTTAAAAAGAAAAAAAGAAAGAAAGAAGGAAAGAGAAAGAAAAAGGACGAAAGAGAGAGAGAAGAAAGAAAGAAAGGAAAGAAAGGAAGAAAAAGAGAGAAAGAGAGAGAGAAAGAAGGAAGGAAGGAAGGAAGGAAAGAAAAGAAAAGAAAAGAAAAGAAAAGAAAAGAAAAGAAAAGAAAAGAAAAGAAAAGAAAAGAGAAGAGACCAGGAACAAGGAGAACTAATTCGATGTTTAGAGGTTGGAGAGATTAGGAACCAGTGAATGCTACTGAGAAGTACCTAGTAGAGATACTCAGGAAATTGAGTGTTTGTGGTGTCTAGGCATTTAGTAAAGAAAATATTTCAAAGACCAAGTAATAAATTATGATGAGTCAAATTGGATGAGGACTAAGAATTGACTATTCATTGGCACTAATAGCATGAAGATCACTAGTGACCTTGATAAAGGCAGTTCTGGAGTAAAAGCCTGAACGGTGTTTTCAAGAGCAAATTGGAGAGGTCCTGGGCAGAGGAAAGTGGGATAGATACAGTGGGTATAGACCTCAGACTAGTATTTCTGAGAATTCACAGAGGGGAGGTTTCTGGGATGGGGGAGAGGGAAACAGGCTTGGGTTCCGATATTGTTCCCCTCTGCATTAGTGCTATTTCTGTTGGAGTGTTAGCATTTTTACTTCATAGGCTTGTCATTGTTCCAAACCATGCCAAGGGAGGTGTGGAACTTGCCTAATTCTTTGATTTGCCTCAGAAAGCCAAAACTTGAAATAAATAAGTAAATAAATAAATAAGAAAGGTCTTCACCAGTTGACTGATTTTACTACTGCTTTAGAGGAAATATGTATGTGTGAATATCTGGGTGATTCAATACAAAACAAATGAATGAAACCTTAATATTTAGTATTAGCTCCTCCTTAAGAAGTCATTTGAAGGTTCTCTCATAAACTCTTGAATATCTTCTTTCTTTTATCTCTTCCCAAGTGTTTTCTAAAATTTCTAGTGCTAATGTACTTTAACTTTCTCTACTGTTGGCTTCATCTTATGCTACCTCTTTAAAAATGGGAGTTTCTCTGCCAAGTATAGTTTATCAGGATAATTCCCTAAGAGAAGTTCTGATGCTTGCCATTAGGATAATAATTTATTCTTGGTACAGAAAAATATTTCTTAATCATTGCTAAACCAAAGAAAGTAATGAGCATATATGGTGAGGATTTGCTTCTAAATGTCTAAACTACTGGGTTGTAGTCAGGATGTATTTTTTCTGGTTTTTTTTTTTATGCAAAAATGTGTCATGACCTTTCTAAAAACCCAGTAGTTAATTAAAAGTATTTGTGTGAGGTTTACAGAGATTTTCTATTCATTGCTCTTTAGTTGTCATGAGCAGGATAGCATCTACTTGACATAGTATAGAAATCAAGGATTTCTGTATCTATGTGCCCTATTTTCATGAGAACTCTCAAAGGCATGGGGTGTTATTTTAAAAGAAGGCTGTTGTAAAAGTATAAAAAATTAAATTATCTCTCCTCTCATCCCCAAAACATATTGACAACAACAATGATTGTTGTATTTGGGTTTATTAAATGGGAGCCACTTTTAAGGGCTTTGTGCTTTCTAACCCATTTAATCTTTATCCTAGTCTTAGAGGTAGTACCTGTTATTTTCTCATTATGCAGATAAGGAAATTTAAGCATCTGTGACTTAATAATGTGCTCAGGTCACAGAGCAGGAATTAGTGGACTTAGAATTCAAGCTTAGACTGTCTGACTCAAGAGTCTTGGGATTCTACTGAAATAGAGTCCAGAATTTGCAAGAATTTAGAGACTTGAACATAGGTAACTTTAATAAACTAGATAATCTAATTGCTAGAGGACTACTGTACTATCTATTTTTGTTAACTTCTTACTGATGTTCAGAGTAATACAAAATCTGGGGCTAGATGGTGGTACAGTGATAAAATGTGATGCAAATTGAGGCAGTTCCACGTGGGATGGTTTCCAGTTCAAAGTAGACTTCTCTACATACACTGGGCACATTCTTGCATGGTATTTGGGACTGGCTAAAACCTGGGGACTGATCATGGCATCAAGATCCTGTTGGAGGTGCTCTTGTTCTGTCTTTCTCCATTTGTCTTACTCATCCAAGAAAGAAATAAACAAACTTAAAAAAAATACAAAATCTTTGTAGAAAATTTGAAA
The DNA here is from genome assembly GCF_000334495.1 of Tupaia belangeri chinensis. Classification (NCBI taxonomy): domain Eukaryota; kingdom Metazoa; phylum Chordata; class Mammalia; order Scandentia; family Tupaiidae; genus Tupaia; species Tupaia belangeri. The sequence goes on from NW_006159643.1 coordinate 3,162,241, forward strand.
ATTTTAAACATGAAGAAGTACATGTCTTTTAACTCACAATTTTATCAACCAGCGATATCGCTGCTTCTTGAAAACGTGTTTTCATTATAGATGGTTTATGAATTAATTAGGTTGCAGATAAAACGACTTAGGTGTGTACTGGAATATTTTGTTAGTCACTCTTTCTAGGTTTCAATTAATTATGGCAGATAGTTTTCAGTTTCCTTTTGCTGCTACTCTGTAATTTGTAGATCAACGTTTTATGAAAGAGTTTGCGTGACTGCTTCTTTTCAAGACACTGAGCTTTTATGAAGAATTCATTACATACTTGCCACAGTGTTGGGGTTGTAGAGGGAACACAGGTGTTTTAACAAGAATTTATACCCTCAAGGAGATTGTGGTTTTGCTGAGGAGAAAATACAATATTTATAGGAATAAATAGATCATAGACTCACGCAATATGTAATATAATCAAACAAAAAACTTTTGTAGGTTAAATATTTAGTATCATGTTAAGAACGTGGGATCATTGTATGGTGGTGTAGACATGAAATACACATACAGGGAAATGTCATCTTTACCTGAGTCATGACAAAAGAGACAGGAGTTTAACAGGATTTGGAGAAAAAAGAGAATCGTTGTTGAAGAAGAAAGATAAAGTTCATGGATACCTTGGTCTTTATGTTCTCATAATGGAATCAGCATTTTTCTATAATAGAATAGATACGTTATGGGATAAATTTTTTTCTCTTTTTTTGGAGAGGTTTTTGCTATAGGGCGTGTGTGCTCACCAGAAAGACAGAGAGAGACAGAGAGACAGAAACTGAGAAATCACCCCCCAGGGGGGATGGCCATGCCGCAATCCCTTCTCCTCCATTTTCTTCTCGGGATCGTGGGCACGCATGCACATGTGACCAGCGTGAGTTTAAGCCACCGGTCTGGGACTCAAACTGTGGTCGACTACATAGGAGTCCAGCAACATATCCATTACACTAACTGCTGGTCCCAGTTACGGGATAAATTGCCCTACTTAAGTTCAAGAACAGGAGCACCTAGCTTGGATGATTGGTTTTTTTTTAAGATATAATAAATTAATCCATTCTTTTCTTTTCTTTTTAATAATTTGCTGGTGGGCATGCACACTCACCAAAGAGACAGAGGGAGAAGATGAGGTGGAAGAATCCCCCATGGGGAATGGTCATGCTACAATCCTTTCTCTTCCATCTCTTCCTTCTTTCAGAATTTTGAACACAAATGTACTGTGCCCAACATGTTTCTCTTTCTCTCTCTCTCTCTCTCTCTCTCTCGTTTTTTTGTTTGTTTGTTTGTTTGGAGAGGTTTTTTACTACAGGGAGCATGCACTCGCCAGAAAGACAGAGAGACAGAAAGCAAGAAATCACCACCCCCCACCCAGGGGGGATGGCAATGCCGCAACCCATTCTCTTCCATTCTCCTCTTGGAATCTTGGGCGCACATGCACACATTCCTGGTGTGAGTTTAAGCCACCAGGTCTGGGACTTGAACCGCAGTCAACTACATGAGAGTCCAGCAACATAGCCATTATGCCAACTGTTGGTCCCCTAGCATGTTTTTCAAACCGCCAGGTGTGGGACTTGAAAAATTGTGGTTGACCACGTGAGATTTGGCTGCGTTAACCACCAGCCTACAAAGCCAGCCCAACTCGTCGGTTTCTTATTGTGGTGGTGGTGGTGCCAATGATGATCTGCTATTTGCAAGTTACAAAGCTTTTCATTCATAAAATACTTGTATTGTTAAATTTTTTATAAAATATTTGAATTGACTGCTAAACATTTTACCCCATGTGATTTTTTTTTCTTTAATTAGTGGATATACTTGCTGCTTTTAATTTGCAATGACATTTATAAAATAATATACCCATCTTAGTCATGCATCTCCTAGTTGAATTTCATTTGATATTTAATGTTCTTTTAAAATAGGACATTTCATGCCTTTCCTTTGATTTGGTAAATACCATTACTATGTGTTTGGTCAATACCCCAAGTAATACTGCTTTTTAAAATAAAATATCTCTTTGGTTTAATTCTGTATAATGTGAATTCACTATTAAAATGCTGCCTTCAAGAAGAAGTCCTCAAAACACTTGATCTTACACTGGAGCTATTTTATTTTTATTTTTTGGTAGAAATTACTTTAAGAATTTCTTTTGGCATTAATATTACTAGTGCCTTCTTTGAGGATTAGGTAAGGCAGTGTTTTGCCTTCTAGCTTACCAAGTAGTACAGAGAAATAGGTTTCTTCAAGAAACAGTCCTTTTTCCCCTCTTTGGAATCAAATCAATTTAGTCTCTTCCTATTTTATGAAGGTATTTTATATGTGAAAAAACCCTTGAGGTAGCTGGTGGTATGTTGGTGAAGGTGGCTGGATCTCACATTGCCAACCATGCGGTTCAAGTCCTGGACCTGAAGACTTGAAAACGCATGGTGGGCATGGGTGCCTGCATGCCCAAAAATCTGAAAGAATGGAGGAGAAGGGATTGCACCATAGCCATACCCCTAGTAGGTGCTTTCTCACTTTCCTTCTTTCTCTCTCCATCTTTCTTTGTCTGTGTAGCAAGTGCACATGTCCTCTAGAAAATTTAAAAAAGGTATGATGATTTTCTCATAAACCAAAAGAGCAGTTATCATTTCTTTCAATGAGAAATATTTTTGTTTCTAACCCCTACTCTGACAACCACTTGTGCTAAAACAACACCAAATCTTATTAAAATGGACATCGTTATTTCAGTATTTAACAGTTATTTTAGCACAACTTAACAAGGCATTTTATTCCTTCATTAATTATTCTATAATATGGTCATTTCACTGTTCTTGTTAAGCTATTTTGTAGCTATTACATGCTGTACACTTCCAAGACTCTACTAACAAACAGGACATATATATGATACTCAGTGCTTATAATATTTAACCACTAATGCAGAAAAAGAAACAGGAGAGTAAAGATGAAAGAAATCAATGAAAACAATGCATTTTAGAGGGAATGATGCATGAGACAATTCCTAGTATAAACTAGCAAGCCACAAGTACACTAAGTGGAGAATTTAATGTAACACAACCAATTATAGGACTGAATTAGCTAATTAATTCAACTAACATTTATTGAGTAGTTACTATGTATGTTGTACTCAGCAGTGATAATAATTTGCCTCTTTCACTAGAAGCTTAACACCTAGTTTAAGAGAACAGTTCTCATTATTTGGCTAGCTTGATAATATTGTTACACTCTCAATTTGCTTACCACCCTCCTTTCCCCTTCTCTGGTTTTAAGAATTTCATACCTTTACAACTTTGGATTTACACCTATGAATAGCTTCACTAATTCAATCATATTTTCACTTAATCAGGGTGTATTTATGAAGCCACTTCCGAGGCATTGTTTTATATACTCTGACAGAAATATTTGGCTATTACCACTTTGCCATTAAGTTCAGAAATAACTGTCTCTGGTGTTTTCATATTTCATCGTTGCATAAACCTTGTGCCATATACTCTGTCTTCTTTCCCGTTACTACGGATTACTCCAGTAACTGATGCCTCGTCCTTTTGTGTGTCTCAGCCTATCCTTCCTCACTTGCTCAAGGATGTCACTTCAGCAGCTCTCCTTGTTTTTCTCCCAGATCTTCAATTTCTCCTTTTTGTTGGATCTTTCCATTCAGCATTAAAAATATGGTGCAATTGGGGACCAGCAGTTAGCGTAATGGCTGTGTTTGCTGGACTCCCATGTGGTCGATCGTGGTTAGAGTCCTGGACCCGGTGGCTTAAAACTCACACCGGGCGTGTGTGCGTGCGTTCCCAAGATCCCGAGAGGAGAATGGAGGAGAAGGGATTGTGGTATGGCCATCCCCCCTGGGGAATTTCTTTTGGCATTAATATTACTAGTGCCTTCTTTGAGGATTAGGTAAGGCAGTGTTTTGCCTTCTAGCTTACCAAGTAGTACAGAGAAATAGGTTTCTTCAAGAAACAGTCCTTTTTCCCCTCTTTGGAATCAAATCAATTTAGTCTCTTCCTATTTTATGAAGGTATTTTATATGTGAAAAAACCCTTGAGGTAGCTGGTGGTATGTTGGTGAAGGTGGCTGGATCTCACATTGCCAACCATGCGGTTCAAGTCCTGGACCTGAAGACTTGAAAACGCATGGTGGGCATGGGTGCCTGCATGCCCAAAAATCTGAAAGAATGGAGGAGAAGGGATTGCACCATAGCCATACCCCTAGTAGGTGCTTTCTCACTTTCCTTCTTTCTCTCTCCATCTTTCTTTGTCTGTGTAGCAAGTGCACATGTCCTCTAGAAAATTTAAAAAAGGTATGATGATTTTCTCATAAACCAAAAGAGCAGTTATCATTTCTTTCAATGAGAAATATTTTTGTTTCTAACCCCTACTCTGACAACCACTTGTGCTAAAACAACACCAAATCTTATTAAAATGGACATCGTTATTTCAGTATTTAACAGTTATTTTAGCACAACTTAACAAGGCATTTTATTCCTTCATTAATTATTCTATAATATGGTCATTTCACTGTTCTTGTTAAGCTATTTTGTAGCTATTACATGCTGTACACTTCCAAGACTCTACTAACAAACAGGACATATATATGATACTCAGTGCTTATAATATTTAACCACTAATGCAGAAAAAGAAACAGGAGAGTAAAGATGAAAGAAATCAATGAAAACAATGCATTTTAGAGGGAATGATGCATGAGACAATTCCTAGTATAAACTAGCAAGCCACAAGTACACTAAGTGGAGAATTTAATGTAACACAACCAATTATAGGACTGAATTAGCTAATTAATTCAACTAACATTTATTGAGTAGTTACTATGTATGTTGTACTCAGCAGTGATAATAATTTGCCTCTTTCACTAGAAGCTTAACACCTAGTTTAAGAGAACAGTTCTCATTATTTGGCTAGCTTGATAATATTGTTACACTCTCAATTTGCTTACCACCCTCCTTTCCCCTTCTCTGGTTTTAAGAATTTCATACCTTTACAACTTTGGATTTACACCTATGAATAGCTTCACTAATTCAATCATATTTTCACTTAATCAGGGTGTATTTATGAAGCCACTTCCGAGGCATTGTTTTATATACTCTGACAGAAATATTTGGCTATTACCACTTTGCCATTAAGTTCAGAAATAACTGTCTCTGGTGTTTTCATATTTCATCGTTGCATAAACCTTGTGCCATATACTCTGTCTTCTTTCCCGTTACTACGGATTACTCCAGTAACTGATGCCTCGTCCTTTTGTGTGTCTCAGCCTATCCTTCCTCACTTGCTCAAGGATGTCACTTCAGCAGCTCTCCTTGTTTTTCTCCCAGATCTTCAATTTCTCCTTTTTGTTGGATCTTTCCATTCAGCATTAAAAATATGGTGCAATTGGGGACCAGCAGTTAGCGTAATGGCTGTGTTTGCTGGACTCCCATGTGGTCGATCGTGGTTAGAGTCCTGGACCCGGTGGCTTAAAACTCACACCGGGCGTGTGTGCGTGCGTTCCCAAGATCCCGAGAGGAGAATGGAGGAGAAGGGATTGTGGTATGGCCATCCCCCCTGGGGGGTAATTTCTCTCTTTCTGTCTCTCTGTCTCTCTCTGCCTGTCTGGCGAGCCCAACTGCCCTGTAGCAAAAACCTCTCAAAAAAAACCCCAAAACCAAAAACCAAAACAAAAAAACACAACAACGACAACAAAAGGTGCAATTTATTTCAACTTAAACACACACATGCACACTCAATCTTGCTACTATATCATTTTTCTCCTTCCTTTTATAGCCAAACTGCTTAAAAAGCGTTTGTCTCTGCACTGACCCTTATTTCTCTTGTTCCCTTATACCTCTCTTCTTTTCCAACTTCTTTTTCTTTTTTTTTTTGGAGAGATTTTCACTATAGGGCATGTGCACTTGCTGGAGAGACAGAGAGACAGAAAGAGAGAAATCACCTCCTCAGGGGAGATGGCCACACCACAGCTCCTTCTCCATTCTCCTCTTGGGATTTTGGGCATGCAAGTACACACGCCTGACATGAGTTTTAAGCCACTGGGTCTGGGACTGGAACACAGTCAACTCTGTGAGACTCTAGTGCCTTAACCACTATGCCACCTGCTAGCCTCTCAACTTTCTTTTCTTTCTTTCTTTCTTTCTAAGAGTGAGAGAGAGTGGGAAGAGGAAGGTATCCTCGACGGGGTCTCACCACTCCATGGATCTTCTCCCAACCAGTCAGGATCACAGTTGACCTCAGGCATGCGGGGAATGTTCAGGTCTTGCCGGGGTCTGAACCCACACCACTCCTATGGCTCCAGTGTCACGCAGTGGCACCCTACTGTCAGTGCCACTAAAGCGGGGTCCTCCCTTGCTCTTGACACTTGACATCAGGTTTTTGCCCCCACCACTATACTGAAACTCAAGTTCAATAGTGTCTCCATGTTGTAAATCTGAGGGTCGATTCTCAGTCTTCATCTTGAGCTGTCAGCAGTATCTCACGCTTGTTCTCCATAACTCAATTCTCCAAACAGTTTTTCACTTGTCTTTCAGGACACATTCTTCTGGTGTTTTTGTTTTGGTTTTGTTTTGTTTTTCTTTTCCCTCCTATTCATTGGCAGTTCTAAGTCTATTACCCTACCCTCCCCACTCCCCCTCTCCTGCTGCCCACCCCTTTTTACCTCTCTAAGTGCTTAATCTTTGAGTGCCCTGGGCCTCAAGTTTGGACATTGTCTCTTTGCTATTTACGTTGCTAGTAACCTCACTTGGTGACCTCATGCAGCTTCATGGTTTTAAACACCATCTGCTAACACTGAGGATTCCTAAATTTACATGTCTAGTCTGGCTCTATCTTCTCACTGCTGAACTTCTACATTGTGCTGACATCTTCATGTGGACATTTACTGAGTAAATGAAATATACCTGTTCTTATTTGAGCTCCAGATCTTCAGCCACTCTCATGTAGGCATAAGAAAATGATAGACTTACACTTTTTCTCTTATGTCACAGATTCAACCTATCCACAAATCCTTTTGGCTTTATATTCTAAATATATCCGGAATCTGATCACCTCTTACTATTTCCATAGTTACTAATCTCATTTCAGACACCATTCTCTCCTACTTGCATCAAGAGTTCAACCTAAATGAAATCTGAAGTAAAAGTACAGGTAATAAATGGAGGCAGGTGGCTAAGGTGGTTAAGGTGCTGGACTCCCACATGGTTGACTGTGGTTCCTGGACCTGGTGGCTTGAGAATCATGCCAGGCACATTCTGCGCATGCCCAAAATCTCAGAAGAAGAATGGAGAAGAAGGGATTGTGGTGTGGCCATCTGCCCTGGGGAGTGGTTTATCACTTTCCCTCTCTGGTGAGCATATACACCCTATGGTAAAAACCTTTAAAAAAAACGACAGGTAGTATGCTAACAAGATATTTGAAATTAAGATTTTTTTGCAACAGATATTGGATTTATCTGTCAATGTTGCTCCCCTGCTCAAATAATCCAATGACTTTCCAAGAATAGACTAGAATCTGTAATTCTTCTCTTGGGATGCAGTTCTTCCATGATTGGGGCCCTGGTTGCCACTCTAACCTCCTGTGTGTGTGTGTATGTGTGTGTGTGTGTGTGTGTGTGTGTGTGGTGTTATCTGTTGTGACTTACATATTTAAGGTATCACATTGGCTGTCTGATGCAGAGCATATGTTGGGGTACTAGAGGCAAAGGCCAAAGCAGAGCGAAGCTACTGTAGTAAAGGACTGTTGGACCACACTACTGGTAGTGAAGGTGTATGAGGTGGGAAGGCTGTGGATATATTTTGAAAGGAACCAACAGAATTTGCTGTATTTCTATTGGACTTCAGATGAAGGCTTGACATTAGGTCCCTCAGCTGCAATTTAGATGACTGTGACAAATCTGAAAAACCATGAGCTTGCTTGCTTTCTTTCTTTTTTTTTTTTTTATTTGCTCTCTCTACTTCTTTATTTATCATTTTTTTTTAATCTTCTTGGCTTATTTTCCTATGTACCTATAGTGAGAAGGAGAAATCTTTTTTATGCTTCCTTCTCTTTCTTGGTTGTTTGAAATTAACATAGTAAGATAAGTAATTTGTATTTTCTTTACTTTCTGGACAGAACAGCTGTATTTAGAACAGAATAATGGTTGTAATAATCCTCTTCTTGGGGTAAATTACTTCTTCACTGGCCATTGGTCAATCTGGAGTTAATTATAGCCAAACAGCAATCCAAAGCCCCAGAGAAAGGCAGGAACATTTCATTAAAGTCTAGCTGGGGATTACTGCTGACAGAAGCACTGCCAATCAGGCAATTTTAAAAGAAAGGTGACCATTCCCATCAACTTTAGAGCTAAAATAGCTTATATTGAGATCAGAAGGTTTTTCAAAATAGCTTCCTTTCAAGAAATTGAGACAAAAGGATAGTTATGTAAATTAGGGTTAAGCATCAAAAAGTCAGTTACAGCAACGTGCTTTATGAGACAAATCATCAAAATACATTTTTTCCTTTTTCCAGTGTTACCGTGACAGTGTTTTTTTTTTTTTTCTTCTTAAATCTAATTCAGACCTTTTCAGATGTTTCCACTTTAAAAATATGTAGTGATTACTTACTGATTAATTATCATTTTCAAAGTTTAGGGAATGAGGGTAGTTACGAACATTGGGGCATTATTCCTTTACCTTGGGCATTAAGGTCTTATGAGCTTATCAGTGAATGAAGGGGAACCAAAATCCTTGCTGTACACTGCGGTGCATCTGCTTGTAATTTTGGGGAGTGGGGGTAGAGGTGCTGTTGTCAACCGAAGGAATTGCCTGTTTTGTGCAGTCACTTCTCTTAGGTGGGAGATGAGTCCTCAGCAAGACACATAAAATTCAACTTAGATGATACAGAGAGATTATAACAAGAAAAAAGAATTCAGAAAACAATCCATATAATTAAATAGTGATATAATCATTTTGAGAATGAGGTGTTTTTTTTTTATAAAACCAGTTATTTTTAAACATTTTGAATATATGACTATCCACCATGATCCTGCAGCAGGGCAGGGAGTGAGGAGAGGGATCTATGATTTAGACTGAAGCTTTCTGAGAGATTTCAAATAGAAAACGTACTCTTGGTTCACCTTTTAGTCTTAAAGCCTTTCATTACTGTTTTTCAGAATTTTGATGCTGCTGCTTATATACTTTGAAATGTAAAACAGACCAAAGTGTAAAACAAACCTTAGCCTGTGAGGGAGGTTGGATTACAGGAGCAGAGCAAATCCAATATGGTAGTTGTAAATGCAGCCTTCAGGGCATTTCTGAAGCTTTTTAAAGAGTAATTTTGAAAGAGAGGGTGAATCCCAAATGCCATTTTTCAGTTGGAGGAATTTTAATGGTTTATAACTTAGATTTATTCTTTATCGGCTTTATTTATTTTTTTCCTTATGGGTTCTGTCTTTATAAGGGAAATAATTCAGGGATGACCCAGAATGTGTCTTCAACAGTATAGAATAGGATGTTTTTAAGCTTTTGAATTGTTTAACAATTCTTTTTACTTTACAGGCTGAAAAATATTCACTAAGCCGTAAAATAATTGGTAGGTTGGTAATGTTTAGGATCATTTAGCTTCTTAAATACATTGAGATATACCCTGTCAATTTTTATTAATATTAATAAAGCTATCTGGTAAATGGTATGAAAGTCGATGAGCCAAACTTCTCTAGTGGACAAAACCAACATTCCATGTCTGTAGCAGAAATTCAGGTATAATTTCTTCAACATATGGCTCAGGACTGAATTATGCACTCCCACAATCTGTATGTTGCAGATTTAACCTTCAATGCAACTGTATTTGGAACTGAAAGCAAGGAGGGGTAATTAGGAGATTTCTAAGTTTAAAAAGAGGTCATTAGAGTGGAGCTTTAATCTGGTAGGATTGGTGGTTTTATAAGAAGAGGAAGAGAGAATTTTCACTCTCACTCTGCCATGTGAAAACATAGCAAGATGATGGCCATCTACAAGCCAGGAAGAGAGCTCTCAACAGAACTTGATTGTGCTGGTACTGCAAACTGAGGTTTCCTTCCTCTAATTTTGTGAGAAAATACCTTTCTTTTATTTATGCTATTCTGTTACAGCAGCTGTAGCTGGCAAATATACCTGTGTATGGGCTGGAATCATTCTCAATACTATTTGCATATATTTTTGGTGGGAATGCCAAGGACATGACCAAAATAAGGGTTGTGGTGACCACTTTAAGTAGTTAGGCCTTTCCATCACAATTCCATTTTGCCTGAATTAGTGTAATTATGAAGAAGAAAGTATTGATTTACATTTTTTTTTTCTAATTTTTCCAGAGGGCACACGAACTCACTGCAGCAAAACAAGAAGAGAGAGAGAGAGAGAGAGAGAGAGAGAGAGAGAGAGAGAGAGAGCGTAAACCCTGTGGGACATGGTCATGCTCAATCCTTTTTCCATCTTTCCCTCCTGTTGGGATTTTGGGCACATGTGTACATGCGTCCTCCATTTTTCTCAAACTGAGGGTTCCAAGACTCAAATCTCAGGGTCAGTTGGTTATGTGGGATGTAGTTGCATTAATCATTAGGCCCTGGGCTGGTTCACATTTTTGTAGATGTTTGAGATCAAACTCAACAGGGATAATTGAAAATAATTAGTTTACTCCGTTCTTCTCAAGGGCATTCATTTGCCCATAAATATATATAGAACATTTGCATCAGTGGAATTTACATTTATATTAATAAACAATAATTAGATGCTACATTATTTATATACTCTATATATCAATTTATCAAAACATTCATTAAAAATAATACACTATATATGTTTGTACATATGCTTATTTATATATACTTATTATGTATTCATGTTTCACATTACATATTCACATCTGATTTTTTCCATATTCATCCAAAGACTTTTATGTTACTACTCTCCTGTAATTTGTTTCACATTTTCACCTGAAATAAATAATATCTGGAAACTATTTTTTTCTGTCAAGGTTAATATATTAAAACTATTTTGCAGCTTCTAATAATACTTCAGATTAAGACGGAAGGTAGTAGGGAATAATGGTTTATCATACAGACGTTCGAATCATGTCATTGGACTTAATTCTTATTTTCATATATCTTGTAATAGTAGGTATTACTTTTATTGATAGGCTGCTTCTTCTCAAAGTAGTAAGTTCACCAATGCTCATGCTTCCGCCATTGCAGTCCCTGTGTTAAAGCATGGGCCACAGAAAGGCAGTTCTCATATTTCTCTGAGAAATGGAGGGTAGTGCCAGGCGAGGGGAGTGAGGGGAGTAAGCAGTCAATCTCAGGGAACCCATAATGTGTTTGAGAGTCTGTCACATTTTTAAACATAACAAATAGTAAAATTGAAGATCTGTTTCCACAGTGTCAGATTTTGTGTATCTGTTGTCAAACATATCAGTCACTGAAGATACAAGATGAATAAAACTACAAATAAATGATCACAAAGAAGAAAATACGTTGATCCTCATTCTTGGTTGCTGGTTGATTTATTTTGATCGATATAGGGCTGTGTTATGGTTGACTATTTTTTTTTTTAACTGAGCTGAGAGAGTGAATCTTATGCTGTTGAGTTCAGATGTGACATGTATTTCAACTATCAAAAAGCTGTTACTCATTGGAGAATGCTTCCTCCTCTTTCTCTCTCTGTCTCTCTCTAGCATACACAAGTTCACATGCTCATTGAATAAAAATGAATAAAAGTACTTCCAAATGTCAAGAAAAGCTATTAATATGCATTCCATAAAAATATTGAAGCTTGTGTTTAAAAATTTTTTTCCTTCAAAAATATAGTGGAATCCAATTAATGTATAAATCTTATGCTTTTGCAATGCTGTATTAAGAGAGAATGAATGGATTAGAATTAGAATTAGTAATTATAAATGTATACACCTGGTTTTATGAACATGGCCAAGTATACATTACTTGTTATGTGTGCTGAAGTTTAAGAAATATAGTTTAGACAATTAATTGCATTGACTTAGAGACCTTACAGTGAACAATTGTCTGGCTTACTTTAATATACTTACTTTAAATTTGTTGCTAGTCACCAGGGTCGAGTAAGTGGGGCAAGCTGATTCTTTCTGAATTCTCACATTCTAAACACAGAGAAACTTGATTAATAGTCCAGGTTACAGTAGAGTCTAAAAGATGCCACTTTCCAGAAGATTTAAGGGAGATCCATGAACAGCAAGTATTCCTGGCCTGACTTGTAATGCTTTCACCTCTCAACACTGTAATAAACTACCTGAGAGATAAATGCAAAGAAGAAAGGCATAATTATATTTATTTGTCTTTCCTAAGCTATGATAAATTCTGTTCAACTTCATCATTATTATAATATCAAGCATCCTAGGTCATTCTTCATCACCTTGAATCTTTTCCACATATGTGTGTATATGTTCCATAAGCTGATTCAAATTCACTTCTGTTACAGATCCTTTCATTCTGTCCTTTGGAGCTCCCTATGGGTCAGAAAATTCCCCTGCTTCAACTTCTTTTATGAATATTTTGTTTAATTTTTAATTTTTAACTTTAGCTTTTTCTTTTTCTTTTTTTTTCTTAAAGAGGTTTTTGCCTTAGGGCATGTGTGCTCACCAGGTAGAGAGAGTGCTACTGAGAGAGAAAGTGAGAAATCACTCCCCAGAGGATGACCACACCGCAATCTCTTCTCCTCCATTCTCTTCTCAGGATCTTGTGTATGTATGCACATGTACCTGGTGTGATTTTCAAACCACCAGGTCCTGGACTTGAACCATAGTCGGCTGTGTGGGAGTTCAGCGATATAACCGCTATTCCATCTGCTGGCTCAGAAACTTGTCTATTTCTTGAAGTCACTCCTTGCCCTGTGGCTCTTCCAAGTGAGGAATGATCTTTTTTTTCACACCACACAATATACAAGCCTGTGATACAGATAGTGTCATTCTTACTGTTAAGGGCTACCTCTAGGTTACTGTTTTTCTGTGCTATCTTCCTAAAATCCCTGGCTACTTGATTGGATGCAGGTGAATTATACCTCTTGCTTTCTCATCTTGATTAAATTCATCTGCTGTTGCCTCCTAGGGATTGTATTTCACCAAGTGATGTCTAAATTTTTTTAAAAAAATTTACAAATATAAATTGTATATACAGGTGGAGTGTTTCTTATCTGAAACACTTAAGACTGAAAATATTTTGGATTTCAGATTTTCTTTTTAAAGAATTATTCTATTGGGAACCAGCAGTTAGCGTAATGGCTATGTCGCTGGACTCCCACGTAGTAGACCGCGGTTCGTGTCCCAGACCTGGTGGCTTAAAACTCACGCCGGGCGCGTGTGCGTGCGTGCCCAAGATCCCGGGAGGAGAATGGAGGAGAAGGGATTGTGGTGTGACCATCCCCCCTGGGGGGTGATTTCTCGCTTTCTGTCTCTATGTCTCTCTCTGTCTGTCTGGCGAGCACACGCGCCCTATAGTGA
>NW_006159643.1:3175781-3178004 GCF_000334495.1 Tupaia belangeri chinensis
GAGAGAGAGAGAGAGAGAGAGAGAGAGAAGTGAGAAAGCAAGCCACTTGGTCCAGGACTCAAATTATGGTCAGCCATGTGGGAGTCTAGAGCCCTCAACCACCATGCCATCTGCCGGCCCCCAGATTTTCTTTCTAATTTTGGATTTTGGAGTGCTTCCAGAAAACCACAAAATTCATTTATGTTTCATATATACCTTATGCACCCAGCCCGAAGGTAATTTTATAAAATATTTTTGTATTCCAACATTTGACTGTAGCTCATCATATGAAGTCACATATGGAATTTTCCACATGTGACATCATGTTGACACTCAAAGTGTTTTGGATTTTAAAACATTTTGGATTTTTGGATTAGGGATACTCAATCTGTATTTATCATGTACAACAAGATTTTTTTTTAAAAAAACAAAAACAAACAAACAAAAAACTCTCTTTGTTCCATGAACAAGAGAGTGAAAGAGAGAGCATACTTCCAATAGAGTCCGGATGCCATAATCCACTTCCAGCCTTCAGATAGTCCTGGATCATGGACAGGTGATGCCTGGTGTAATCAAAGACATTTCCAAACTTAACAGGAAACTTCTCATGTGAGATTGTTTTGCAAAACATTTGTATTTTGGGTTTATTTATTTATTTATTTATTTATTTATTTATTTATAGTTTTTTGCCATAGGGCACATGAGCTTTCTGGAAAGAGACAGAGGGGGGGAGAGAGAGAGAGAAAGAGAGAGAGAGAAAGAAAGTGATAAATTATCCTCCCCCCAGGAGAGATGGCCATGTTGCAGTTCCTTCTCCATTCTCCTCTTGGGATTTTGGGCACATATGCATGTGTGCACGGTGTGGTTTTCAAGTAGCTGGTCTGGGCCTAGAACTGCATTTGGTCATATGGGAATCTAGCACCTTAACCATCATGCTACCTGCTGGCCAAAACATTGTGTTTTACTGCTACCTCACCATCCAGCCCTGAATAACAGGATATTTTGAAATATGTATACATTATGAAATGTCTAAGTCAGTCTAATTAACATATACATTATTTCACATATTTATCTCTTTTTTTGTGGTAAGAACATTCAAAACCTACACTCACCTAAAATCTCTACCAGAGATCTTTAGTAATTATGCCATGATTACTGATTGCAGTCACTGTGTTGTACAGTAGAACTCTCTTACTTATCCTCCCTTTCTAACTGAAATTTTGTTTCCTTTGACCAACCTCTTCTCAAACTTAGTCCATTTGTTGATGATATAACAGAATACCACAGACCAGGTAATTTAGGAAAAATATAGGTTTATTTAGTTCACACTTCTGAAAATTGGGGAGCCCACAATTGGGTGGCTACCTCCTGTGAGGGCCTTGTACTACTTCACAACATGGAAGAAGAACAGAAGGAATCACATGATAGAAGAAGCAGCAAAGTAAGCTGAGGAAGCCAAGCTCTTTTTTTTCAATTTTTAATTTTTTTAAATTTAAATTTATTTGTTTACATTCATTCACTGTACATCATTACAGCGTACAAAATGAGATTTTCCATCCAGAGTACACTGTATATTGTCTCAATCAAGCACATCAACATACATGTTATTGTCAACAAATAATTTTCCATTTCTTGTTTCCTGTATGTTTTGCTTTTTTTCCCCCCATCCTTGATTCCTATCTCTTACCCTCTGCCATCTCCCACTCTCTTCCCACACTGTCTCTGGTATCTATGTTTACTTTCTATACAGTTTCCCCTCCATTTTTTATTGAATTACTAAAGATCTTAATTAATCTAAATATTTTCATAACAAACACAGCTGATATATATATATTTCCATGAACACAAGTCTAACTTTTGGCATCCTATAAAGTAGCACCTAGCTGGGGCTATATATCTTACTGCAGTCATCGAGTGGATTTTTTTTTTCCTGAAACTTTTTTTTTTTGTAAATTAATTTACATTCTTTCCTCTTTCCCTAAACATCATCACAGCATACAAAATGTGATTTCCCATCCAGAATATACTGCATAGTGACTTAATCATACATATTATTATAAAAAATTTTCCATTTATAGTTCCTAGAATTTTTTACCCCTCTTTCTGACCCTCTGTCCTTTGCCACCCTCTTCTCCCACTGTCTCTGGTGTCTACAATTGTCTTCCATTCCTTTTCCACCCACATTGTATTGATCACACAATTTCTTAAATAATCTAACTACTTTCAATAGCAAGTTCACTTGGT
>NW_006159643.1:3178804-3202666 GCF_000334495.1 Tupaia belangeri chinensis
GCTGAAATTGCTTTTCTCTTAACACTTTGAATATATTTTTTCATTCTTTCCTCACTCGCATTGTTTCTGATGAGAGATCTGCTGTTAGCCTGATGGGATGTCCTTTGTAGGTAACTTGATGTTTTCCTCTTGCCAGTCTTAATATCTTGTCTTTGTCTGTGGTTTTGGTCAACCTGGCTATAATGTGTCTTGGAGAAGATCTTCTTGGGTTGATTCTATTTGGAGTCCTTTGTATTTCTTGCGACTGGATCTTTGAATGCCTCTCTAGGTTTGGAAAGTTTTCTTGCAGGATTTCATGGAATAGATTATCAATGCCCTTATGGGTCTCTTCACCTTCTGGAATGCCAATTATCCGGATGTTTGGACGTTTGATGGTATCTGGTACTTCTTGTATATTATTCTCAAATTTTTGTGCCATTTTCTGTCTTCTTGGTGGATTTTTCTAGGCCAGCAATTTTCTCCTACATCTGAGATTCTATTTTCTGTATGACCTAGTCTGCTTTTAATACTTTCAAGTGAAATTTTGACTTCCTGTATTATAGACTTCATTTCTAACAGTCCCGTTTAACTCTTTTGTAATGCGTGTAATTCCTCTTTTAGATCTTGCAAGAATTTCCTCACCTCCTGGAACTC
This sequence comes from Tupaia belangeri chinensis, assembly GCF_000334495.1. NCBI lineage: Eukaryota > Metazoa > Chordata > Mammalia > Scandentia > Tupaiidae > Tupaia > Tupaia belangeri. The sequence goes on from NW_006159643.1 coordinate 3,179,438, forward strand.
GTCAACTTCTTTCTCCTTTCTCTTTAGCAGTTCATTGTCTCTCTTCTCTTCCATCTCAGTTAGCTTCGCTATTATGAATACTCTTTTTTTTTTTTTTTTAGGGGGGTAGGGCGCGTGCGCTCGCCAGACAGACAGAGAGACATAGAGACAGAAAGCGAGAAATCACCCCCCAGGGGTATGGTCACGCCACAATCCCTTCTCCTCCATTCTCCTCTCGGGATCTTGGGCACGCACGCACACGCGCCTGGCGTGAGTTTTAAGCCACCGGGTCCGAGACGCGAACCGTGGTCGACTATGTGGGAATCCAGCGACATAACCATTACGCTAACTGCTGGTTCCCAATACTCTAAATTCTTTATCAGACATTTCCATGATTTGCATTGAACTGCTTGTGGATGAAGAGGAGTTATTCTTTTCCCTTGGAGGAGAGGTATTTTCCCATATTTCTTGTCCTGCGGTGATTTCTTGTCATCTGATGGATGGTGTGTTTCTTTCGAATTCTTGAAGTTCAATCCTGCTAGCTTTGTTTGCTGGAGGCTAAATTATGAGTAGAAAATCTTCATTTCTCCTGTTCCCTGAAATGACTAGTTCGCAGGAGCCATGAGGAATCCTCTTCTCTTAATTTTTAATTTTTTTATAACCGCTCTCAAGATAACTTTCTCCTGTAAGAACTAACTCGTTCTTGTGATAATGGCATTAATCCCTTCACAAAACAGAGCTCCCATGACTGAAGCAACTCTTAGAGTACCTCCATCTCCCAGTGCTGCTACATTGGCCACCACATTTTAACATGAATAGTACTCTACAGGACAATAATATCGCATCTTATCTCCCTTCCTCAAACCTCCCATTGTCCTTTGAGCTCACTTTAATCAGGCTTTTAGTGTTGCCACTGACTTTAAGGTTGTAGTTTAATGGTAGATTGAAAGTCCTAATTTTACTTGGCTCCCTAAGACCATATGGCAGAGCTGATCACTCACTCCTTCAAAATTTTATTCTCTGAACTGCTGGAATGCTACATTAACTTCTTACCTCATTGGCTTTGCGAGGTACTCCTATTTTCTCAATGTATATATATTTGATATTCCATGATGTTCTCTTCTTTACTATATTGATCTTATTCCAGATGGTGGCTTTGAAGTCATCTTTATGCTCATGCATTTATATCCACTACATTTATAATTTCACCTCTGACCTTTTGTGAACTCCCAACTTATCTGACATTTCTGATATCAAATACAAATGTAAATGTTTCAAGTACAGAACTCTTGTTTTCTGTACCAGTCTAATCATTCTTCCATCTCCATTTTAGTTTAGTAAATGGCAACTCCAAGAACCCAGATGCTCAGGGAAAATGCATAATCAGAGTTCATCTTGATTCTTGTCTCCTATGCCATTTTTTAAAAGTTTATTTATTTATTTCGAGAGAAGAGAGAGAGAGTGAGAAAGGAGAGAGAGAAAGAGAGAGAGAGAGAGAGAGAGAGAGAGAGAGAGAGACTCCAGATAGGTTCCTCACGCCACAATCCAGCCCTAGCTTCAGCCATCCTTGATCACAGGTATACATGCATCCAAAATGTACATTGAGGCCCCAGGATGTGAATTCAGGACTTTTCATGAGGGTCCAGTATAGCAGCAACTGTGTCACTGATGTTTTACTGTCTGGTCCCTCCCCTGTAAATTATTTTTTCCAATACATCAGCAAGTCTTATAAGGTTCTACCATTAAAGTATATCCTGTATCTTACTAATTCTCCCCACTTTCAAAGCTACTCCCAGTCACTTTATTATCATCTGTGTCCTTCTGGTTTATGAAAACAGTCTCCAAATTAATCTCCTTCCTTACATTCTTGCAGAATTTCCTATTACCCATTCTATCATCTAAACACCACCAAGAGTAAACTTGTAAGAATGTAATACCATGACATCAGTCTCTCTCCATTTCTTCCTGTCAAATTTAGAACAAGTCCTTACATGAGTCTATGAGGCCCTCTGTGTTCTGGTCCTGGCTACCTTTCTTTTCTAACTCACTATTCCCCTGTGCTTACCCTTATCTGGTCAAACGACCTTTTTATTCTTATCTGAGCACTGTCCTTTCCTTTCTGCCTCAGAAATTTCACATTGTTGTTTCTCCAGTCTGAAAGGCTATTCACTAGAGATATATTTTGGGAATATGTCCAAATACCATTTTAATTTTTAAAAATTATCTCTAATTTTTGAAAATATTGCCACAGGACATGTGTGCTCTCCAGAAAGAGACAGAGAGAGAACAAGAGAGAGAAAGCTTCCTTCAATAAGGTGTTACACTGCAATCTCTTTTCTCAAATGCCATTTCTACCTGAAGAGAGAGACAGAGACAGAGATATTCCCTGATAACTTTATCAAAAGCAACTGCCTATTAGACTCTGACTCCTTGTCCTTTATTTTCCTTTATAGCACTTATTCTATGCCATTGTATTATATAATTTATATATAATTGTCTATGTATGCCATCAAAAGTTTTGTGAAGGCAGAACTTTTATCTTAACGAGACATAGTAAATTCAGTACCTCAGTGCCTGACATGTAGCTAATGCTCAATACATATATATTGGATAAATGAATTACTGAAACATCTGTGTTTGATTACAAATTGCCCTCGGTTTACTATATATTTTTTCTGTCTGAACATTTGAGCTAGTTTTCAAATATTTTAAGTAAATCTTATTTGAAGTACCAATAAAGACATAAATATGAGGGGTCTTCATGAAGCTCATTGAAAATCCAAGTTATAAACTATGCATAGATTTCAAAATTTTCTGCACCAAAATAAACATGCACTTTAATTCGATGGTTCCATGAAAGTTTGGAAGTCCTACTGTATGAGCAAAGCTTCTTTGGTTAGTGGAGGTGGAGGATTGGGAGGGTAGCCTTCACTCTACCCATCTTCCAGAGTGCAAATGGAAGTATCATGGCAGTATCACATGGTTAATGTTAAGAGAAGCTTTTTTTTTTTTTTTAAGAGAGAAAGAGAGAGAGAGAGAGAGATTTTTGCTATAGGGTGTGTGTGTGCTTGCTGGAAAGACAGGGAGAGACAGAGAGACAGAAAGTGAGAAATCCACTCCCTTGGGGGAATGGCCATGACACAATTTCTTCTCCATTCTTCTCTTATAATCTTGGGCACGCGTGCACACTCACCTGGTTTGAGTTTTAAGCCACTGGGTCTGAGACTCGAACCACGGTTGACTGTGTGAGAGTCCAGCAATGTAACTGTTATGCCATCTGTTGGTCTGAAAACATTTTTACTAGCCCAAGTTTAAGATATTTTCAAATCAATAGAAAAATTAAAACTGTTTGCTTTACCTAAAGGCAAATGTTAGAAAAGCTTTCACAGAGAGACTTAGGGAAAAATCTCTCAAACATTAGATCATGAAATTGAATTTATAAAAAAAGAATATCTAATCCTTTCTGGAAACATGCTAACCAATTTGTCCAGCGAATGGCTCATTTTCCAATTTCTGGAACAGCCTGACACAAAATTTGATAATATGTTGTTTATTTAATAATAATTATAAACTGCTCTTGTGCTGCTTATAAAAGTGTGGGAAATACAGGTGATTTATTTGTTCTATTACTCATATAAGAACATAAATGTCAATGGTGCAAGTTATATTTTTCACTAAGAAATGATTTTTTTTCCCATGAAAACACTATAGTTCTTTGTAAAAGCTAAAATTTGCATGCAGAAAGTTCAAATTAAACATAGTTTGGTAATTGATGAGACACATAAGCCTTCAACAATCACTTTCACTGGATTTTAGGTGATTCCAGTGTAAGTCTAATTAAAAAAATCATTTTTGTCTTCTGATTTTTTATTAAAGTATAGTCATTCTTGTGACTTTAAAAACAGATCACACTTTTTAAAAAAAGAATAAACTTTTAATGATAAATGACTGATAGATTTCTAGGTTCCTTATTGCCTCTGTATCTCAATTGTCTGTGGCCTATTTTAACATGTAGATGAATAGACTATCAAGGGAGAAGATGGAGTGCAATGACTTCAGTTTTAATTTCCCACTCTGCCACTAAATCACTGTTTAATCTTGGGCAAAATTCTCCCTGGACCTCAGTTTCTTAATCTAATAAATGGGGATCCTACTCTCTGTCATAGTCATTTTGCATAGGATATTGACAGATGGGTATCAAGTCTTTTGAGTCAGAAAGTGACTTATTAGGTGAATATGAATTAGATACCTCTGTTGAATTCTTTCATCTGACTATACAAGTGTGACTTCTTGTGGATTAGTAAAATGAGTTGTTCTTATTGTTAAAAACATCCTTATGTTGGGGTGGAGGAAGCTTCTATTTAACAAGTCTTGCACATTCTCAAACCGTGGGAGAGTAGTGAAGACTTTGCCGGAATACCATATATTCGTACATAACATAGGTAAACATATCCTTAGGGTATAAAGAAGATTTCAGATAAACCATTTAGAACTGAATCCTGGGTTACATATATTATTAAATAACATTTGTGATTTTTTGGTGCACTGTATCCTATTCAGATTTGAGAAAAAATTGTCTTCATTAGAGAAGCCATGACAACTGAAACAGTTCGTATGTTGACTAATGTTCTCTCGTATCATCTTACCTAGAGAACTTCATTCCTTTGCACCAGTAACTTTTAATTAGAAGTGAAGAATGTAAATGGAGTACAATAATTTCTCTCTGGAACTGTTGTTTTGTATACTGTTAAGATAGATGCACTCTAATCTGAGAATATTTACACTATTTTTAAAGATAAAATGCTTTGGGAAAGTTCTATTTAGCCAATTTCTTCCTATGCTTAGTGTTGAATATTCAGCTTTACTTGGTTTATAGATTAATTATTCTAGGGAAGAAAGTAAAACTGGAAGAATTATTTTTACTCATTTCTTTTTCTTTTATTTATTTATTTATTTATTTATTTATTTATTTATTTTGAGAGGTTTTCGCTATAGGGTGCATGCACTCGCCAGACAGACTGAGAGAGACAGAGAGACAGAAAGCAAGAAATCATCCCCCAGGGGAGATGACCACACCACAATCCCTTCTCCTCCATTCTCCTCTCGGGATCTTGGGCATGTACGCACACGTGCCCGGTGTGAGTTTTAAGCCACCGGGTCCGGGACGTGAACCACGGTTGACTATGTGGGAGTCCAGTGACATAGTCATTACGCTAACTGCTGGTCCCACTCATTCCTTTATTTTTAGTAATTTTTGTCTGTGGGAAAGTACTTGTCTTTATTTATTTATTTTGCTGTAGGGTATGTGCATTTTCTGGAGAGACACAGAGAGACAGAAAGTGAGAAATCACCTCCCAGGGGAGATGGTCATGCCACAATTTCTCCTCCATTTTCCTCTTGGGATTTCGAGCATGTGCCCAAACTCTTGCACCTGGCATGAGTTTTAAGTGTCCAGGTCCAGGAACTGAACTGCAGTTGACTATGTGGGAGTTTACAGACATTACCATGGCACCATCTGCTGGTCCTAGTATTTGTCCTTTTTTTTTTTTTTTTTTTTTTGAGAGGTTTTTTGCTATAGGGCACGTACGCTCACTAGAAAGACAGAGATAGACAGAAAGTGAGAAATCACCCCCCCAGGGAGGATGACCACGCTGCAATCCCTTCTCCTCCATTCTCCTCTGGGGATCTTGGGTATGAACGCACACATGCCCGGCGTGCGTTTTAAGCCACCGGGTCCAGGACGCAACCGTGGTCGACTACGTGGGAGTCCTGTGACATAGCCATTACGCCAACTGCTGGTTCCCCAGTATTTGTCTTTTTAAAAAGAAGATTTCTAGAGTAGTTTTTATATTTCCAATTTCTCATTAGAAAATTAACACATACCTAATACTAATTACAGCAACGATGATAGCTAACACTCGCTGAGGTCTTGGTATATACAACACATTTACTAATAAGTAATTTACTTCTATTATTTCATTTAATTCTTATCTTCTTATGTGATCAAGTACTAACATTGTTCTCATTTGACAGATGAGTAAACCTTTGTGTGTTTTTCAAGCTGCTGGGGCTTGGACTCAAACTTTACAGTGGGATTCTGCTGCCTTTACCACCATACCACATTGGCTAGGTTTAAGATCTTAACATGTTCCTTGGGGGGGGGGGCGCAATTCATCCCATAACAATATCCATTCTAAGGACTGTTTGTTTGTTTGTTTTTATTTATTTTCATTATAGAAGCATGAGAGAGAGAAAGAGAAAGAGAAGCACTTTCAACAGGGTCTGGTTATTCCCATAATCCCCTCTCCCTGGCCTCTAGCTTGTCAGAATCTTGGACATGGCATGGGCTTTTCATGTTCCAGGTCAGCCTGGCTGAGAATCTGAACCAAGCTGGCCATGTGGCTTCCAGCACCACAGTTTGCTGTACCACAAAGGCTGGGTCCCTATCTAGTTTTGCTGCTGTTATGTTTTTTATGGAATGGCCTCATTGAATTTTCTTTTTCAGAACAGCACACTTTTTTCATTTTTTACTTTTTAAGGTACAACGTAGGTGGTATGTCTTGAGGAAACTGTCCGACTCTGTGGCAGAGTGAACTGCATAGTGCCTTCATTCTGCTTTGTTGCTGAGGAGCAGTTATAAGCTTATATCTGCTCCTTCAACAGCCTCTCTCTGCTTCATCCAACCTCATTATTTGTCACCTTCTCATTAGGTGGCTCTGCCATAAGATCACATATTCAGTTCAGTTAAGCTCAGAAAAATCTGGCATTGGGGAGACAGAGGTTCATACTATAAAGAGAGGTTAATGATATATGATCACCCCAAACACAGTCACATGTATACATTCATACACCAGCCTCTCTCAGGAATCCAGAGATGAAAAAAAAAATGATACAGAAGCTGGCAAAGACTGAAATATAAGCTCATTTAGATAACTGAGAGAGCATAAGGGAGGGACACGTCTTTAAAAAGATGATTGGACTGATTTGTGAAGAATGAAGGTGAAGTGAAGAATAGAAAGGACATTCAGGCCCTCCTCTTGAGGAAGAACACTTAGAAGAAAAATAGGGAGGCAAAGCATTAATGGCACAAAGAAATGTGGTATTAGCTGTTGAAGATACTTTATAGCTTTATCAATTGTACTAGGGAGAAATGTTCACCTGTTGAAATAACCATTTTGTAAGCCAAATAATAATGTGATAGAATGTATAAAAGAAAATGAAATAAAAAATAAATGAATAAATAAAAAAAGAAAGGACATTCAGGTAGATAAAATACTAAAAACAGACTGACTTACTCTGTTCTCATCCTTTGTTAATCTAACACACCTTTGCATTGCTTACTATATTCCAAGCACCATTCTGAGTATTTTACATATACTATTTTATTTTGTTCTCATAGCAACCTGGTGAGACAGCTCCTAATTTTATTTTTTTATGTATTTTTCAATGAAGAAACTGAGGCTCAGAAAAATTGATAATTTTAAATTTAGAATTAATCCAACATGGGATTCAATCCCAAATTGTAATGACTCTACATAGCCATACTCTCCTTCAAGGAGAGAGATTCCTGAAAAAAGAGCCTAGACAGACCCAAAGTCCTGGAGTAGGCATGAGAATAGGAAGGCCAAGTTCAACAGCAGCAGGTTTGAAACCAAGATTATACCAAGTTCTGGAGTGAAGCCAATATTAAAATCCAATAAGGAAGTCCAAATCTGACTTCTGAGCTCTGACTTCAGAAAGGCCAAGCTCAACAGGACAGAATCCAAAGTTACCAGGTAAGATCAGGGGTCTTGGAGTGGAGGAAAGGAGACAGGTCTTAGTTGGAAATGGATTTTACACGTGTTTCTGATTTTGACTATGGATAGAAAGAAAAATGTTAAGGAGATCAAATCAACTCAGACTTGAAGTCTGTGCTTTTTACAGCTAAGTATAATGTACACACACACATCTGTGAGTATGTATGTGTGTGTGTGCGTGTGTGTGTTTCTACAGAACCAGTACTCAGTGTGTTGCACTAGTTTGGGCCAGATTACCTGGGTTAAAAGTCTTAGTTCTTCTGTCATTTCCCAGATATGTGACTATGGGCAATGTAATGATCTCATTAGTGTCTATTTCTTCCTGTAAGATGAAGACAATAATAGTGTCTAATCACAAAGCATGTAGACAGTATCTAGCATATAGGCACTTCACAACTGACACTATGTATCAGTTTTGTTTAGCTACAATAAAATCCTCAGGGAGATTGCAATGAGGGAGACAAATCCAAATAGAATATTAGAGTGTAATTGTAATGATAATTTTATTGAGTGCCTACTATATTTAGTGCATATGCAATGGGCTTTTAGAACTTCCTCCATTTAACTCTCAAGATATCATTAACTATTTTTTTTGGAGAGATTTTTGCTATAGGGCGCATGCGCTCGCCAGAAAGACAGAGAGAGACAGAGAGACAGAAAGTGAGAAATCTTCCCCCCAGGGGGGATGGCCACGCCGCAATCCCTTCTCCTCTATCCTCCTCTTGGGATCTTGGGCACGCACACACACGCACCCAGTGTGAGCTTAAGCCACCGGGTCTGGGACTCGAACCACAGTTGACTACATGGGAATCCAGCGACATAGCCCTTATGCTAACTGCTGGTCCCATCATTAACTATTTTTACAGAAGACAAAACTGAGATAATAAGGAGAACAATGTATGGATACATCTGGTAGAACATTGTCCCAGATTACTGTACATCTCCATTTGGTAGTGGGTGTGAGGGCAGGAAGGCCTCATGGAAGAGATTATGTTTAATTTTACCTATTGACTTGTAGAATAGTATGCATAATGTGCCTGTTTTTGTTATTTAAATTAACTTTGTCATAGATCACTATTGTAGTCCTTATGTTTAGGACATCTCAGCCCTCTTCGGTGATCTCTACTGTGATTTGATTAAGTTCTTTAGTAAAACATTGACATCTCTGGTCTCTACTATTTAGTTAATACCTCACTATACTTTTCTCCAAAGTCATCACTTATCTTAAGCATTTCTTGCTAAAGTCTTCTGTTATTTCTTTTATTTTCTATCAAAGGCTTCTCTCACATCTGTTCTTCAAGTGTTGGACCATAGAAGGGAAAATTAAAAACAAAACAAGTAAACCAACACACACCACTTGGCTAATTCAGAGAGATTTTTATGTAGATGCATTTAAAGCTTCACATAAAGCCCTTTGTGATGTTCCTAAAAAGGGTGAATGTTTGGGCAGGGAAAAGGAACACAGAACATTTCATGAGGATTATGATATTCACAAGCAAGCTGGCAGTGTTGCATACATGGAGCAGCTACTTAGGACAAAATTCTGGGGGAATAAATATCAAATAGAGTTCATGTCTTCAATTCATATCACTATTACCTTTGCACAAACCTTTGCTATATGAGACTTGGCAGCTAAAACAGCTTTCTCTGTCTCATTAACGTTCCTTGATATTCAAGCACTTTTTTACTAACTAATTGGCCCATAGGACTTTTACTTTGCTCCTGCTATAACCCCCCCCCCCCAAAAAAAGGAATCATCATGTGAAGTAACTTGGCTATTTTACTAAAGCATTCAAAGATTCAAGACTCTGAAGGCTTTTAGATAAAATAATGTGTGCTATATTATTTCAAATACTGTGTTTACAGAACTCATACCACTAAAGATAAAAGGAATACGGCGTGACAAATCTGATTCTGTGAAGGATTGTCTTTCTTCCAAATAGATCAGTTCCATTCAAGTATAACTTTTGATTTATGAGAACTAGGGCTTCTGAGAGCACAGTACAGTGTTCTATGTAATATCAAATGATTATTGTTTCCACAGAGACTCTCAGTGGAAGTCCAGCAAAGTCTAACAAAAATCTCTTGGTTTAGAATATTACTTCACATTACATCTTTCAAGCAAGGGTCAAGATATTTGGGCTTTTCCTCAAGTAAGAGGCATACAGCTTTTAGAGGAAATAAGATTTTCACTGACAGGTCTTGGTTGTCTTAATTGGAAGTGAGTGATTGTGTGTTTGGGTGCTTTGGGTGAGCGTGCATTTTTTTCCTAGCTCCCGAGAGAAATGTCTCTTAAGTATTGTTAAAACATCTCTTGAACTTTTAGAAAGCTTTACAGTTGTCCTCCCACCTTTCTTTCTTTGAAAGATATATATTTATTACATTCATTCCCACCTCTGGAGTTTGGATGTCTTCATGAATGAGCAATTATGAAGTGCCAACAATCCATTACAGCTTACTATATCATGTATTAATTGTTTTACTTGTGTCTCTTTAAAAAATCATCAACTAAATGGTTTAAATAGATAGCAGCCTTGTTGTCATAAGCACCACACAGATTATAGCTAAATGTGGAGTTAAACATTAAAAATGATAATTTGTTTCTGATTACACCAAATGATATTAAAGTGTACAGAATGTCCTACTTTCGACTGAGAAGTGCCAAAACCATAGAGAGAAGGATGCCAAACAAGAACAGGACAGTTCATTTCTCATGCAGAATTTACAGAATGACAGACTGTTCCATGACTCTTAGACCCCCATCCCCAGCAAGATCAAGGCCTTAGAGAGTCAAGAAGATTTAAGAGGATGAATTGTCAGAGATCTCTTTTCAAAGAGCTACTGCCCTGTACTGAGTCTCCATTCTCTGCCTTTGGAAGTGGGATGGCCTATTCCCTCTCCTGGAAATGACATGGAGAACTCTTGGGTGGAGCAACTTATAACGTCAACATGTTTCCTATGCTTGGAAGCTGTGGATGACTCCTGTGGCACTCATATGTGAGAAGACTGAAGCAGATGTTACAATGAGGTCTGCCCTCTGCCTGAGAAACCTGAAGTTGATCAAACACTGAAGCATTGCTCCCTGACAATGCTATCGGAGGCTGATTGACCTGCACTTCCAGTCAGGGCAGGGGTTGAAGAGCGTTTCCCACAGACTGGATGTGAGCTACTCAGAGAAAAAGTGATATGGAATCATCTGAGAATTTGTCCAGTTGTCACCCTGAGAGGAAAAACTTTTGGGGAGATTATTTGATCAACGTTAACACTGAAATAAAACCACTAAAAATACTATATAACACAGAACAATCTTTTTAAAACACCTGGTTTTCATTAAGTATTAGAAACCCAAATTTACTTAAGTTGATGGTTTCAAAACCTGATTTTTGTTTAATTGATTCTGGACTAGGAGTATCTTAAAGCACCTTTAAGAAATAAAATATTTCTGCAAAAAGGTATCTTATCTTCTCTTCCAAAAATAGCTATAGATAATTTTCTAAAGAAAATTATTCACTGTACTACCTGGCAATTATAACCCATTACAGAAAAAAACAAAGGTATCAATAGAAAGAACCAGCTGACCAAATATAAAATATAAGCAAATCTGCAAATACTTCACAAGTTATAAAACAACTATGCTAACAGTGATAAAATAAATACAAACACTGGGACCACCCATGGGTCCATCGTTTAGGAGCTAGCTCTTGCATGGCTCACTGTGGTTTAAATCCCATCCTTGGCAGTTTGAAAAACTCTGGGCACATGTACATGTTTGCCCCAAACCCTGACAGAATGGAGAAATGGTGGATAAGGGATTGTGGCGTGACCTTCCCCCTGTGTGTGCTTTTTCCCTTCTCCCATCTTTTTCTGGCAAGTACATGTACCATCTGAGCAAAAAAAAAAAAAAAGGAAATACAACTACCCATGATATTAGCACACTCTAAAATATCTTAGCAAATTACAATAAAATGGTTTGAAAAGAAACATCTAAAAACTGAACATAAAATCTTAATAAGTCAACTATAATAATTATTCAGAAGAACAATCAGAATGTTTCAGAATGCAGCAGGAAGAAGCAGAGTTAAAAAAATCTGAAAGAGACAATAAAAGTCACAGAGAGCAGAAAGATAAAATCTAATATAAAGATTCACATATACATCTAAGTGGAATTACAAAAGCAGAGGAGAGAAAAAATGAAGAGGGGAGTTGTTTTGTTTTCTTTTCGGAGAGGTGTTTTTTTTTTTTTTTTTTTTTTTTTTTTATCGGGCCTCTTGTGTTCGCAGGGAGAGAGACATAGAGACAGAAAGCGAGAAATCACGCCCCAGTGAGGATGGTCACACCGCAATCCCTTCTCCTCCAGTCTCCTCTTGGGATCTTGGGCACACACGCACACGCGCCTGGCATGAGTTTTAAGCCACTGGGTCCGGGACGCAAACCATGGTCGACTACGTGGGAGTCCAGTGACGTAGCCATTACGCTAACTGCTGGTTCCCAAGAGGGAGTTTTTAAGAGGTTGGCTGCAAATTTTTAAAACAGAAAAATATTGTTAATCTGTAGATTCCAGATGCTTAATTTGATAAATAGAAAGGCTCTTTTGAATATATTATAGTGAAACTGCACTGTGCTAAATAAAGACCTTAAAAAGAGCCGTGGATTAAAGAGATGTCTTGGACTGGTCCTACAGATAGTGGTTAAGCACAGATCCCATATGACTGACTGTGGTTTGAATTCCAGCCTTGGTGGCTTGAAAAACACATTGGATGCATGTGTTTGTGTACCCTAAATCCTGACAAGATGGAGAAAGTGTGGAAGAAGGGTTGTGGCATAACTACACCCACTGGGGGTGTTTTTCCTCTCTTTTGCAAGTGCAGACACTCTCTGGTCAATTTAAAATAAAAAAAGGAATGTCAGCAAATCAAAGACATTTTTCAGGCAAATACTGAATTTTTCAACAGATCATATCTAATAGAAATACCAAGACATGGTAGAGTTAATGTCAAATATTTTTTTGGTTCCTTCTAATAGGGACCTTATGTCCTAATGACAACAGATTTGACCATATCACTTTATCATCTAATGATTCATATAACCCAAAAAGGACAAATATCTGGGACTTATGGAAAAAAGTCAGTGCATATCATATTCTTATACTAAAAAATCACATCATACCCCTGCACTTACATATAATTATTAATGTTAATTAACTTTTTTTAATGAGAAAAAGACAACTCAAAAGAGTAAATCAAAATGGTCAATAAGTATATGAAAGGATGACCAATTTTATTAATAGAGAAGTGTAAAATAATATTACAATGAAATATCATTATATTCTCATCTCTTTGGCAAACATTGTGAAATCTGGCAATATCAGTCATTGGTGTGAATTTAACAGAACTCACTGCTGGAGGAAATAAGAATTTATTTACCAATGAAGAAGGTTTTACTTTACCTAGGACAGTTGAACATAGGCCTGTCATATGATTCAGCAAGTGCAATTCTAAGTATAGTTTTGTGATACTCTTGAGTCTGTTCCTCTTTGTGAAACATGTTTAGAGCAGAATTGTTTATAATAGTCACATATCATTAAAAACTCGAATGCTGATCAGTAATTGTGCTGGGCAAAAAGACAGAAAGAAACAAAGACAGAAAGTGAGAAATCACCCCACCCCCACTCCCCACCCCCTGGGGAATGGTCATGCTGCAATGGTCTTCTCCATGCTACTTTCAGGATTTTGGGCACATATGCACACGTGCCTGGCATGAGTTTTAAGCCACCAGGCCTAGGACTTGAATCATGGTTGACTATTTGGGAATCCTTCGATGTAACCATGACACCATCTGCTGGTACTTGCCGATCAGCAATTGAATGACATAGCCTCACGATGAACGAATACAGTCATGAAAGTGAGCAAACTAGGGAACCAGCAGTTAGTCTAATGGCTATGTTGCTGGACTCCCACGTAGTTGACCGCGGTTCACGTCCTGGACCCGGTGGCTTAGAACTCATGTTAGGCACGTGTGCGTGCGTGCCCAAGATCCCGAGAGGAGAGTGGAGGAGAAGGGATTGCAGCGTGACCATTCCCCCTGGGGGTGATTTCTCACTTTCTGTCTCTGTGTCTCTCTCTGTCTGTCTGGAGAGTGCATGCGCCCTATAACGAAAACCTCTCCAAAAAAAAAAAAGTGAGCAAACTATATCTAAAACGTGTATGAATCTCACAAAAATAGTTTTGAGCAGATGTTAAAATTCTTAAATTAGTACACACTATTTGATTTGATTTACATGAAATGGATAAACAGCAAAACAAAACTTTTGCAAATTGTTTGGGAGATGCTTAGCTAGACAAGTAAGGAAATGATTTCATCAAACATCAGGACTACATTGTCTCTCAATAGGAAGAGATGTGAAGCCTTTTGAGGGAAGAGATTCTCTTGTTTATTCATTCTGTGTGGTGCCGGGTAGGATTTGCCATAATCAGTTTTTTGGTATGAAATTTTCATCATACTTGTTGTTTTTGTGATATTTTTACATATGTAAATAGTTGTGTGATTTTGACTAGGATTTTAACCAATCAATAGTAAAGCAAGGTTCAAATCTCATTTTAGGGGAATGGCAGGTTGTGTGGTGTTTGGGGGTACTGGACTCCCTCATGGCTAACTGAGGTTTGAGTTCCGGACCTGGTGGCTTGCTTTCTCCCTTTCCCTCTCTCTCTCTTTCACTCTCTCACTCTGTCCCTCTCTGGCCAAATTAAAAATAAGTAAATAAATAAATATAGTAATTTTTTAAAAAACAAAAAAAAAATCTCACTTTAGGAGTCTTTTTTTAAAAAGTCTTTATTGGGACCAGCAGATGGTATAATGGTTACATTACTAGACTCCCACATAGTCCACTGTGGTCTGAGTCCTGGACCTGGCAGCTTAAAACTCACACTGGGCGCGTGTGCATGCATGTCCAAAATCCCAAGAAGAGAATGGAGGAGAAGGGGTTGCAGCATGGCCATTGCCCCTGGTGGGGTAGGGGGTATTTCTTGCTTTCTGTCTCCCTGGAGAGCGCAAGCACCCTATAGCAAAAAATCTTTGTCTTAAAAAAATAATAAAAAGTCTTTGTTTCTTCCTTTCTTTCTGTTTTCCATGAGTAAGAGTGAGAATGAGAGCGAGAGAGAGACAGAGACCAAGACAGAGGCAGCACTCCTGATAGGATCTTGTCACTATGATCTACCACCAGCTTCTGACAGATCTTTGCACCCACATGCCTGATGTATTCATGGAGGTCTCAAGGAAGTCCATGCAAACCTGGAACCTTCCCATGTGGGTCAGCCTCGTTTTACTACTGCGCCATCACCCAGCCCCTCAACTGAAGAGTTTTTAAAGAAATAATTAAACTGGTTATTTTACAAATTAGTGGGCAGAATCAGAGCTGAGCTCTTGGATGAATATGAAAGACTAACATAGACAGAAAATGACATTCTTGAGCAGTAGTACTAACCCAATATTAGTTACTCCCTACTTGAAGTGATTGTTCAATTTGCAGAGAATTGTAAGGAAGAACAAAGAAAGGTTAAAAAGACATTCATAGATTTTAGCTTTAAACAATGCATTGAATAAGACAAAGAATTTCTCAGTAACCATTCTCTGACTAGAAGCCTAGAATTAAGAATGGAGAAGGGTAATTGAATAAGGTCAAGAAGAAAGTGACTTAATTTGCAGTTATGTAAGTAGTAGGAACAAGCATCTTGGCAGTAAGATTGTTAATCACTATGATAACCTACTGAAGATGGCTAGCTATAAAACTGCTTTCCCTCAAAGTCTTTAATATGTGCTGCGTTTCATTTGGGGAGAGACATGGGGATGTATTAATTGATCTTTGCCTAGTGCTTTTATTTTTAAGTAGGAAACTGAAACTCAGAAAATTCAAGTTGAGTGTCCAAAGTCATACAATTAGTAGGAGTCTGATCAATGATTTGAATTTAGTTACATTTATCTGATTCTGATTTCTGTGCAGCTGCTGCTGTGTTAGGGGCTCTTATTAGTCGTTAGTTCGTGAAGCTGTATTTTAGTATTTTAGTGGTGGAGTCCTTTATACAAATGAGATCTCTGTATGTGATATAGTGCTGCCTCACACTGCCCAGCCTGTCAACACCTCACTTGAAAAATCATTGCTATAGTTCATTAATTCGTTATTTAGTCCCTAATTCCTTTGGTTCTGCCACTAACCTGAAAATGACAAGTGCAGTAACCACAAAGAGGCTGGAACATGACTTTGATAGTCTTAGTTTTCAATTGTGTTTTCTCAATAGACATGTAATTGGAGTCAGTGGGAGTTCAGCCTTGGTGGAGATTAATGATTAGACCTTTTTATTCTTGAAATTTCACATCAGCTTTGACTTATTTGATTACTCTGGTTTTCTTTTATGCCCTGTGCAGTCTGGGGCAAGCCAAGACATTACTGAGTCTCTGTAAAAAAAGCTATGTTTTGCATGTTGTGATTACTGTGAGCAACTGATTCTATCGGTACCAGATATAATGTTGATGATTTTGAAGTTGTTTTTTTCTTTTTTTTTTTTTTTCCAGAAAAGGAAATAGTCCTGGAAGAATGGGACTTTAATAATGCATTATAAGGGACCAGCAGGTGGTGTGGTGGTTAAGGACATTGGATTCCCACATGGCTGAGTGCAGTTCAAGTATTGGACCTGGCAGCTTGCTCTCTCACTTTCTCTCTCTCTTTCTCTCTCTGCCTGGATCAAACTAAAAAACATAATAATAATAAATAAAATTAAGTAAAATATTTTAAAAAAATAAAAACATGCATTATAAAGTAGTTTACTTATTCATTTCTTCTATAAGTGAGAGAGAGGAAGAGAAATAGAGCCAGACAGACACCTCCAAAGGATTTTTGATACTATTATCCACTCCCAATCTTAACTAGCATGGCATTCTCAGACAGGTCCCAAGATATGAACCCAGGACCTTTTCCATGTGGGTCCAGTTGCAGTACCACTGCACCACCACCTGGCTCCTGGCAAGGCTTTTTACTGAATCTTATTGACATTAATGCTCTGCAACAGATTTTTGCAGTCTGTGTTTCAAAATCATTATGCTGTGAGGTTCTATTTGTTGCATTCAATTTATAGTAAAATTTTTTCCTTGTTTGTTTCCTGAATTTCCTAGATAACTTGATTCTTTCTGCATGTAAGCATCTAAATAAGCTTTAGATACTTCTAGAGCATGGTACTTTCAGACACAAAAATACAAATAATTTATTTATTTTAAGCCTACAATTTTCATTGGTTTTCCTTATATTTTCATTTGATTTTCTCAATTATACCAGAAAATTTAATGCATATTTTGCTTTCTAAATTTAGTGAAAATGGAGATTCATATATGGCAGTTGTCTGGAAGTAGATAATGAGCTCAACTAGGGTGTCTTGTTTTCAGATGTCTTATTTTCAAAAGTATTTTAGAACTTATGAGAGGTATAAATCTCTTTATAATTCCTCCTTTATTAATTCTTATCATCAAAAATAATGGAAGAGAGAGTCTGTTGCTCAGTTTTTTTGAGGTATAAAGATGTGACTTAAGATTGGTTCTCAAGAGTAATTTTTAATTCCCATATTTATTCAGCCATGACTCAAAGTTGTTATTACTTCAATTTTTTTTAAAAATATTCCATTTTAGTGGCAGAATGTAAAATAAATATTTCAGGAATTGTTTAAAAATATGTGATATTTACTAAAAAGTGATTATTTACTTTTTTTAGATAAATGCATATTTCAAATATTTAAGCATTGTCATTTGCAAACAAAATAAGTCTAATGTGTTTTATTGTTCTGAAGACCACATATAGTACAAAATTATTGAATTTTGTCCTATGTGAATTAATTTGACCTCTAGCTCTGTTACAAAAGGTGAGTAAAATAAATTTTTAAGAAACCTTCCATAGAGGGACCAGTAGTTGGCATAATGGCTATGTCGCCAGACTCCCATATAGTCAATCGTGGTTTGAGTCCTGGATCTGGTGGCTTTAACTCATGGTGGGCACGTGTGCATGCGTGCCCAAGATCCCAAGAGGAGAATGGAGGAGAAGGGACTGCGGTGTGGCCATCTCCCCTGGGGGGTGATTTCTCACTTTCTATCTCTCTCTCTCTTTCTGGTGAGCGCATGCACTCTATAGCAAAAACCTCTCAAAAAAAAAAAAAAAGAAAAAGAAAGAAAATAAACCTTCCATAGAGGGTGATGAGTTGATTTCTCCAATTTTGAGGCAAAACTAGAGTGAGAATAGAAACAACTTTCATATGAGGTACTCAAAGTACTTTACAGATGTTGTCTCATTAATCCTTATACCAATAATTGGGGACATTATTATCTCAGTAATTTCAGGTGAGAAAAAGGAAAAATTAAGAGGTTTCAAGGTTTCAAATCAAATCAAGTGCTGAGTTAGAGATCAAGTCTATAATAGAATTTCGTCATCTGTTTCTGTTACTACAGAATATTGCTGTGTCCTATGCATTTTGATGCTGAAGAAGGCTTCGGAAAGGTCTCTATCTTTAGAAAGTTATTCTGCATTTTCCTCAGAACTTTCATATAAATCTACACTTAAATTTTCTTTAAAGATAATTTAAAATAAATACATAAATAAGTTGATGGTGACAAAGTACAAGAGTTATGTGAGAACAAATTGAAGGAGGAATGCTCACTGGGAGGCAACACCTGTATTCTCTAACTATGAATCTTTAATATGTCTTACCCACATATAAGTCATGATAACATGATAAAAATTATGAGAAAAAAGTTATGGAAAGTATACATAGACAAGAATGATTAGCAAATGTTTCTTTTCTTCCTTGAGAATATAGAGTAGAAGTCCTGCTACTTTGACTTAATTTTGGCCAAGGAGACACTAACTTCTAAATGGAAATAGATATGAATTAACTCTTTAAAAAATAAACTATACTATTTAAAAATTAATTAGGGAAGAGATAACGGAATACATCATAATTCAGACTTATGAGAGAGAAAACCATGTAAAACTATTTTAATGGAGACTTAAGAATGAGTATGAGGATCAAGAGGAATGGAAAATAACTCCAAATAAAATTCTGATGGTATAAGTCTTTAAAGACATTGACATGTTTATTCAGGAAATTCCTTGGTAAAATTAAGAGAAAAGATGTAAAAGAACATGTACAAAAAGAGAAGTAGAAGATCAAGAATAACAATAGAAGTAGTAGATGACATTTACTAAGAATTTATGACAGCCATACCCTATTTAAATCTTAGAACACAATGTAAGGTGGATACTATTATTATTTCCATTTTAGAAACAAGCAAACTGAACTTTAGAGAGGTAAGCAAGTTGTCCCACCTCCTACAAGTAGCATGGGTTTATATGAACCACATCTGAGGTATAAAGCACACATTTATGTGGGACTTTTTAAAGGAAAATGTGCTAATGGTAACCAAAGAGCAAGTTATGTTTAGAGCAAAAAAGAAAAAGGATTGGCTTATTCTTTGGAACAGATGGCAGGAAGAAGAGAAATTTCTCAGCTTTAGCTCTTTTTCCTTCTTTATGAGGGAAAATGATATTCAGACAAAAGAAAGAATGTTTATAAAGGAAAATTAGAAATCCAAGATTTAGGAAGATTATGGGAGGCAAATAGCTGTCCCAAACAAATTTATTGCAATGGGGTATGACTGAAGTGTACAGGCTTTGGCATTTTTCAACTGGGGATTGAAATTGTGGCTTCTGCTCTTTCTTGCTTTAGAACATTGGTAAAGTTTTTTTTTTTAATTTCTTTTTCTGTTTGTATTTTTTAATTATATTTTTATATTATATTTAATGAGATATATCTTTACAGTGTATAACATTTCTTTTTCCAGCATGATTACCATGCATATCAGTCAAGACAAAGACATTACTATCCACATCATTATCATCATATAATTTCTCATTTTTTTACAGATTATTATTATTTTTTCTCATTTTTTAAAACATTCAATCACTGTACATCATTTGGCTTGTAAAGAGAATTTGCATAACATGAAATCCTTCTCAGACCAGTCCAGTTGAGAATACTATACATGTTATCTTCCACAGATAATAAACCACTTCTGTGTCCCACAAATTTCATACCTCTCTATTTGTTCTTGCATTATCCTTCTCTATATTCTTCCCTTATTCCCCCTCCCGCCCTGTTCCACACTGTTTTCAGCATCCATAATTATTTTCATTGCTTTTATGCCATCCAATATTTCAAACTCTACTATAGAGTGCAGATAGTAAGTATATATTAAATGGATACATACAATATCTTTCTTTCATAGCCTGGCTTCCTTCATTCAGCAATAAATCTTCCATATTCAACCACTTTCCAACAGTGCCAGGGTCTTGTTGTTTTTTAATGGCTGAATAGTATTCTATAGAGTATATGTGCCACATTTTTTCAATCCATTCATCTGTTTGTGAACATTTGTGTTGATTCCATGTCTTAGCTAACGTGAATGATGCTACAATAAACATTGATGTACATGCGCTTTTCTGACCGAGCATTCTTCTGTCCTAACGTTGGCAAAGTATTGATCTCTGAGTCTCAATTTCCTTACTCAGTGTATTATTAGTCAGTGTTCTCCAGTTAGATAGATAGATAGACAGACAAATAAGTGTGTGTGTGTGTGTGTGTGTGTGTGTGTGTGTTTGTTTGTGTGGCTATGGAAATGTATATATCCCATTGGTTTTGTTTATAAAGGGGATTTATTATAAGATATTGACTCTTATGATTATGAGAATCTTATGTCTGAGAAGTCTTATGTCTGCCCTCTGCCATCTGGAGACCCAAGGTGGTGTTCCAAAGTTCAAGAGCTGACAGTGTGGATTCCAGTTCAAGTCTAAATGCCTTAACACCTGGAACATGGGGGCATGGGAAGACTGATGTCCTGGCTTGCATAGTCAACCAGAAACAGAGAAAAAGAGACAGGGAATCTTTGCTTTCTCCACTTTTTGTTCTATTCAGGTCCTAAAAAGATTCGATAATGCCACTTAAATGAGGAGGGCTATTCACTTTCCAGGCTATGGATTTAAATGCTAATCTCTTCTAAAAACGTCCTCAAAGACACACACAAAAATAATGTTTACTCAGATATCTGAACATCCTGTGATCTAGTCGAGTTGACACATAAATTGTCATGCCAGAGGATCTGGAAAAATATACCTACCTCCTGGGAATGAGTAGATTTAAGGAGGGGGCTAGAAGGTGGCATGGTGGTTAAGACACTGGTCTTTCATGTAGTCAACCATGGTTTGAGTTGTGCGCCCAGCAGTTTGAAACTCATGTCAGGTGTGTGTGCATGCGTGCCCAATATCCTGAGAGGAGAATTGAGGAGAAGAGATTGTGAGTGTGGTCATTCCCTCTGGGGGTGTGTGTGTGTGATTTCTAGCTTTCTGTCCCTCTGTCTTTCTCTGTCTCTTCAGTGAGTGCATGCGCCCTGTAGCACAAATCTCTCTTGAAAAAATAGATTAAAGGAGATAGCTGAGGTAAGTGATCTAATAAATTGTACACACTTAAAAATTAAGTATCCATTGCCATACACTTCTTTCCCATGCCCTGAAGAATTGTATTCCAATGAATTGGAGAGGATTCTGTTAAAATAATGTGAGTAATCTTTGAAGAATCATACAAAATGAGAATGGAAATGGAGAAACACCCATTTTGCAGAGAAGCAAAAAGACAAAACCACAGCCAATAAATAAATTAAAGCCAACATAATCCTAGAACACATTATGTCAAAGATTGCCATCATGAACTTTACAGGGAAGCAATAATCTCTATTAAGTAACTGTTTTGTATCAGCAAATGGTGTAATGATTACACTGCAGGACTTCCACATGGCCTATCACAGCTCAGGTCCTGGACAGACCTGAAGGCTTGTAACTCATGCCAGGCATGTGTGCATGCATGCCCAAGATCCCGAGAGGAGAATGGAGGAGAAGGGATTGCGGTGTGGCCATCCCCCCTGGGGGGTGATTTCTCATTTTCTGTCTGTCTATTTCTGTCTTTCTGGTGAGCGC
This sequence comes from Tupaia belangeri chinensis, assembly GCF_000334495.1. Lineage (NCBI taxonomy): Eukaryota > Metazoa > Chordata > Mammalia > Scandentia > Tupaiidae > Tupaia > Tupaia belangeri. Next base: position 3,201,269 of record NW_006159643.1, read on the forward strand.
ACATACCCTACAGCAAAAATCTCTCTTAAGAAAACCCAAGAGTACTTTTTTCTAGGGACAGTATGTGGCATGGTGGTTAAGGTAGATGACAATGGTTCAAGTCTCAGACATGGCAACTTGAAAATCATGCTGAGCACAAGTGCATGCCCCAAATCCTGAGAGGAGAGTTGAAGAGAAGAGATTATGGTGTGGCCATGACCCTGGGGTTGTGATTTCTCACTTTCCATTTTTCTGTCTCTCTCCGGTGAGCGCACACACCCTAAGGCAAACACATAAAAAGAAGTACCCTTTACCTGGTTTCTGTATTCTGCTACCTCCTAGTTTGTACAAATCGACTCCATCTGTAGGTTCAGGCCCATATAATTTACCTAAGATCAGGCATGTAATTAGGTTGAATGCGGTTGAAAGAAATAGTCTAGAACTCTGATAGTGTATTGGAAGTCCATCCCTAATTTGGGCAACTTGTCTTGTCTTATTTAACATTTTTGATCTTTCATCTTGGCAGTCACTCCTAGTGTCCTAATATTTATAGAATAAAGATCAGAAACTGAAAGCAAAAGCCTGGGACCAAAAGACTACCTCATGTCTGGAAGGAGCATACCTTTTTACATAACAAATTGAAGGGGATTAGGACCTTTCTGATTTTAACTAGCATTATATTCATTGGTTCTATATGATAGGATATACATTATTATGCATAGTTCTTTGCATTAAGTGGGTTCTTAGTCGTAGATGGGTACTCTGAAACCCTAGAAGCAGAGTTCAGTCCTAATGAAAAGGTTTTAAAGAAAAGCTGAGAGTAGTAAGGTACCATTCCAAATCAACTAGGTTCAGTTCTACCAGAGATTAGAGCAAAAAAACAATCATACGGACTGGCCATACAGAAGGTTTATGGGGATGGCTCTAGCTGAATTTCACACACATTGAGATAATCTTCATCTTCGGGGGATCAAATGTGGGACGTGAGTCGTAATCTCTAGTGAGGAAATAACTTCTAATACACTATCAAGTTAGGTTCTAGAACTTGGTCCAAGGGCTGGGCATGACTGTGAGCTTGAGGGTGGTAGACCTTTAGCATATATGGTATGATTCCTAAATGCCCAATACCTCCCATGTATTGGTTTGTTCCTTTACAAACTTACTTTCTGGTCAGTGTAATTCTATACCAAATAGGAATTAGGCTGCATGTTCTAGTTATCTCATACTGTATTAATAAATCAACTCAAGGTTAACTGAGTCACACATCAGTCATTTTGCTATGCTCATAGATTGTAAGGTTAGTGTCTTTTCCAGCATGTTTCAGGCCTCAGGTGTTAAATTCTGAGGCTAGGAGTGACTCTAAAGTGACTGGCTTATCATTTGGAGAGTAACCACATGTCTGATAACTAAGCCAGCAGG
>NW_006159643.1:3202717-3251719 GCF_000334495.1 Tupaia belangeri chinensis
AGCAGGAATTAAAGGTTGAGCTGAACTGTGACTAATGATGAGTGTACATGTACCTCACCTTTCTACATCTTGGGGCTTGTAGCATGGTAACTGATTCCAGCAGAAAGTGGCCTGAGAAATGGGACCAGCAGTTAGCATAATGACTATGTCACTGTGCTCCCATGTCACTGGACTCCCATGTAGTCGACCGTGGTTCAAGTCCTGGACCCGGTGGCTTGAACTCACACCAGGCGCATGTGCGTGCGTGCCCAAGATCCCAAGAGGAAAATGGAGGAGAAGGGGTTGTGGCATGGCCATCTCCCCTGGGGGGTGATTTCTCGCTTTCTGTCTCTTTTGTTTCTTTGTCTCTCTCTGCCTTTTTGGCAAGGACATGTGCCCTATAAAAATAAAACCTCTTCAAAAAAATAAAAAAAAAAGAAAGAAAATGGTTTGAGAAAGACCACACAGAAAGAGCTGTCCGAAGGGGCCAGACAATAGCACAGTGGTAAATGCGATGCTCTGCTAGGCAATTACACATGGAAAAGTTCCTTGCTCAAGTTCAAGAATTTCCTTGAATATGCTGGCACATGTCTGCCAGATCTGGGCTGGGAGTGGGTCATGGTGTTGGTACCATGCTGGTGCTACTTCCTCACGCTTTCTGTTTCTCTCACCTACGGCAGAAATAAATAAATACACTAAGAAAGAAGAAAAGTGCGTTTGCAAGAAACCAAGGCAGATGCTGTAAGGATTCTTTTACCTTGGTCTCTGAAGTCATGAAACAGTATTTTTGCTACATTCTATTGGTTATAGGAGTTTCTAAAGTTAGCTCAGATTCAAGAGAGAGAAGTTTGGAAAATCAGGATGTGAAAGATTCTATGGGATGGAGATACTGTTGCGGGCATCTTGGAAAAATAAAATCTGCTGCACAGTGCTGTTTTTAGTTGGTTTGTTTGATTAACTTTTGTTTTTCTCAGACAATGAATAAAGTGGAAAAATTAAAAAAAGTGTTAGAACTTGTTATATACCTGAACTTTTTAAGATTCATCTGTTGTTGTAATGGAAGTTCAGTTATGAGTTTCAAAATCTCTATTGCTTTAGATATTTTTGTACAAGCTGCTAAGGATATATACTCAAATACTGTATTGAACAAAAATATTATGTAAAGCAGAGTGTCAAATATTTTATGGTTCAGAAACTATATTATTATATATTCCCACTTTAATTTATTTATTCATTTTAGAGAGAGATTTTTGCTGTAGGGTGTGTCTACTTTCCAGAGAGACAGAGTCAGAGAGAAAGAAAATGAGAAATTACCCCCTCCCCCCAGGGGGAATGGCCATGCCACAGTTCCTTCTCCTCCAGTCTTCCGTTGGGATTTTGGGCATGCACACACACTCACGTGCCTGGCATGTTTAAGCCACCGGGTCTGGGACTCAAACTGCGGTCAAGTATGTGGGAGTCCAGTGACATAACCATTACACCATCTGCTGGTTTCCCCCCACCTTTATTTCTTAATATTGACATATATTTACTGTTATAAGAAGCCTTGTGTATTTTCATAACTACAGTGATTCATTATCTCACATTCGATGATAAGTGCTTTAAAATGTTCTGGGGCGGGTCATCTGATGGTGTAGTGGTTAAGGTGGATGGATCCTACATGACCAACTGTATGGTTCGACCCCCTGATTTAGCAGCTTGAAAAACATGCTGGCCATGTGTGTGTGTGCACTCAAAATCCCATGAGGAGAATAAAGGAGAAGGAATTGGGACGTGGACATCTCCCTTATGTGATTTCTTACTCTGTCTCTCTCTGTCTGTCTCTTTTTGGCAAGCACATGTGCCTTATAGCATACTTAAAAAAAAAAAAAGGAGAATAAACAAGTTCTGGGGCTGTTGCTGTTCATCTCTGATATTACATTAAATTTTTACCTGTAGAGATACTTTCTTTTCTATTGAGACTTTATAGTTCCTAGAAATAGTGTCAAGAATATGAAAATCTTGCCAATTTTATAGTGTACTTTAAAGCAATAGTAAGAGTTTGAAAATTAGTTAACTAGCAAGTACCATCATCATGTTGAAGTGGAAAGAGGTGACATTTATTAGAACTTATACCGCTTACTCTTTACATCAGCTAAACAGTCTTTCATGACTTTCCTTAGTGAAGGAGCAGGTACTCTGTTCTGGTTATGTACAGTGGCAAGTGACTGACTTATTTTGATTATCAGTATATCTTTTGTATTCTAGCCAGTGATTTATTCTTGGAGAGAAATGGGGTAAGGTAGGAATAGTAGTTTTATTGTGACCTCATAACTGAATAAAACAAAATGATATTTTTAAAATATTTTATCTTTGAAGACTAAAGAATGTTTCTATTTTACTTTTCCTGTCACACTTTTCTTTCTGAAGAAAAAGCAAATGTGTATAAGAAATAGATGACTGTTTCTATAATTATTTCTTTCTTTCTTTCTTTCTTTTTTTAATTTTTGGAAAAGTTTTTGCTATAGGGCGCGTGCGCTCACCAGAAAGACAGAGAGAGGCAGAGAGACACAAAGTGAGAAATCACCCCCCAGGGGGTGGCCATGCCACAATCCCTTCTCCTCCATTCTCCTCTCAGGATCTTGGGCACGCATGCACACACGCCCGATATGAGTTTAAGCCGCCGGTCCAGGACAAGAACGGCAGTCAGCTACATGGGAGTCCAGCAACATAGCCATTATGCTAACTACTGGTCCCTGATTTCGGTTTCTTGATCTTTCATATAAAACCATCTGCTATAGTTTGAATGTGTCTCTCGTAATTCTCGTGTTGTCCGCCATGTGACAATGTTGGGAGATGGAGCCTAATGGGAAGTATTGAGGTCTTGAGGGCTCCACCCTCATGAATAGATTAATACTGATTCTAAAAGGGCTTGCAAGAGGGGCATCACTCAACTATTCTGCCTTCCACCAATATGGGACACAGCACATATTGGCATCTCGATCTTGGACTTCCCAGCCTCCAGAACTGTGAACCAGTAAATCTCTGTTCTCTATAAATTGTCACAGCTCAGCTATTCTGTTATAGCAGCACAAAAAGACCAAGACACACTGAGAGTTCTTTTGGTTCTGGTCTCATCTTCATTTCCAAACTTAGTTTCCTGAGTCTCCCTTAGAGTATCCTTTACTACAATAATAAGTATATTATTTACATTTCTATGATGACAATATTTACTCTCCTTTTTCTATTTATAGGCTCAATATATTCTTTCACTTGATGTACTTTCTTCTCTCAAGACCAGCAGACAGACTTATGTTTAGCTTTTAAAGTGGTGTGGGTTTTCTGAACCCCACTCATGATACAGCAAGTGAGGCCTAAGAATCTGTATTTTTACCAGACACCAAAATAACTCTGATACAGGTGTTACATGCTTTGTGGAACTCTGTTTTATCACTTGGAGTAGGTAGAACAATTTTCTCCCAAAGAAGTCCTCATCCTTACCTCTGGAATTTATGTATATATTAGGTTAAATGGCAAAGCAAAATTAAGATTGCAGATGGAATAAGTTGTTCAGTAGTTGACCTTAAGTGGAGATTGTTCTGGATTATCTGGGTAGGTGAGAGTTGTTCAAAGTTCAAGAGGGAAGGAAAAGAATAAAGAGGTTATGTGGCAATGGAAGCTGAGCTCAGAGTGATGCCATCTTATAGGGAACAAATTTGCATTCGTTGATTTTATAGATGTAAAAAAAAGGCCATCATCCAAGCAGTGCAGAGTCCTCTAGAAGTGAAAAAGAAAGGAAAAAAATTTACCCATTATATTAGTTTCTTAGAGGAGCTATAACCTAGCACTGCAAACTGGTAGCTTAGGACAACAAAAATGTACTGCTTCACAGACCTGGAGATTAAAAGTTTAAAATCAAGCTGTCAGTAGGCTATTCTTGTTCTGAGACTCTAGACAGAATTTTCCCTCACCTCTTCCTGGCTTCTGGCCTTTGCCCTTGGTATTTCTTTCTTTCTTTCTTTTTTTCTTTTTCAGAGAGATTTTTGCTATAGGATATATACTTTTGTCTGAGAGATAGAAAGAGACAGAGAGGCAGAAGAAGAGAAATCACACACACCCCCACCTCCGAAGGAATGGCCATGCTGCAGTTCTTCTCCTCCATTCCCTTGGGATTTGGGGCCATGCATACACATGCACCTGGCACGAGTTTTAAGCTGCCAGGTTCGAGACTCAAACTGTTGTTGACTACGTGGGAGTTCAGCGATGTAACCATTATGCCATCTGCTGATCCTGCCCTCCAATCTCTGTTTCTCATCACATGACATTCTCCCTCTGTGCTTCTGTCTTCACATGGTGTTTCTGCTTAGAAAAATACCATGGTCACACTGGATAAGAGTCCACCCTAATGACCTCATCTAAACTTGATTATGCCTACAAAGACCCTATTTCCAAATAAGATTTCATTTATATTTTAGAACATAAATGCGTTTTGTGGGTGGGGTTGGGGAGAAACATCCCAGTTCAGCTAATCATTTTTTTTTTTTTTTTGGAGAGATTTTCGCTATAGGGCGCATGCGCTCGCCAGACAGACAGAGAGAGACATAGAGACAGAAAGCGAGAAATCACCCCCCCACGGGGGATGGTCACACCGCAATCCCTTCTCCTCCATTCTCCTCTTGGGATCTTGGGCACGCACGCACACACACCTGGCGTGAGTTTTAAGCCACCGGGTCCTGGAGGCGAACCACAGTCAACTACGTGGGAGTCCAGTGACATAGCCATTACGCTAACTGCTGGTTCCCAGCATTTTGTTTTTTAGCCCAGTTGAGACCTGGGCTGGGTTTCTAATCTCCAAAATTGTAAAATAACCAATTTGTATTGTTTTGAGTCTAATTTGTAGGTAATTTGTTACAGTTGCCATAGGAAACTCACACATGGACTAAATGTATCTCATCTGAAGTCCCTTATCTCTTCTTGTTAAACCTCGTGGCTTCTCCAAACACTAGCTTGTTTATACTTATTTAATTAAACACTAATTCCTGATCACCCCTTGTTATTGTGTTACATTTTATATCCCTCTAATGCTAAAGTTCTTGGAGAATGAGGCCATTTATTTTTTGTCTTTGTATCTCCTTGAGTAACTAGCACCTAATAACCATCTAATAAGTATTTAGTGAAAGAATGTTAAATTCTCATCTAAAATATAATTCCTTTGTCAAGTAATTCTCTTGAAACTGAAATAAAACAGAAGTCTAAGAAAGTAAAAAAAGAAAAAAAAAAACCTTTAAAATGTACTACGAAACCATTTTATAGTAACTGTTAAAGTTACTATAAAAACTTTACTCCTGTAAGAAAAATGAAAGCAATATTGGTCTTGAGCTATATATTAAATTTTAGTGTGGATTTAGGATATCTTGATAAAAAAGAGGAATTGCTTATGCATTTTGTTTCTATTGGTGTGGCTTAGATTCTAGGAGTGCTTTGTAGGTATAGAATGGAGTATTCACATTCTGTTGGCCAGCAAAACTTTTGATTTTTTTTTTTTTTTCATTGTTGTTGAAAAGCTATAGTGGATGTTTGTCATTCGGTCTGGTTCAATTTCTGCAGCTAATGCAACCTGCATATTACTAATTAAGCATGCCTATAAGATACAGTTAATATCAATCTTTATTTTTGTTTTATAGTCACCAGCTGTTCCACAGTACATTTTGATGTTTTAAAATTCTTACTTATGGAAGAGTTTGAGAAAATCTGTTAACCATATTGTGTGTATGTGTGTTGGCTCCATTTAGTTTAACAATTGTGCTTTAAGTTATCAAATCAATTGAGTTTCTATCATTTGTCTACAGTTAAGATCCTCACTTTATGACAGCTGATAGAAAGCACTTGAAAGAATTTTTCATTATAACACAAGATTGAAAATAAATGGAAAAACAATATTTTTCTCTCGTCTCAATTCTGAGCAACCATTTACAATTTTTGAAGTTTGTGTTCCATCTTTTTGTTTCCAACACCTGTTGAGAAAAGCCATTTTAAGAGAAAACCTTATACTGCTTCATATTACAAGTAGGAAGTAATTAACTAATTATTAACTATGTATTTTTTAATTCATGAGAAGACGCATATGCTCCCAAAGCAATTTTAAGAGAAAACCTTCTACTGCTTCATATTACAAGTAGGAAGTAATTAACTAATTATTAACTATGTATTTTTTAATTAATGAGAAGACACATATGCTCCAAAGAGAAACAGAGGGAAAGTGAGGAAGTACCTCCATGGGGGATGGCACCAAATAACCTCTTCTCCTCCATTGCTTCCTTTTTAAAAAATGTTTAATTTTGGGTATGCTTGCACATGGTCCAACATGATTTTCAATCTACCTTGTCTGGGACTCAAACTGTACACTTGGCCATATAGGATCTAGCTGTCTTACTCACCGTGCCATGGACTAGCCCCATTACCTATACAATTTGCTTTTTATCATGGGTCTATGACAGATAAACCATACTCAGTGCTATGGTTAGCAGCAGCAACAATAACAACAACAATAAATTTTCACTAAAGAAATGAAGAAACCCTGGAACTGTTGGAGCTGTCAACACTCACAGACATAAAATAATAAATAGCCTAAAAGAAATGCAAGCATCAAGTGTTTGCCAATAAGCACTGGTGATGGAATTGAACGATTGGGGTCTTATGGGAATGATGTCAACATTACAGTCCCCGTCCCACTCCTTATTCACGTAGAATTGTCCCAAGACCCCCAGTGGATGGCAATACTGGAGACTACTATACCCTGTGTATCCTCACTGAATGCCAGTCCCCTGGACAGTACTATACCTTATGGATACTATGTTTTAAAAGTTTAATACCAGGAACACTCGTGAGTGACTAATGGCTGAGTAGCATATACAGTCTGAATATGATGGACACAGGAAAATTCATGGCCCAGGTGAGACAGAGTAGGACGTCATGAAGTTTGATCATGCCACTCAGAATGGCATGCGATTTAAAACTTATGAATTGTTTATTTCTGAAAATTTTCATTGACTATGTTCAGACTGTGGCTAGCCACAGTTAACTAAAACTACATCAAGTGAAGTCACAGATAATATATTATGGAATCATTTGCTGTCATGTGCAGTGAATGCAATTATATGTAAGTGAATACAGCATGTATGCTTCTTAATAAGTCAGCATAGAATTGGTTTTGAAGTATATAGTAGCATGTTGCTGGAGATAGCCTAAGTAAATATATATTTGATTCAATGAGGAAATAATCACATTGGCATATATATATTTTATTTTTGAATATAATTAACAAAATGTTAAGATATTCTAATGAGTAAAATATGTAGGCATGTATAGTATGATAGTTTTTGCTGCCTTACAGATTTGTAAATTACAAACTTTAACCTTTGTGAAAGAGATTGAAGAAGATTTCAAAATTTCTTTTATTTTCTCTTTTAGAGAGATTTTTGCTATAGGGCGCATGCACTCCCTGGAGAGACAGAGACGGAGAGACAGTGACAGAGAGACAGAAAGTGTAAAATCACCCCAAAAAGAGATGGCTCACACCACAATCCCTTCCCCTCCATTCTCTTCTTGGGATTTTGGGCATGTATGCACATGTGCCTGGTGTGAGTTTTAAGCTATGGGGTCTAGGACTCGAACTGTGGTCAGCTACTTGGGGGGTCCAACGATGTAATCATTATGCCATCTGATGGTCCCAAGGTTTCAAAATTTCTAAGAATAACACTCGCAATAGTTTAATTGTGTAGCGTAAGTAAAGATTTTCAATAAAATAAAATAAAATAAAAGCATGCCAGAAAGATTCTGTGATAAATAATCTCCATATATCAACTCTAGCAATCCTAACCTGCAAAGTAGGAGCTATTGCTTTCCTCATTTTGCAGGTGAAGGAGATGAGGGCCAGCCATCACTCAGCCATGGAGTGACACACATGGGATTAATGTATTTTTCAGAGTATCTTTAGGTACTGTTATAGGCATTGAAGATACAGCAGCAATGAAGCAGATTTTTAGAAAATCCTAGTTCTTATATAATTTACATTATTGTGGGTTGTTTTTCCTGGGGGAAAGAAATCAATTATTAGGAAGTCAAAAATATCTGTTAGTAAGCCACAAAGAAATATACCGTTAGTAATCCATTTGTTGATTCTTTTTTCTCCCATGTTTTTCATCACTACCAAATGTCTTTCCCTGAGGAAAGGAAATTCTTCCTTCTCATCACCTCTTCTTAGTGACCTGATGTCATCTATTTATAGTCCTGACTTTCTGATGGCCTAAAAAACTAAAAGTGAATCTTTAGTCATTCAGGCTCTAAAACAAATGATGGAAAATTGTATTTTGAATCATGTTGTCTGCAAAGAGGGATAATTTTACCTCTTTCCTTTCCTATTTTTTTTTTTATTTTTTAATTTTTTTTGAGAGGTTTTTGCTATAGGGTGTGTGCGCTCGCCAGACAGAGACAGAGAGACAGAAAGTGAGAAACCACCCCCCAGGGGAGATGGCCACACCGCAATCCCTTCTCCTCCATTCTCCTCTCGGGATCTTGGGCACGCACACACACATGCCTGGCATTAAGTTTTAAGCTACCGGGTCCGGGACGCAAACCACGGTTGACTACATGGGAGTCCAGCGACATAGCAATTACACTAACTACTGGTCCCTATTTTCCTACTTAAATGCCTTTTATTTTACTCTCATGTCTGATTGTGTTGGCTAGGACTTCAGCACTATGTGGAAAAGGAGTGGAAAAAGCGGACAATCTTGTCTTGTTCTAGTTTTTAGTGGGAAAGCTTTCAATTTTTCCCCATTTAGTATGATAGCTATGGGTTTTTCATAGGTGGGTTTTATCGTTTTGGGAGGTGTGCATCCTATACTTATTTTGTTGAGTGTCTTAATCTTGGAGGGATGTTGTATTTTATCAAATGATTTTTTTACATCAATTGATATGATCATGTAGTTTTTATCGTTTCTTCTCTTAATATGATGCATTATATTTATTGTTTTGTGTATGTTTTATAAAGCTCCACATCATTGCTGAACATTCAGATTCTGTAGGAAGTTCAAAGAAAAAGAAATGGTAAGAATAATTCTAATAGTCAGATATTATTCTTATTAACATTTTGGTTTATATTATGTCACATGTTTTGTAACTTTGTGAAGATGGAATTAGTCTACCTATGGTGTTGTATCCTTATAAAATTTGTCCTGACCATGGGCTGGCACCGTGGTGCAAGTGCTTAAGCCCAGCATATAGGGAACTGGATCCCACATGACCAACCTTGGTTTGAATCCAAGCCGTGGAAGCTTCAGAACATACCAGGTACATATATATATATATATATGCCAAAAATTCTGATAGGTTGGAGATGGAGCTAAAAAAGGTGAAGCAAAGGCAGTAGGGACCCACTATTCTCAGCCTGCCGTTGCTGGGTAGGGCCTCTCTTGCTGTACATGTCTGAAATTTAGGCTTTATAAAATGGGGCTAAGGGTGAGGACAAATACTGGAAGCCTGAACTTGTGCAGGGGCTACTTTGAACCTTGATTTGGGGCTGGTGGGAGAGAATGCCCTCAACTCCATTTTCTTGGCCATACCTGCCCAGTGTAAGTTTCCCATGATGCTGAGCTGGAGAGGGGGTGAATGAGGGAGTGGTTTGTGTCTCCCATGCCACAGACAATCAGTGTTTTTACTGACTCAACGATTTATTTAAATAATTGTTTACTCACTTGTTATATGTCCTTAGACAATTACAAAGACTTTATATATATATATATATATATTTTTTTTTTTTTTTAACTTCTTTGATTTCATTCCATTGGATTTTGTAGTCTGCCTAGTATATCTTCTACATATCTTGTTAGTTTTATATCTGTGTTTCCATTTTGGTGGTGCTGATGGAAATAGTATTGTGCTTCTCTTTTCTTTTCTTTTTTTTTTTTTAAGAGAGATATTTTTGCTATAGGGTGCATGCACTCGCTGGAGAGACAGAGAGACAGAAAGCAAGAAATCACCACTACCATCACCAGCTCCCCCCTCCCAGGGGTGATGGCTATGTCACAATTCCTTCTCCTCCACTCTCCTCTCAGGATTTCTGGCTTGCATGCACACACACTGAGTGTAAGTTTTAAGTCACTGAGTCTGGGACTTGAACCGTAGTAGATCATGTGGGAGTCCAGCAATGTACCATTATACCAACTGCTGGTCCCAGTATTGTGTTTTTAATTTCAAGTTCCACCTGTTCATTACTTGTCCATGAACTGAATTTTTTGGTATTAATCTGTATTCTGAAACCCTATTATAATTGTTTATTCGTTCCAGGAGAATTTTTGTTTATTCTTTTAATTTTTCTATATAGACAATCATGTCATCTGTGGGTGAAGAGATTTCTTTCTTTCCTCCTAATCTGTATACCTTTGTGTTCTTTTCTTGTCTTACTGAATTAGCTAGGACTTCCAGTACACAATAGTCTCCTCTCATTTATAGAGGATACATTCTAAGATCTCGAGTTTATATATATATATATATTTATATTTTTTTTTTTTTTTTTTGAGGAGTGATATATAGAACTCCTCATGCCACCATTATGGAAATATCCTGAATCCCTAGATTACATTTTTCAATCACTACTGAAATTCCTGTGAAAACTAATGTATTCTCTTGGTCTAAAATTACAGACAGATTATTACAGATAAAAGGATCAGATTCTAGTGTTATGTAGTACAGCAAAGTAATTGTAGTTAGTAACAACTTATTGTACATCTCAGATTAGCTACAAAAGAGTATTTTGAATGTTTCCAATATGGTATAATGACATATGTTTGAGATGATAGATACGCTGATTACTCATATTTGATCATTACACATTATACACACACACTGAAAAACTACATTTTACTCCATAAATATGTACAATCATTTTATGTCAATAATTTTTTAAAAAATATTTATCAACAATTTTTAAAAAATTTGCTGTAGAGCACATGTGGTCCTGAGAGAGACAGAGAGAGAGGGGAAAATCGAGAAATCACTCCCCTTGGGGAAGAAGGCCATCCCATAATCCCCTTGCCTTCCTTCTCCTCTTGAGAGTTTGGGCACCACACACACCCAGTGTGCTGCTGCTGTGTAGTCGGCTATGCCTCAACCACCATGCCGGTGGCCAGTCTCTCACCAGCTCTTATAGTGGGGCCAGTTATGGAGCTGTGGGCAGAAGGATTGCTTAGGTTCTAGCTAATAAAAACATTCCATATTTCAATGCCTATCTCTTATACTCCAGGCTATATCAGTTATCAAAAACCTTGAGGATTCAGGTGGATAAAGGTAAGATAAATAACAGGATATGTAACTCAGTATGCCTACTTTTTCCCACACACTTTCACGGCCACTAATCCCACCCTTGTTCTCCTTCCATTTTGTTGCCCACACCTGTCCCTCTATAAGGGACTTCCCACTCCAGAGTAAACAAGGAGAGTAAGTGTTAGTCTTTGGACTATGAAACAAAGAGGACAAATTTAACTAGTTTTAACATGACTTCTAGGGAGCCAATGTGTAATGGGAATTAGAGAACTGGGGATTAAAACAAACTGGAGAAAATGTGTCACCCATTAAAGGGAAAAGTTCTTCCTTGTCAGCAGCTGATTGTTTCCATATGGAAGTAATGTCATCATCAGACCTTATCATTCCTCAGGAAGAGCCGGAAATTCAGATTTGTTTATAAGTAAAAAGTCCCACTTTCTATGCTGACAACTAATTAAAAACAAAACAAAACAGAACAAAAACCAATCCTGCAGATCAAGCGGAGCTTGACTGTCATTTATATCTGACCACCAGAAAAGTTAGTATCTGCTTTCATAATCTGACCTCCCAAAAGAATATCTGTCTGCAAATCATAGCAATTTATTTAACTAATCTCGTGGAAACTGATGTTTTACAACATCAGTTTATTGGCGTTAGTGGTCTTTTAGGTTCAGAGCTCCTTGTGTTGGGGATAGACCAGCCCTCAACTGGATTGAGAAACTATTCAGGATTCAATGACTCTCATGTGTATCTCTTCTAAATCAGGTTGTTACACTTTTGATAACAACACGAACAAATTTTTTACAACGTGGATATTATTGTTCTAATTTTACTGCAAAACTATTCATAATGCACTTGGCTCAATTCTGTGGATACAGTATCTGAATGAAAATAGTCACAAAGCTAGGGAACCCTTTTTTGGTCAGAATTTTCTCAGTCTTCTGTTGCTTTGTGTTTGCTCTGAAGGAAGCGTTTGGTAGGCATTTTTTCCTGGTTCTTTGGGGATACAGTGTAAGAATTTATTGTTATCAGCTGTTACAAGAGAAACATATAATTCTGAACTAATGACCTGATAGGTAAAGGAATAACTAGCTGCAATATAAAAACTAGTTCCCAAGGACATAATTATGTTATTACTGGCAAACTGAGAGTTTCTAGTTCATTAAGTAGGAGAAGGAGAAAAGAAAGTATAAATGATAAAGGTGAAAATTTAGTTTTTTTTTCACTGTTCACATATTTTTCCCTCCTGACTAATAAAAATGAGGGAGGTTTCTTTACACTAAATGAAAATAAAAACGACGAAGCCTTTCTTAAATCGAGGGCCATGTGTCTGTCCTCAAGTGTTTTATTATGGGGAATGTGACCTTTATTTAAAGAGCATCTCTGTCTGATGATAATTGATGGTGCTTTGAGTGAGAGTTTATGACAGTACTTCTACTTATTAAAAATACTGTCCTTAAGGTGAAGATGCTTCTTTTTAACTTTTTCCTAGCTTAACCTTTGGAAATACCATGTCAGTTTAGTTGTATTTATAGATTTAATTAACATGTTGTGGGCTTTTTCAGGTCATTAATAAAGATATGGGGTATGACCATACATATTACTAACCCTGATCATTCACCAGCTTGTTTAACTTAATCATTCATTCTTTTTGTTTTGTGTGTCTTGTTGGTTTTTAGTCTGGTTTGATGATCATAATTCAAACCCATTACAATTTTAAAATGTTCTATATATAAAGACATTATCTTAATTACTTCACTGGATAGCTTTGAGGTGTTACTACAGAATAATGGTGTTTTGCTTTGTTTTGTTCACTCAAGTATCCTCCATCTGCTAAGCTTCTCAGGGTTCTTGTGAGGTTAGGCCAAGAAATTAGACATGGTCCGGGTACAAGTATTAATGCTTTCTTTAATAATATTCCAAGAGAATCAGCCCAACATGCCCTCCTGAATTAAGGAATTCAATAAAGTTGAGGTATTGAAGAACAGAGGCTTATTTCTCTGAATTCTCCTGTTCTCTTGCTTTTTCTTTCTTCCTTTTTTTTTTTTTTTTAATTTGCTATAGGTGGTGTGTACCTGCCAGAGAGAAACAGAGTGAGAGAGAAAGTAAAAGAATACTTCTCAGGGGGATGACCGTGTTGCAATCCTTTTTTCTCCACTCTCCTCTCAGGATTTTGTGCACACATGCCCTTGGCTGCTTTCCAAGCCACTGCGTCCATTTCAACTTTGCAGTCATGTGGGATCCAGCGCCTTAACCACCATGCCACCTGGTTGGCCCTAAACTCCCTTCTTAAAAATATCATAATCAAACACTTCTGTGAGTCTCACAGATTTTAGAATATTAAAGCAAATTTTTAACATGCAAGCCCTTATCATCTGCATATTAATTCTGTATTCATGTCTTGTTCAGTAAATATACTATAAAGCATATCCTTTATTATCTACTTTAAAATATTTATACTTTCAGCTTATATATGACCTAACAAGCTAAATATTTATATCACTTTCTATTTGAGGAAGACAGTATAGTATAAATAAAAGCAAAACTGGACACAGTTCTGGCCTACACCACTCAGTAGCAATTGTGTGACTTTGGACAGGTTAATCAACCTCTCAGGTTCCTTTTATAGAAAACAGGAATGAGAGTAAAAGTACTTTTCTATTAATTTGGGATGTTGTGAGGGTTAAACAGGTTAAACTGTGTGAGTCGAGCACGTAGACCATTGCCCTCTAGGAAAGTAATTATTGCTGTGCCTCAATCTAATCTCTACTGTGTCTTCCCTTTCCCTAAGTCACTTCACGGTTTGTCCTCCTCTGGCCTTCTCCTACCGGCTTATCAGTTCTCTCTGCTAATCCAACTTTTGTCTATGGGCTATTTCAGGATGCTTAAAGAGGCCTGTTGCTTTCACGACCCTAGGATCTCTGTAATTTCTATGTCATAATATCAGATGGAAAAAATAACTCTAAGAAATCAGAGTTGGGCAGGGACCAGCAGGTGGTATGGTGGTTAAGGTGCTGAACACTCCTACACAGCCAACCACAGTTCAAGTCCCAGACCCAGTGGCTTGCTTTTTCTCACTTTCTCTGTCTCTTTTCTTTCTTTGTCTGTGTGTCTCTCTCTGGTGAAATTAAAATAAATGAATGAATAAATAAAATTAAATAAATAATTCTTTAAAAAAAAGAAATCAGAGTTGGGCAAGTTTCAAATTGCTGTTGTTATTTTCAGCTTACTATATAGCATGACAGTTTTTATGGAATCATAGCATGAAGGAATCTTTGGAAGTCTATTTTAAATTAATTTTTATGTAAATGCAAATATTCTATTTAATTTTTAAATAAACATTTTGAAGAATAAGCTGGCACAATTCAAGATGACTTGTTTTTTGGCAAATTTTTAAAATTTTTTACAGGGGGTTAGAAATATATTTATGTTTTTCAATTTGCATTAATAATGCTAGATAAAACATAATAAGCATGCTAGAACATGTATTGAGCTGTTTAATTTTCATTAAACTCATGTATTACATGGTAGGCTATATATTGACTTATTTAATTTTCATTAAACTCTAGTTTTACATCTGGGACATGTACTGATTTATTTAACTTTCATAACAGTCCTATAACATATATATTTATTTTTTACTTTGATAAATGCAGGGACAGAAGTTCAAAGAGATTAAGCAGTGTCAGTAATTGTCAGTGTCAGAATTCTTTGTAGACAGCCTGTTCTAGCAGCCAAGATCTTACCCTCTCCTCTGTTTGCTGTGGGAGCCACAGTGTGATTGGAACATCTGAGGTGGTCCCACTCAGCACGGGTGTGTCTGAGGCAGATGCTTGTGTGTTAAGTATTTGTTAGTGATTTCAACCAGGACTTCAATTCTTGGGACTCAGGTGACATCAGACCTTGACTACAATGAGAAAGAAGAGAAGTGCACACATGCAAAATGGATTTTTATCAAGGAGGCAGTAACAAATGACTCAATTGATAAACAGTACACATTTGGTGATTTGTGGGGGAGGTGAAGGATAGTCATGTGTGTTTGACTTTCTGAAATGAAGAAAATAAGATGAATTAGAGAGGTTCCAAACACTACAAAGTTCCATGTTATTGCTTTAGATTTGACACTATGTGAGGTGGTGCAGTTTAAAGAAAAAAATGAAGAAACTTTAGCTACTTGCTGTTCAAAATGGCTATGCCATGACGAGCTCTTTCTGTTTCTACTTTTGTTGTAGCTTTGTTTTGCTTATTCTTTGGCACTTGCCTGCCTCTCAGAGAAAGTCCCTTTTGAATCATTGAAGTTATGTAGTCATTGTAAGGAAAAATGGACCTGGATGTTGGGATGAGCAATAATAAAGTCACCTGATAATCACTTTGCAATTTTCCCTTTACTCTTCTTGTTTCCCGCCTCCCTGCCCCCATGAAGCCTGACTTGCTCTTTTATGGAAGCCTCCAGCGATGAGTAGCTCTGGTGAAGGCAGTCCATCATTGCAATACACCAGGTGGTTAATACTGAGTTGGACAGGCAGGAAAGGGAAAGGACAGGTGGTGGGGAAAAGTTTGATAACAAGTACAGCTTCCTAGTAATCTTTCTGGAAGAGAATCTCTTAAAATCTCTTTAAGTGTTTTACTATTACAGGGAGAATCATAAAATACAAGTAATATCAAGTTTGAGTTTAATGAAGAGAGCTGTTATAGGTGCATTCTCATTTCCAGAGAACCAGAAGTTATTTGATTCTTGCTGATGTTGTTACGTCAAATACATCCTGTAAATCTAATCACCAAAATCCAGGGATAAACAAGATAATAAAGCAAATGCTTTTAAGAAACGGAAACCAAAACCAAAACCAAACCAAAACAAAACAGTGTGTCAGTGGCAGTGCTTAAATATATACAAAGCAAGTTGACTTGGATGAGAATAGTCTCTTTTCTTGCCACTCATCTTCCTTGAGTAAGCTTGGGAGCAGCAGACAGAATTCCGTAGGACACTCCTCGTAAACACGAAGCAAAAGATATGGTTGCAAAACCGAAGCAGCAAGTCTGCAAGTCTTTCTGTATTCTTTATACTGTTTCAGGTAGATTTAGGATAACATTTCACCTTGCAAAGAAGGTGTAGTTCTAAACGCTGCTAGGCTTATTTGAAATGTGTGGGTTGGCATCCTGCCTCATCACACCCCTGTATAAGAGACTTGTTAAGATGGTTGATAACTATTATTCATGGTGACTTTTAAATGTGATTAAGGCTTTTCACTCAGTTGAAGAAAACTGGATCTATTCTGAAGCCATCTTGATAGAGATCTCTACTGTATGTGACAGGACACAAAAAAGATTTCTGCTCCATGAAGAGGGCAGAGATTCTTGGGCGAGTCGCACTCATCCACGTGGTTTGCAATTTCTGAAAGGTTGACTGCTATCACTTCCTTACCACTTATCACTTCTTAGCCTACAGAGGTCTAGCTCTCATTCCCAGTAGTCCACTGAAACTACCTGGCAAAGGCGAAATTACCAAATCCAATAAACTCTTTTTCAGTATTTACCCAACTACATCTCCTTGCTTCATTTGGCATTATTGATCCTTTTTTCATTCTTGGAACTTTATTTCCTCTGATAGCACTATTTCAGTTTCTCCCTCTATCACTTTGATTAATGCTTCCTGGATGTCCCCTCATGGATTATGACTCATACTCTTGCAACAGATCCAAACAGAGTTCAGCCTCCTTTCTTCCCATATCAAACCCTGACTAGCCCCACTCTTTCCATGTATTTCATGTCTCAATTATTTGCACACCCATGTAAGGATTTAGTCTGAAAGGCATAAACATTAAGGAGAGGCTTCTTAGGTTCCCCTACCTCACTGCCTTATATACCATCTTTGATTTTTACATCTTAGTTATTTCTTAGCTCTATCCACTCTTCTGTAGTCCTGTCAACACTGCATAGAGTCATGACTCATCACTGACTTTTTTTTTTTCATCTTGTTATTTCTACCACAGATCCATTTTCTAAACATGGAAAAGGCAAGTCTGATCATGCTATTCTCCTGTGCTCTTCACTTGCTTCCTACTGCTCCCAGAATAAAATCCAAACTCATAGCATGACATAATAAGTTCTCCATGATTTAGCCGTTGACTACCCCTTCAACCTCATTCTCCTGTCCTCTGTGCTCCCAGTGATGTACTACAATAACACTCGGTAGCTCGTTTCCCACACATTATGCTCTGCACTCTCCTAGTTTTCTTTTTATAATTCTGACTGATTAGGATGCTCTGCATTTTTTCCCCCTTGTTCATACTTCTGCTTTAGCATAATTATTCTAGAAAGTCTTCTTTGGACTCCAGGATTGAATTAGAAGCTTTTTCCCCCCTGGTACTTTCATAGCATCGTACACGTATTACACCTAGTATGTACTTAAACTAGTTGTTTTATGATCTTTCTGAGTACTAACAAGCAAGGACATGGGTTGGGTAATATTTATTTTGTTTTCCTAGAATTTGGCATAATAAACTGAGTATGAGCATAGAAATGCTAAGAAAGCAAAACTTTATTAAAATAAAGGAACATTTTTGGAGTATCATGAGAGAAATGGAGAATACACTGATTGGAATGTTTTGTATTAAGACATATGTATGTGTATGTAAATATGTGTATGCATTTTTTTTTGCTTTCTGTACCTAATACCATAATGTAGTATGGAAGTATAGCCAAAATGAGGGGTATTTTGTTTGGTTCCTACTATAGAGCCTTTCAATAGTTCTATATTTAGAACTAACCAACAGTTAAAAGAACTATTCACTTACCATACATGGGTGAGACCACTATAGAAAGAGAACAGATTCCAAGAGATCAGTGGTCTTAGGATGATTTACTGTGCTCAGGATTTACAAGTGATTTGAATATCAATTTACTCAAATATTTTGTAGAAATAAGATAGTATTTCTATTAAAGGGGCTGTAAAGATCCTCTAATTCATCATCTCATTTGACTGTGATTTTGTTAAGCCCAGAGTCTGGCAGGTATTTAATAATAAGCTGAATGTTCATTTATCTTTCCTCCTTTTGCATATATATAGGAAACAGAATGGTGACATCAGTTGAAAATAAATGCCTTGGCCTTGGATGACACAGTTTCTTTCAAGTGGTCTAAAGCAAAGTGCATTTGATGTTTAGCACACTTATCTTTTGTATCTTATTTTAAATTCAACATGAAAACAAAATTCAAAGATCAACAGTTTTCTTTCTTATAAATATAGATTCTAGGGAATAGTCTTTTTTTCCTCCAGCTTTCACAGCTTCCACTATATATTCCTTTATTCTGATAGTGCTGTGAAAGTCTGTCCTTCATCTGCTCCTGTCTGCATTAAAGGTGCCATATGCAGTTTGAGCTGCCACTTGATTTTTTAAAGTTTATTTGTTTATTGATTCAATGAATCAGAGAGACAGGTATCCCCAACAGGATCTTCAAACTGTGATCCACCCCTAACTTGAGCCAGCCTTGCATCATGGGCACCCATGTTCCTGGCCTTCTCAGGGAGGTCTCCAAGCATTCTCATGTAAAGAGGTAGCCTGAAAGCCATAAACATAAGACTTTATAATGCTTGGGAGAATATTTAGGATGACATTTCACATTGCAAAAAGGGTGTCGTTACTAAATGATGCTGGGATTATTTGAGATGCATCAGCCAGTAACCTGCCTCATACTGTCCTCTTACATGGGCCTTATCAAAGTGGTTGATAACTTTTTTTTTTTTTAGGTTTTTGCCATAGAGTACATGTACTCAATGAAGCTGGAGAGAGACAGAGAGACAGAAACTAAGAAATAATCCCCCAGGGGGGAAGGTCACACTGCAATCTTTTCTTCTTTCTCCTCTCAGGATTTTGGGTGGGCATACATACATGCCCACCATGATTTTTCAAGCCACTAGGTCCAGGACTCAAACTATGGTTGGCTATATGGGAATCCGGTGCCTTAACTACCATACCACCTGCTAGCCCAATGTGGTTGATAACTGTGAACCTGGAACATTACCATGTGGGTCAGCCTTGCAGAGCATTGCATAACTGCTTCACCATCATCCAACCCCCTAATTATTTTTAAAAAAGGCATGATTTCATGCTGGATAAAGCAATGTTGTACCCTGTAAATGTATATGTGACTAAATGTAAATTAAAATGAAAAATAAAAAAAAAGAGTTTCATCTAATAGACTTTTGTTAATATTATTGCTATATTCACTTAAAAAAACAAACAGGTTGATGACAGAATAAAAAGGATGATAGTTGTTCTCTCAAATATTGAACCAAGAACATCCTGCTAAATTTTGGTTTATTATTTTAATGGCAAAAACTTGAAAAGCCTCGAAGTTCATTTAGGCTATAGGAAAGTATCTATTATCCAAATTATTGGTCTAATTGAAGGGATATGGAGAGAAGTGATGGTATTTAGGATACTAAGTTAGGATTAAAGGATACTAGTATTTAGGATATTAGGATAGGGTTAAAGCCAAACTGGATTATAAACAACAGTTTTAACCGACTATGAACTAGACAGAAAGCCATTTGAAATTGTGGAGTTAAGGATCACATAGTGAAAGGAGCAGGTTAGGGAGGACAGCCTGGTTAGGAGGTTGAATATTTTCCTTAGTCCTTTTCTATGCCATCTCCCTGTCCTTTATGAAACTTTGCTTGTTTACTGGTACTCTGGCAGAGTAATAAGCAGTTTTCATAACTTTTCTATTCTCTTTTCTCCCACTCAGATATGTAATTTGACTTTCATGATTCTTTTCAGGCTGCTTAGCTGTTTCCTCTGTGTTTTTTCTATTCCTACATCATCTTCTGAAAAGTATCTTTGTATTCTCCAGATAGCTTCCAAGATGTCTTTAATAAGGGATTATATGATGGTTTAAGGAAAAATGCTCAATGACCAAGAAATCATTAAAATGTTGTCCAGTGAACATATTGGTGCCTCAGTTGGAAATACTTTTTCAAATGAATTCTGAAAGGAAATGATGTGATTCGATGCCATTAAATATAGATGACGAGGAACTGCGGAACCGAGGTTGTTTTACCATATCTTCCTCAATAAGTGAAAATAAATTCCGCATATATAACACTACTATTTTTCTTCCACTCTGAAAGGCGTATGGTGAGAAATTTTGTAGTGTCCATAGGGGTATTTACCTGAAAACACAATCTGATGCCTCAGACTTTCTCATTATGAGATTGATTACCCTTCGATCTCATGTTCTTCAGTGGCACTCCCCAGCTATTGCAGTATCCTCTTTTGCTTCCTACCCTATGAATTTAGTAGGTTGCGTTTTTTTTTTCTTTTATAGCTCATGTTTCAAATTGCCCTGTATCACATTATTTCTGTTGCTTTGCTGAGTTTGTGTCAGGCAGAAGTGTGCCAATGAAAAATAATTAACTGTTACTAAGTATATCATTTATTTTAAGTCTTTACAAGAAGAGTTCTAAGGGAATTCCCTGTGATTTATTTCAAACTCATATTCAATTCCTGCTTGACCCTTGCTAGATCAGAGATCATGAACGAGCAAGCTGTAGGCCAAATATGACACACTGACATACTTTATTCAGTCTTGCAGGTATAATGAAATGTTTGAATTAATTGCCAACATTTTACAGTTGGGAGTTTTCACATAAAAATTTAGACTACTAACTTTCTTTCTCTACCGTCCTCCCTCCCCCCTCCAGCTTTCTTGAAATATCAGAATACTTGGCAATGCTGGGTTTACATTCTCTCAGGAGCATTGGTTGTTTAGAGTTGAAGGTTTTAGAATATGAGCTCTTGCCTTTTGGCCAGACCGCCATCTTCCAGTAATTAAGCAAAATAACGACCCCAAAGGGAAAGACAGTAATTCACCAAAATGATGAACATAAAGGGAAAGAGGAGAGGCACTAGATATATGTTCTCTAGGCCTCTTAGAAGACATGGAGTGGTTCCTTCGGTGACATATATGCTAATCTACTAGAAAGGTGATGTTATAGACATTAAGGGAATGGGTATTGTTCAAAAAGGAATGCCCCACAAATGTTACCATGGCAAAATTGGAAGAGTCTACAGTGTTACCCAGCATACTGTTGGCATTGTTGTAAACAAACAAGTTAAAGGCAAGATTCTTGCCAAGAGAATTAATGTACGTTTGAGCATATTAAGCATTCTAAGAGCAGAGATAGCTTCCTAAAACGTGTGACGGAAATGACCAGAAAAAGAAGGAAGCCAAAGAGAAAGGTACCTGGGTTCAACTGAAGCACCAGCTGCTCCACTCAGAGAAGCACACTTTGTGAGAACCAATGGAAAGGAGCCTGAGCTACTGGAACTTATTCCCTATGATTTCATGGCATGATGGCTGTTAAAAATAAACTAATCTGTGGTCTATTAAAAAAAAAAAGAATACGAAGAGCTCTCCAGTTACTTGTAGGTCTTTATCTTATTTCATCTGTTTCTCTTCCTCCTGGTCCCAGGAGACTTTTTAATTGGCCTATGCTCTTGACTAGTGCTTCTCAAATTTTAATTTTCATATGAATCACCTGGAGATCCTATAAAAATCTACGTATCAATTCAGTAGTGGGTGGGACCTGATTTTGCATTTCCAACAGGCTCTGTGATGTCACTATTGCCATCTCAGCCAGCACATGGAGAAATAAGTTGCTCAAAATGAGGCTTCTTGACCAGAGGTATCAGCATTGATGAATCATGAACTCTGAAAGTGCCAGAAATCTGTTTCATGAAACCCTCCTGGTGATCCTGCTATACACTAAATTTGAGAACCACTCTCCTAATCTGTCTTGGGTAAGCATACTGTTCCAAAGGAGATTGATGATTGAGCACCCACACTTGGAGACTCAGGGAGAGTGAGTCTGGAGTGGGGCCCAGGCATCAGTATTTGTAAAAGCTTCTCAATTGCTTTTTATATACAGCAGGGCTTCTCGGCTCTAAATGCTGAGAAGAGCTTCTCAACTCTTCCATGCTCAGTAAAGAGACTTTTTTTGGCATGTTACACAAATGTTCAATAGTTCTCTTGTTAGAAAAATGTTATAACTGTAACACTACTAACTTAAGTCCATTTGATTTTTGCTATATCCTTTGTAAAGCAGTAAGCAGCTGATTTCCCGTCATGTTCTTAATGATCACTGAATCCTTAGATCAAATATGATATTTCATAAATCATCTCTTTACAAGTGTATTTGTTATTTTGAAAGCCTGTCTCACTATCTCCTTGTAGAGTGCATGAGACTTTTGAGCTTTATGGATTAGGAAACATTTCTTGTTGATTCTATTGACACCACCTAATAGATTTAAGTTGTATGTTACACAATTCAAGCAAGACTCTGTTCATGCTTGTAGCCATCATAGATTTATATATTTATTAAGACCATTGTTTTGGCAGATGGCTTTATATAGTGCTTTGAATAAGAGATAACTTTTTCTAAATCATATAATGGCTTTATTGAGGCTAACAACAGGAATGCATTTAGTTTAACCAATAAAACTACAAAAATTCATGATATAACAGATTTTTCCACATCTAATAAACATACTAACTAATCAATTGTTTGGCAAATAAGCATTGGTTCTATTTAGTATTAGTGTTAAGCAGTTAATATGTTTTAATTAGCCAATATACTGGTAAACTTATTATTTATCAGTAATTTTTACCAGTAGTTTAATGTATAAAATTTTATAATTTTACCAGTAAAATTATATGAGGACCTAATATTAAAGCTTAATTCACTTGACTATCAGTTTAAAAAAGTTTTGCCCATTATGTACCATGTTCTGAATTACAGCATTATTAAGATGTAACACTCTCTGTAATGGATTTTAGGCTATGCAAAGTGCTATTACAGGTTAGTACAGTGATTCGAACCAAGTTATAGAAAGCAATTTAAGAAAGGAAAAAAAAAGAAAAAGTAACATATTATCACTAGTCATTTTGTTTGCCTTTGGAGGTAATGGAAATATTTTTATTTTTACTTCTTTGTATGTAGAGAAGAGGCAACAGAATAACTTAAGCTAACTCTGCAAATTGAATGGATCCTTTGCCTGTGGGCTTACAGTGTAAGTGACTGGTTTGTAATGCCACTTTACCACCTGCTGTTATATTCAGTCAGAGTGGAAAGAAACATTTATAGATTGTAGCAGTCAGTACTGAGCCATATATATTTTCTTAATATGAGAATGTCAACAGAGCATGGTTTGCATCTAATCCCATTTCCTCTTTTCTAGTTCTTGGTAAGAGATATTTGTATGTGGGGAATTTTGATGGTTTTTGCTAACACCAGATAGTATACTGTACTGAAAAATGCAGGCTCTCGGTAACTAACAAATTATGTTTAAAATAGAGATCTGATCTAACTAAATTTTTACATGAACTTGGCACTTAAGCAAAACAATTTAGAGCAAGTTTATTTGGAGTTTTGCTTTTATCATACAATTCCATAAGAAGGGATTGAACAGTGGTGAGGAATCAACACAGTGATCCATGATAAACCTGAAAGCATTGTTTATTTCATCTCTTTCTAGATGCTAGCAGAAGTCCATGTGATCTGAAATTTGAACATAGTCTGTCCAGCATTGCAGACATACTGCCTTTTTAATTTTTATTTCTTTAAAAAGCTTTTTTTGAGACAATGAACTGTAGTTCAGACTAGCAGGTTCAAGAATGAAAGGTTAAATAGAAGTAGGCATGATCTCTTTACTGTCTCATAGGTCTGAATGCTAATTCCTACTAATTTTGATTTATTGTTTGACCTTCAAGTCTCCTTTCTATCAACATAAAAATTGAACAGGATGCAGCATAGAGTAGAGATTAGGAATATGGACTCTGAGGTAGCCAGCCTGGATTTTAACTATTGGGTTGGAAAACTCATTATGCATTTTTGTGTAGGAAAACATAGAAAAATAAGACATGACCCTTTTGACAAGCCACCATTTGAAAAGATTTAAAGATCTATATAGTGTTAAAAGAAGGACCTTGTGTTATCACACAGACAGATAGAAAGTAAGGACTCACCCCCACAGGGGGAATGACCCACCTTAGTTCATTTTCCTCCGTTTTCCTCTCTGGGTCTTGGGTAGGTGTGGACATGTGCCCACAGTGAGTTTTAAGCTGCTGGGCCCAGGATGTGAACCGTGGTTGCCTATGTGGGAGTCCAGCAATGTTACCATTATGCCATCTGCTAGTCCCTATATCAGGCTATCTTAAGTCAATAACTTAACTTTGATTACACAGAAAGCCCAACACTTTTACTCACCCCTGCCCACATTTTATGTTCTTGATGTTGTAATTTATATTATTTTAATGGTTCCTTAAGAAATTATTGTAGCTATTATTTTAATGATTTTGTAGTTTAACCTGTGTACTAAACATAAAAGTGATGTATACACCCCCAATACAGTATTAGAGTATTCTGAATTGGTGCGTTGAGTTTTATCAGTCAGTTTTATACTTCCATATGTTTTTGGTGTTAGTAATTCACAACATTTTCTTTTTACCTTGAGTAACTCCATTTAGCATTTCTTGTAAGATTGTTCTGGTGAACTCTCTCAGCTTTTGTTTGTCTGGGAAAGTTTTTATCTCTCCTTCATTTCTGAAGGACAGTCTTTCTAGATAAATATTCTTGTCACCTTTTTCCTTCAGCATTTTGACAGTATCATCCAAGTTTTGTCCTGAGAAGTCCACTACTAGTCTTAATGGAATTTTCTCACACGTGATGTGCCTTTTGTCTCTTGCTGCTTTCAGGATCCTTTCCTTATCTTTGATTTTTTTTGACAGTTTGTTTATAATATGTCTTGGTGTAGTCTTGTTTGAATTGAATCTGATTGGAGACCTTTGTCCTTCTGAGACATGGATAGTTAATCTCCCAGTTTTGAAAGTTTTTTTTTTTTTTTTGCTATTATTTAAAATAAAATAAGCTTTGTGGCACTTACTCTGTATCTTCTTTTTCTAAATATTCTGAATTGAAATATTTAATCTTTTGATGATGTCCCTATGAATCTCATGTTTCTTCATTTTTTCACTCTTTTCCCTCCTGACTTTACATTTTTAACTAACCTGAAATTGTGTTCACAGATTCTTTCTTCTCCTTGATTGAGTTCTGCTGTTGACACTCTCTACTGCATAGAGAATAGTTCACTTCATTCAATATATTTTTCAGCTGCAGAAAATTTGTATTTACTAAATTAGATGGTTCCTTTATTTTAGCTACTTATTGTTTTCCTAATGTCATTGAATGATTTCTCTGTATTTTCTTAAAGTTTGTCAGAGGGTAAGGGATAGGGAATCAAGGATGGCAAAAAAATATAGAGAGAAAGAGAGATTAGAAACCAAAACACTGAAATTATTAACAGCAATTATCTCTGAGTAGTGAGATTATGGGTAATGTTAGTTTTTTCATATGCTTTTTTGTATTTTCCAAGTTTTCTAAAGTGAATACATTAACTCCATAATTAAGAGACTTCAGGGACCAGCAGTTGGCATAATGGCTATGTCACTGGACTCTCATGTAAGTCGACCATGGTTCGAGTCCCAGACCCAGTGGCTTAAACTCACACCGGGCACGTGTGTGTGCATGCCCAAGACCCCAAGAGGAGATGGAGGAGAAGGGATTGCGCTGTGGCCATCCCCCCTTGGGGGGGGGTGATTTCTCTCTGTCTCTGTCTTTCTGGTGAGCACATGCGCCCTATAAGCAAAAACCTCTCAAAATAAATAAATAAATAAATAAATAAATAAATAAATTTAAAGATAAAAAAAGTTTGTTGAGCTTCCATAAAACTATTATTTTACATCCTTCATCAGGGAGTTCACAAATTTCCATTTCTTTGGGGTCAGTTAATGAGTCTTGTTTTGTTCCTTTGGCAGAATTATATTTCCTGCTTTTTCTTGATTCTAGGAGTCATGCATTTGATGTGTGCATATTTGATATGCAGGGATTTATCCAAGTGTTTTCAGACTGACCTTATTAAGGAGAGCCCTCTACTAGTCAGTCTGTCCAGTGACCCTGGACAGGCAACCTTGTATAATCCATGGGTAGACTTGCTATTGGAGGTCTTAGACAGGATTTCCTGTTACCTGGATCAGCAAGTGACTGGATTTTAGTGCTTGAGTCTATGGGATAGAACCTAGAGCTGAGATCCCATGGAATGGCATCTTTACTGGGTCTGTGAGGATGGGTCTAGTACTTTCTGTGAGAATGGGCCTGTATCTGTGGGGGTGCCTTGAAGCCTGTATCCACAGGGGTTGAAGTAGACCTTTTCTGAGTCTGTAGGGGCTGGCCAGTTGCTGGGATGGGCCTGGAGACTGAGTCCATGATGACTTGACTGGTGCTGGGGCAGGCCTGAAGACTGTCTGCAGGGTAGGACAGAGACTTGTACCTTTGGGGACTGGCTTGACACCATGGCATGTCCAAAGTCTGGGGTAATTGGCCATTGCTGGAGTTTATTCAGAGCTCAGATGCACTGGGGTTGGTTTGTTGGTGTATCAGGTCTAGAGGGTCTGTCAAAAACTAATGGCTTGGAGATACCAGCAGTTAGCGTAATGGCTATGTCGCTGGACTCCCATGTAGTCAACCGTGGTTCGCGTCCCTGCCCCAGTGGCTTAAAAATCACGCCAGTCATGTGTGCGTGCGTGCCCAAGATCCTGAGAGGAGAATGGAGGAGAAGGGATAGCGGAGTGGCCATCAACCCTGGGGGGTGATTTCTCGCTTTCTGTCTCTCTGTCTCTCTGTCTGGTGAGCGCGTGTGACCTATGGCAAAAACCTCTCCAAAAACAAAAACAAAACCAAAACCAAAAAACTAATGGCTTGGAATCTGGGAATGTCCTCACTGGACCTTCCTGGTGCTGGATTTTAATAGTATGAATGTGTCTGGTTTGTCAGAGGCAATGTCTTGTGCTCATTTCTTCTCTTTTCCCATTACAGAAGGAATCTCATTTCACACTGTGTTTGCCTGAGGTTAGGGGAGGAGTGATACAAGTAATGTAAATTTTCCTTCTTACTCTCTTCACTGAATCTTTCCTTAATTCTGTACTATACCTAGGTGCTGTAAGTTTTTAGCCAATTTCCTTAGCTCTTACGAAAATATTTCATGTGTAGATAGTTACACTAATTGATGTTTCTGATGGTGTTGGGGTGGGTGAATTCTAGAAAGTCTTTTTATTAAGAGAGATTTTTGCAAAGGACATGTGTACTTGCTGGAGATACAGAGACAGAAAGTAAGATATCATCCCCCAGGGGGATGGCTATGCCACAATCCCTCTCCTCTATCCTCCTCTTGGGATTTTGGGCATGCATACACACACGCCTAGAGTGTTTAAGCCACCTGGTCCAGGACTTGAACCTTAGTTGAGTCTCTGGGAGTCCAGCAACCATTGTGCCATCTGCTGGTCCCTCTAGAAAGTCTTATTCTTCCATTTTGTTCAAATAACAGTTTTATAAATCCAAGTATCAGTATTTTTTTTTCTTTTTTTTTTGGAGAGGATTTAGCTATAGGGTGCTTGCGCTCGCCAGATAGAGAGGGACAGAGAGACAGAAAGTGAGAAATCACCCCCCAGGGGGGATGGCCATGCTGCAATCCCTTCTCCTCCATTCTCTTCTCGGGATCTTGGGCATGCATGCACACGTGCCCGGCGTGAGTTTAAGCCACCGGGTCCGGGACTTGAACCGCGGTTGACTATGTGAGAGTCCAGCCACATAGCCATTATGCTAACTGCTGGTTCCCAAGCATCAGTATTTTTAAAGAGTTACTGAGGTGATTTACATGTATGACAATGTTTGAGGACTTCTATTCCAACTCTCCTCTTCTAACAATAATTCTCAAAGTCTGGTCCCTAGATCAGCAATATAGACATCACTAAGGGACTTGCTAAAAATGTAAATTCTCAGGCTTTATCACAGACCTACTAAAGTAGAATATCCAGGGTCCAGAAGTATGTAGTCTAATAATCCCTCCAGCTAACTGTGATGAATGTTCAAATTTGATCATTTTTGTTGTTCAATAGTTTCAGATCTCTGCTTTTTTTTGGGTTGTTATTATTTATTTTTTTTATGTTGGGTTTTCACCTCTCCCAGGTTTTTTTTGCACATTCATTCCTACTTAGCTATACTTATTTTATTCTACAGTACATACACTTTCATTAGTTAAATTTCAAAGTATAATATGCATTTAGAATGATGTTCACTATTAGAGTAGATATAAATTAACAGTGCAAGTACTATTAGCAATTTGAGATTTCTTTATTTCTTTTTACAATATATAAGTAAGCCCTTGGTTTTGCCTGACAATGGAAATGAAATAGAGTTAATGACATATAGTGGTTGGAAGAGCTATGCAATATTGCTATTGTTTAGATCCCATCTCTGCCAGTGCCAAACTTGGCAGTTTACTTCATGTCTGTGGGCTTAGTTCCTCATCTGCAAAAAGAGCTACGGATAGTGCCTATCTCATAGAAGGTCAACTAAGTTGCTAAAAAAAACATTAGTTATTCTTACTAAGAATCTCAGAATTTTTTTTTTTTTTTTGGTTTCTGCATTATTAGTGTAAAAACACATTCTAATATTTTTTGTAGGGATCTTTTAAAACCACTTATTATGTGAGGATTGGTTTAGTTAAACTAGATTATATAATCCATAAATCCACTTAGTTTTGTGCTCAGGAACTGCCACATGCCCTAGTTCCTTGAAAGAGAACTGATGAGAGAGGTAGTGCTGTCGTGAGATGGATGAAACTGCTGCTCTCCATCCAAGGCCCTTGACACATGGATCAAAGGAGAGTACCCGTAGACCTGTATGAATGCTTATGCTGAATACTGGAAAAGCTTAGGTGATGTCTTAACGCACCAGACAGAAATACATACAAATAACAGTTCTAATTTATTATCCCATCATCATGGATGATCTTATGCAACTTGAGGAGAAAACACCGTATCCTGGAAGATTTGCTCTAGGTCAGTGCTTTACAAATTTTAATGTACATGTGAGTTACTGAGGCTCTTGTTAAAATGCCTATTCTGATTCAGTAGTTTTTTTTTTTTTTTTTTTTTGAGAGGTTTTTTTGCTATAGGGCACATGTGCTCGCCAGACAGACAGAGAGAGACAGAGAGATAGAAAGCGAAAAATCACCCCCCGGGGGGATGGTCACGCCACAATCCCTTCTCCTCCATTCTCTCAGGATCTTGGGCACACACGCACACGTGCCCGGCGTGAGTTCTAAGCCACCGGGTCCAGGACGTGAACCGCGGTCGACTACGTGGGAGTCCAGCGACATAGCCATTATGCTAACTGCTGGTTCCCCTGATTCAGTAGTTTTAGAGTTGTTTCTGAGATTCTACATTTCTAACAAGTTCCCAGGTGTTGCAGATGCTGATACATAAACCACACTTTAGAGTAAAAAAGCGAGCACGACTCTTTTTTTCCCCAAACACCAATTATTCGTGGTCCTTCATTACTTAGTTAAAAACCCATAAAACTATGTACAATATCTTTCAATATTTATTGGCTTTCATACTAGCTTGCCTCCTGCCCTTTCCTTCCACTTATCTTGTACCTTAGAACACTGAGAACTCTTAATTCTGTACTCTTTACACCTTTATTCCAAAAACCAATGAGACAGGATAAGAAGATTGGGAAGGAAAAAAGGAGATAATGATTACTTAATAGAGTCTCAAAGTCAATGGTGATCTCAGATTTAGGAAATTAATGTTATTGATGTTGGCACGACTACAAAATCTTTTCCAACACTGCCAAATGCTAAATTTTTCTCAGTTGATGATCTGCCTAGAGAAAAATTAAAACAACTTCCTTGGCTACCTTTTGCCTCTTAAAAATGTCATATGTAATAGCTGATACAAAATACATAAATACTTTATATCATTGTTAATGTTTGTAAACTTTAGAAATATTTTTATAAATCAAAGTTAGACATTTTGGTAAGTATTTTTTGTAAAGGTAAATATAGAGATTCTGGTTATTTATTACCTTCTATGAAATTTTTTAGATAAAATTTTTCTTTTTTCTTTTTTTTGGAGATGTTTTTTCGCTATAGGGCGCGTGCGCTCACTAGACAGAGAGAGACATAGAGACAGAAAGCGAGAAATCACCTCCCAGGGGGGATGGTCACACTCCAATTCCTTCTCCTCCATTCTCCTCTTGGGATCTTGGGCATGCACGCACACGTGCCCTGCGTGAGTTTTAAGCCACCGGGTCTGGGACGTGAACCGTGGTCGACTACGTGGGAGTCCAGCGACATAGTCATTATGCTAACTGCTGGTTCCTGATAAAGTTTTTCTTGAAATATCATTATGCGTATTTGTAATGGAGTGCCACATGTTTCATGGATGAATATATGTTTTCAGTAGCAGGTGCAAGTATTGAGGCTCTCAATTACATTAAATATGAGCACATACCTAGTAGTCAACAACTGATGAAAGTTCAGGAGTGGTAAAGATTGGTAGGTTAGGTAGGTATAGAACAAATATGTTAGAAGTGTTAAAAATAAAACCTAGAATTATTGTATCTGTATAGATAATTTGGAAACTTTTAATATATAATTTCATTTTTAAGTTTATTTGTTTTATTCATAACAGAGAGTGTGTACAGATGTCCTTGGGCACAGGCATGTCCAAGAGAAAAGCACCTTCAATAGAGTCTTGTTCCACTGCAACCCCTTGCTCCCAGCCTTGCAGCTCATCAGGATCTTGGGCACATGCATGTGCACTGACATGCTTTATGTCAACTGGGCCAGGGGTCCAAACGTGTGATCACCTATGTAACTTCCAATACTGTAGTCCAGTGTGTTAAAGACTGTGATGCTGAGGCTGGGCCTAATATTTGGATACCTTGAGAATGATTTTTGAAAAGTACTGTTAGTGGTTGGCTCTTATTTTTTTTTTAAAGTGGTTGGTTCTTAACAGTACTAGTTAAGGCAGCTGGATACCACGTGACTGACTGTAAAGTTAAAAGTCCTGGAGCTGACAACTTGGAAAATATGCTGGGCATAGTGTGCTTGCATGGTTAAAATCCAGAAAGGAGAATGGAGGAGAAGGGGCTGAGGGAGAATGAAGGAGAAGGGACTGTGGCATGGCCGTCCCTCTTGGCGGGTGATTTTACATGTTCTTCATAGCAAAAAAACCCTCACATAACAAAAAAAAAAGTAAAGAAAACCAGAAGTACTGTTAGCTATGGTTATTAAGTTGGACCCTTGGAGATAAAACCTACAGTTGTAGACTTCTTTTATTCTCTCCATTTGTCTGAAGTTACATAATCGTAGCTACAGAGAAGTCTTCTAGTGTTAACTTAGAATTGTAGACTCATAGCACTCACTCCACAGTTCAGCTAATTTCAGTTCTACTTATATGCTTCCTACACACACGATTGTATGTACGTACATGCTTTGTTTCAGTGTGTGTGCATATGAGTAATAGTATACTGTTAATATGCTCATATATTCATGATTAAAGTAATATACATAAAAACACACTAATTACACATGCATACACACCCATATGTATAAAACCATTATGTACATATTATATATAATAAAAATAGTATATTTTATTTTTTATACACTGAGACCCAGAGAGGTGGACCCTAGCTCCTTGAGGTAGTTAGCTCTTGGAACATCTCAAACATTTGGTAGCATTCTCTGGCCAGGCTGGAAGAGCGCCCTTCCCTATAAGCATGAGAATATCCCAAATGCTACTGCATAATACGAGCAGATGCTTTCGTGCTCTTGGAACTCTGCATTTTAGTGCAGCACTCCATATTGTGTTTACATTAGAATACTGGTTTTCATTTTAATAACTATTCAAGCAGATTTCAAGTACACAAATAAAAGATTTACATAGCATATTAGGAGGACAAGAAAAAAAAAAACAAATAATGAGAACAGTGTTACCATTTTCTTTATGGTTGTCTCCCTGCCGCAAGTGTACAGTGATCAGTTAGTTACATGTCGTTTTGAGCTATAGAACCCTCATGCTCTATTAACTGTGGTGTCAGGAAAATGGCTCCTGGCAATTTCCCATCATGTCAATTCCCTGAGTATTTACATTAGCAGCATCATTTTTATGATGGGTACAGAAAAAAAAAAAAAAAAAAAAAGGTAAGAAAAGCCCTCTTCTCAGCATTTCCCCATTTTGAGTACAGAATGTTTTCTTTCTTATAAAATACACTTCAGGAGTAACTTAGTGATGCACAGTAGACACTGGAGCTTGGAGAGTAAAGGGTTCAGTTCAGTCTCTGGCTCATTATTAGTTCTTTCTGTATTTCATTTCTTGATCTAATGTAAATTGAACTAGGGAATATTTGGAACACGAGTAATGGGTTTCGAGGAAAAAAATTGTTGAATAGAAACTCTAGGAAACTCTCGGATGGAAAAATTTGGAAAAGGCAGTTTCTTTATACTCTCAAGAAGATATTTATGGCAAAGCATCAGGTACCTTTGGTAATGAAAGACATTGTTCATATTTCGATCAATACCTCCCAGCTGATATATAATTCAACCTGAATGGGACATGACATGACATTCATTTTTCTTCATGACATTGAGCGACTTGATGCTATTTCAAATGGTAAATCTAGAGGTTTGGATTATAAAAAAGTTAGTCTTTTAGTAGCATCGTGCTGTCCAAGGGTGAAATTGAGAAAGTTTCATTTTAGTTTCCATAAAGGCAAATTAGCTTCATGTTAGGGTCCAAAATTTAGTAAAAAAGTAACACCTACCGACCATGTTTTCTATTTCTATAATTGCAGTTTTTTAAACTCCATTTTCTTTCTTTTTCTCTTAGCCTTCATTACCCTAAACACTCTCAGAGATTTCCCTAGGAACCTTTAAAGTGCATAGTGAATTTCAGTATCTCTTGTTTATGTTTCTAGCTCTGAAAATTCATCCGTTGTTTAGATGCCATTGAATATTAGGCACTACTTTGCCCTGCAATAGCAAGTGATAACAAAAACCAAGTAGCTACTAGGTATCAGTGATTGTTTTCTCAGGGGCTTCAACCAACATTTGATTTTGTTTGAAATTTATTCTATACTGTTTTAGACTACGAACCCAACATTGGTTCCTTTGAGTGATATGTTTGTGTTTTCTCACTGAGTGTTGTATGTACTACTAGTCCTGTTCGTGCCAAGAGGAACTGGCCTTGAGGCACAATGAATCTTTGCTTCTCCTTTACCAAACCTACATAAATAATTTCTTTTAGAGGTAAGTTCTTTGTACTCAGACCATCTAAAGTGCATATGAATTTGGAAATACATTTTACTGATAACTCCCCATTTCAAGAGTTAAGAATGCTCATTTATAAATAGTACTGTTTTCATATTCTTTTCTGCTGGAAATGTGAATCTGTCAATTAAAGAGTGTCAAAGAGTTATCCAAATCTCAAAAATGACTTCCAGCTACTTCAGACTTTTAAAGCAAGACAGACTCCTGAGTTCCATGCTGTGAGATGGGCCCACCGTAGCAACTGACACTCATTAAAGAGCTGATTAATGAGTGCCCCTAACAGAGTATTGTTTCCCCCCTCCAGGTGATGGTAGTAGTGCCTATGATTAGACTTGGTGTTATAGCAGTGTAAAAGATTTTATCATTTATTTTGAAAATATATTGAAAATGATATTGAATGTGAAGCTAGTACTCTTTGAAAATATTAATTAAAATGTAATGATACATATGTTATCTGTGTTTTATAAATGTACCTAAGATATTTATGGATGCTGTCAACCTTCCTTCCTTATTGGGTGGATTGCTTCTCTTGAATGATGTGATATCACACTCCTCTGGTTTCCTTTCCTCCTTCTGTGACCGCATCTTGTCTGTATTCTTCCTGAGCCTTGATCCTCTTACCCTCATCCTCCGCTTGTCTCTTAAATCAGACATCTGCCTTAGTCCTCAGGGAGGATCACAGTCACCCACCTATGTCTAGATGACTTTCTCAAATCTGCTCCTCTACCCAACTTCTTCTCAATGTATCAAACTTTTGTACATTGCCTCTTATTAGATATCTCCATTGTAGATGTTCCAGGACAATTCAAACTCTGCATGTCCAAAGCAGGATTAATCACTGTTGTTATTTTTAAAGTTTTATTATTTATTATTTTTAAAGCTTTTTTTTTTTTTCATAAGACTAAAAAACAGAGAGAGACAGAGTGAGAGAAAGACAACCACCTTCAACAGGGCATCCTGCTATAGTCCCCTACCAGCCTTCCCAGTCATGCGTTTGTGCACCCAGAATGTACAAGTCACAAGGGGATTCGAACTCGGGATCCTCTATATAAATCCAACTTTTCTTGAGTAGCACCTACTGCTAAGCAACCCAGCCAGCCCTGATTTAGCAATATTGGCCCATTTTTGTTGTTTACTGAACTACTATGTTCTTTCTAACATCTTTGTATATGCAGCTATCTTAACCTGAAATAGACTTTCCTTCCAGCTACCTCCTATTTACTCACCATATCTCATGATTGCCTTTATTTTGGAAGTCTTTCCTCATTCTTGTGTCAGTATTAGGGACTTTTTATAAAGTAATGGTAGTAATAATAAAGGTGATGATGATAACTTTTAGTTTCTTACTGATGTTGTAACAAATTAGCACATACTTAGTGGCTTAAAAAATATGTTAACTTCCAGAATTTAAACAGAAAGATAGGACCACAACAGAAGAGAGAGTAATTACATGAGACTTAACTGGTGAAATATAATTTTATGACTTTTGACTAGAACATTAATTATTTTCTTCTATGCTTTGTTTTCCAGATTTAAGGAGCTTCTCTTGTGCTGTTAGTAGGTTCATTTACCAACTGTTTAAACAGAATCCTAACCTTTTCTCCCGGCTTTAAGTCTTAAAGAAATTTCTCTTAGAATTTTTTTGATTTATTAAAGCTAAAACTACTTTTCTTGACATTAAAAAATACCTATCTAATGACTATATAGCCTCAGTTAGGTGCTACTTTATAGTATGTTCATTCTACTCACTGAGTTTTAAACATAAAGTCAGATGTGTTCACAGATATGTATATATCAGCTGCACTTGCTATTGAAAGTGTTTAGATTAAGATATTTTGTGAATCAATAAAATGTGGGGAAAGAAGAAGGGGCACAGAAAGCAACTGTAGATACCAGAGACAGTGTGGGAGGAGGATAGGAACTGGCAGAGGGTGAGAAGTAGGGAATCAAGGGGAAAAGAAAAAAAATATATTAAGAAACAAGAAATAGAAAATTATTTGTCAATTTTATGACTTTTGACTAGAACATTAATTATTTTCTTCTATGCTTTGTTTTCCAGATTTAAGGAGCTTCTCTTGTGCTGTTAGTAGGTTCATTTACCAACTGTTTAAACAGAATCCTAACCTTTTCTCCCGGCTTTAAGTCTTAAAGAAATTTCTCTTAGAATTTTTTTGATTTATTAAAGCTAAAACTACTTTTCTTGACATTAAAAAATACCTATCTAATGACTATATAGCCTCAGTTAGGTGCTACTTTATAGTATGTTCATTCTACTCACTGAGTTTTAAACATAAAGTCAGATGTGTTCACAGATATGTATATATCAGCTGCACTTGCTATTGAAAGTGTTTAGATTAAGATATTTTGTGAATCAATAAAATGTGGGGAAAGAAGAAGGGGCACAGAAAGCAACTGTAGATACCAGAGACAGTGTGGGAGGAGGATAGGAACTGGCAGAGGGTGAGAAGTAGGGAATCAAGGGGAAAAGAAAAAAAATATATATATTAAGAAACAAGAAATAGAAAATTATTTGTTGACAATAACGTGTGTGGTAATATCCTTAATTAAGCCAATATCCAGTGTATTCTGGATGGGAAATAGCATTTTGTATCCTGTGATGATATACAGGAAATGAATGTAAAATAAATAAGTTCAAAAGAAAAAAGTCATGGCCACTACACACACACACACACACACACACACACACACACACACATGAATTTATTATCTCACAGTTAGGAAGGTGAGACATCTGACCATCTGACACTGTTCTCACTGGATGCTCTGGGGAGGTAGGAGAATATCCTTAAATTTTCTTAACTATTCCAGTATCTAGAGACGACTTGCATTTCTCAGCTAATGGCACCTTTCCTTCAAAGCCAGCATGGCTGGTCCTCTTTCTTACTTCATCATTCTAACTGACTCTTTCTGCCTCCTGCTTTCACTTTTTAGAACTTTTGTTTTTCTATTGGGTCCACCTGGATAATCCAGGATATTCTTCCCAATGTAAAGTCAGTGATTAGCAATGTTAATTTTATTTAAAAACTCAATTCCCCTTGTCCAAATAGCCTAAGATTTTGGGCATGAGGACAGGGACGTCTGCGTGGAGGAGCACATTTTTCTGTCTCCCATGGCAGCGAACAGTTACTGAGAACTTACTGTTTGCTAGGCACTTTTCGAAGTACCCTGCACGTATTAGCTCACATAGTTGCCAAGAACTGTGAAGAGTCTGAGATGTTACCTTACCCTGTTTGCAATCCTAACAAGTCAGTTTTGTTGTTGTTTGAGGATTGTTGGCAGAAGACATGAAACTTCTGGTTTAGAGATAAAAGACTTTATTGTTCCAGCTAGAACAGTAACATAACAGCAATTTTGTGCCAGTTTCCTGAGTCTCAATTCTCAAAAGTGACACCATGAGACCTAGGTGACACCTGCATATGCAATCTTCTAAATTACCGGTGAGGAGCTTGAGCCTAGGGAATGAAATGATAAGTGATGGTATGTGTGCTTGCTCTTTGTTCTGGAGAAGGCATTACCTCTATTTGTATCATGCAAAAATCCTGAAAAAGATGATGTGGAGCAAAAAGTGATCAGTATCTGTGCCCATTGGACATTCAGAAATGAGAAAGACCTTTGAGAACTGTGTTCTAACAATAGCTCTGACAGTAATCCCATGAAATAGTTGCAGTTATGTTGATCTCCATGTGTAGGTGAGAAAAATGAAGGGCTGAGAGGAGCAGCAATGTGCCCATTAAGTAGCGGAACTGAATTCCTGTTCTTAATCTCTTTCTCTGCTGCATGCCTTACACAGGAATGCTTCAGAGTCTAAGCACTATGTTGCAGTTACCTTCATGTGTCTACAATATATATGCTTTTTCACTTGTTTGTATCTCCCATTGGTTTTTAAGCTCTAGAGAGCTTGAAGGTATTGCATCTTTATTGTTCAAGTTTTAAATATCCATTGTCCAGACCAGTCTTGCCTATATAGGTAATGAGTAAGTATTTTTGCAATAAATGAAAATACATAGTAAATGGAAACTTAATAGAGAGGAACTTTTACTTTTACCTCGTGTTCTCTCACGTAACAGCAAATCTTTGTTACACGACAAGCATTAGTCAACTCTACCTGTCGTTGAAGAAAGGGAATGGGGTCATGTAGTGCGTTGTCTTTGCTAGTGACTAATTATGGCCTTTACAGCAAAAACCGTGAGTTTTAAAAGTTCTAGATGCAAAATAAATAAGATGTACGATATTACAGAAATTTAATTACTGAAATTAAAGTAGGGCTAATTTTAAAGATTAAAGGGGTGAGAAATGGACAGATGTTCTCTCTGCACATGGGAAAAGCCCCTCGGCATAGAAATTCTCTTTCAGGAAAAAAGGAAATCAAGCAACACACAAGAAACGTTCCTCTTTGCAATTGACGGTAATCAGTAAGTGTCGAGGAAAGTGATTGCAGAAATGAAAAAAAAAAAAAAGTCTTTTGAGTGCGTGGCAGGAGGATCAGCAAAAACACTGACTGCACAGGATGGCCTAATGCTAATTCAGGAGGATGCTAGGAGTTTGAGAACTTAAAAGCGAGGCTGGTGAAGACAAGTGGTGCTGGTAAAAATTCTATTGCAGGTCAAAATCTAAGCCAAAACATGTCTTCTTTGAATGATAGATGTCTAAAACGAACGTCCATTAGGAGAAATGTGTATTTTGCCTTAACTCTTTGAAGACTAATTCTTAAATTTGGTGAGAATATATCCAAGAAGAGCTAAGGTTAAACTTCTCTTTGTCAGGATCAGCAGTTAGCGTAATGGCTATGTCGCTGGACTCCCATGTAGTCAACCACAGTTTGAGTCTCAGACCCGGTGGCTTAAACTGACGCTGGGCACATATGTGTGCATGCCCAAGATCCTGAGAGGAGAATGGAGAAGGGATTGCAGCGTGGCCATCCCCCTGGGGGGTGATTTCTCGCATTCTGTCTTTCTGTCTCTCTGTCTCTCTCTCTCTCTTTCTGGCAAGGGCATGTGCCCTTTAGCAAAAACTTCTCAAAACAAAACAAAACAAAACAAAACTTCTATTTGTCAAATGAACTTAAAAAGAGTTATTCAAAATCGAGTTTGTGAGAAATCTTTGGTATTGTACTTGAAAGGAAGAAAAAGGATAGCTGTTCTCATGTTATAAATACCAGTAGTGGGTGACTTTTATGAGTTCTATCTTATTAATATTATTTGAAATTCAGTTTATATTTTTATTGGCCACATACGTTAGAACAGAGAGTTTTACTTATTTATCTTTTTTTTTTTATGAAAGAGAGTGTATACACGTGCCTGAGAGAGTAAAAGAGTGAGGGAGAGAAAAAGCATCCCCTCATGGGGGGTATCGCAATCCTTTTTTATCCAGATCCCTATCCTGTCAAGATCCTGGGCATGTGCACAAGCACTCAGCATATTTTGCAGGCTC
Organism: Tupaia belangeri chinensis; assembly: GCF_000334495.1. Taxonomy (NCBI): domain Eukaryota; kingdom Metazoa; phylum Chordata; class Mammalia; order Scandentia; family Tupaiidae; genus Tupaia; species Tupaia belangeri. The sequence goes on from NW_006159643.1 coordinate 3,241,684, forward strand.
CCAAAGTTGGGAGTCAAACTGGGCTTGGTAATGTGGGAGCTAGGTTCCTCTGAATAGCATTCCACCACTGTACTGTGGGGACTCAATACAACTCAAGAGTTTTATTTTTTAAACTTAAACATACATGCCTGTAAAAGTAGTGTCTTGAGCAAGTGACAGTCATGGCAAAGTCAAAATGCAACTTTTTTAAAAAGTGCTGTGACTTTAAAATTTATTTATTTTCCAGGAATGATAATATGGGCATGTCCTATGATTGTTGTATGGCTCTCTCTTAAGCAAGTCCTGTGCTGCTTTAAATGATAAAATAAAATTTCCTTCTCAATAACTAACATCTCGAATATAGGGCCAGCCAGTGGTGTGTTGGTTAAGGTGGCTGGATCCCGCCTGGCCAATTGTGTGGTTCAAGTCCCCAACCCGGTGGCTTGAAAGTCATGTCAGGTATGTGTGCATGTATGTCCAAATCCTGGAAGGAGAAATGGAAGAGAAGGAATTGCAGTGTGACCATTCCTTATGGGAGGTGACTTCTCAATTTCCTTCTCATGGTGGGTGATTTCTCAATTTCCTTCTCTCTGTCTATCACTTTTTGGCAAATATATGAACCATCTAGCGAAACTTAAAACGAATCCCTAGTGTAACATATTAACAATACTTCATCTTCATTCAAAGATAGGATGATTCCTTCCTTTCCCAAATTAAGGCCTGTTATGTATTTGATTCCCGAAGGTGGGGAAGAATTAGAGAGATGTCTAAGAGTGATATCATTGATTTATCATGTTTTGTGCTTAGGAGTAAGTGCTTTACATGTTCTGTCTCACTTAATCTTCACAGCAACTTGTAAGACAAGCACTGTTAACATCTCTGTCTAATCAGTGAGAGAATGGAGGCTGAGAGAGGTCGAACAAGTTGTTCAAGGTCTCACAATTTGTATTAAGCCTGGGTTTGGATCCCAGGAAGTATGGAGTCCAATGCTTGAAACTTTGACCATTAAGCCCATTGTCCTCTCCATATAGCTAGAAAAATAACTTGGACTGTGATTGAAATGCTGCTGGAGTGTGGCATGAAAGACAGCATTAAAGGTGAAGTTTAAAGGGGTAAGTGAGGCAAGAGCAGAAATTACTTAGGTCAGAAGCCTGGGGATTTGAGGGTGAGATAGATATGGGAAGGAAGGACCAGAGCAGAGTTCAGAACTCATCTGTGAATCTGAAGGGAGTGGACTTAAGCAATACTTAGCCCAGTGGAAGGGAGATGATTTAAAGGAGCAGCAGAGAAGTTCTCATGGCAGAGCGTCAACCCAAGGAACCAATGACCAAAGTTGTAGAATTGAAGGCCTTTTTTTGGATGGATATTGGTGATAACTATACATCTGTTTAGCTTGAAATCAGCAAAACCAATTGTAAGATACATTCATCACAAGGGAAACATATTAGGCAATGAATATTTGAACTTCAGCCAAGTGGTTGACCCTATGCTAGGCACTGCAAATGCAGCAGCTGAGATGAACTCAGCCCCAGCTTCATGGATTGGCTTGGTCTTTCAGCTTAGATGTTAATTTTCTCCCAGAAGCTTCTCCTGGCCCTACAATCTAAAGTATCCTCCCTCCTACCCTATTATTCTTTAACATAGCTCTGTGTTATTTTCATCATAGTCCTGATAGCAATTTCAAATTACCTTGATTTATTTATCTATTTGTGCATCATTTAGCTTCCTGCCCGATTAGCTCTCCCACACAAGCTGGAATGTCAGCTGAGTGGAGAGCAGTGAGCTAGCAGTCTTCTTGGCTGGAATGAAGGATTCATAAGATGGATTTGGGAGGTTTCCTTCCTTTTGGATCTTTAGAAATAGTTGAGTGGAATGGAGGTGAGCTCTTCTTTAAAAGTTTTGTGGAATTCAGATATGAAGGGCTCAATGAATGAACTGAAAGAAATACACTACACCACACTAACAGGGACAATTGGAAAGATCAGTTGTTCCTGTGAAAAGGATCTATGGAATGTTGTCTGTTCTGAGGCCAAAACTTTTAGTATTCATGCACTTTAAGTTTTCAGAGCAGAAAATCTCACACTGAACCACGGACCAGTGCTGCTTTTAGGGAGAACACCACATCCTCTGATCACACTGGGGGTTCCACAGCAGGTGCGTTCTCTGTGATGGTATGAGGGGATGGGCTATGGAGCTGATGCTTCCAACTTGGTGAGGATAATATTTCTTTTCTTGACAATCCACCTCCTATGTTCCAGGACTTCCTGTACTTTTTCAGGTTTAAGATTGAAGTCTGAGGTTTGGAGTTCTAAAATTAGCAGCGATTTGCTTAGCTAATCACGAAATATTTAGATAAAGAAACTGATGACAATTTCAGAATGAATAGACACGTGGGTCTGGGATGACTGGAAGGCACAAATTAGCTGGTGAGGAAATATTGCTAAAAAAACTCAGGACTTTAGAAGAGTGTGGCTTAGGCAAAAGCAAAATTGTGGAGAGAGCAGGACGAGTGAGACTTACCAAATAGCATCTCCTCTACTCTTTTCCGCATTAGAGCATGCACGTGCAGCCATGTGACAGGGAATATATGAGCTGAGGATACCAGACTCTTTCACACTGAAACAAGGGCTTGGCTGAGCTCAAGACTGGGGGCAGGCATCGCGTTTTTAGCTGACTGGCTGTGATGATCTGTAAACTAAGAATCTGACTATGGCAGAGAGGAGAGGACCAGAGTGGCACCCATTTTGTTGTTGTTGTTGATGCTGGTTATTTAATATTGTCGAATATGTTAAAGTGTATTTTTAGCTTGCAAGGTTAAACATTGGGTAACTGTAGTAACACTGCCATTAATGTAGGAAATTGGGTTGGTTGGCATGTACTATTAGGCTCACCTCATCTGGTGATTCTTTAAATTTTTCCACATGATCGCAAGGTTCTTCCTAGCATGGTACTCTTAAGGTAGTGGAGCATTATTTTAGGGTACATAATTTACCCCAGACTATAAAAGAGGAAGCACTAAGGCTTTCGTAAAGTTTAAGTCAGATTAGAGGGAAAGGACCATGGGGCGTATGGTTTACACATATTACCCCTGCTACATGGAGGGCTGAGAAAAGAGGGGGTTAGGCATGCCCAGGCTGGGCAACATAGTGAGACTTTGTTTCTAAAATATAAAAAATAAAATGGGGAGGGCTGACTTCAGAATCATATTTCATAGGGGGCCTATCAAATAACTGTCTGCTATAAGATACTTGGATATTTTTGTCTAGAGCTTGGAGAGAGTTGTCTGGGTATGGGAGTGGTGATGGATGACACTGGAGAGCTTGAGAACACTCAAAAAATAAAGAAGTAAGAGGTGACTGTCTTAGGCAATTTGTTCCAATAAAACAAAATATCTGAGACTGAGAAATACACAATAGAAATTTACTTTTCATAGTTCCAGAGGCTGGAATGTCCAAGATTAGGACATCAGCCAGTTTGCTGTATGGTGAGGGTTGCTCTGTTCTTCAAAGTTGATGATTCATTGATGCATCTTCAGGAGAGGAAAAATGCCTGTCCTCAGCTGATGGAAGAGACAAAAGGCAAAAAAGGCCTAAATCAGTCCCTATAGTCCTTTTATAAGGCACTATTCCATTCTGCCCATCCTCATGACTTAATCATTTCCCCAAACGTACTGTGTTTTAATACCACCACAAAGGACTAAGTTTCAATATGAATTTTGGAAGGCACACATGCAAAGAATGAGTAACACACACACACACACACACACACACACACACACACACACGGAAAGCCAGATAGAGATCCTAGGAACTTTGAGCCAAGTGTGGTGTGGTGGTTGGGGCAGCAGGATCCCACATGGCCATGACGTGGTATGACCTGGCTGCTGAGAAACACACCTGGTAAATGTGCATGTGCCCAATATCTGAAAGGAAGGAGAAATAAAGAAGAAGGAATTGCAGTGTGATGTTCCCCATGGGGGAGGGTTGCTTTCTCACTTTCCTTCTCTTTCTGGTGAGCACACACACACACACACACACACACACACACACACACACGGAAAGCCAGATAGAGATCCTAGGAACTTTGAGCCAAGTGTGGTGTGGTGGTTGGGGCAGCAGGATCCCACATGGCCATGACGTGGTATGACCTGGCTGCTGAGAAACACACCTGGTAAATGTGCATGTGCCCAATATCTGAAAGGAAGGAGAAATAAAGAAGAAGGAATTGCAGTGTGATGTTCCCCATGGGGGAGGGTTGCTTTCTCACTTTCCTTCTCTTTCTGGTGAGCACACACACACACACACACACATGGAGGTCTCTGGGTGAGAATCCAAAACAACCCAGAACCTTCCTATGCGGGTTAGCCACCCAGAGCATTGTGTTTTACCACTGTGTCACTGAACAGTCATTCCATTATTCTTTATGTTACTATTCCTATATAAAGCATGATGCTTTCAGCAACTCAGACAGGATTTTACAAATAGATTAAAAGCCTTCAATGTTAGGACCAGCAGGTAGCGTAATGGTTCTCTTTCTCGTGAGCACACACACACACACACACACACACACACACACACACACACACAGAGTCAAAATTGAAAAAAAAAGAAATTCTAGGAACTTCGATTTTTAAAAGTTACAGGATGACAGGAAAGTGAAAACACAAACAAGCAAAATGAGAAAAAAAAAAAAACCCACAAGGGGTGATGCTAGGAAATGGTGGAAAAACATGCTATCTTGTAATTATGGACACTAGTCAACAGTATAGTTCTTTTTTTTTTTTTTTTTTGGAGAAGTTTTTGCTATAGGGCACATGTGCTTGCCAGAAAGACAGATAAAGACAGAGAAACAGAAAGCGAGAAATCATCCCCGTGGGGTATGTCCACGTCGCAATCCCTTCTCCTCCATTCTCCTCTCCGGATCTTGGGCACGCACACACACGCGCTCCGCGTGAGTTTAAGCCACCAGGTTTGGGACTTGAACTACGGTTGACTACATGGGAGTTCAGCGACATAGCCATTATGCTAACTGCTGGTCCCAACAGTACAGTTCTTATCAATACCAAAAATGATAAAAATTGAGAAGTGTCTATGAAATGTTGTGATTTTCAGTTATTCAGTTGTTTCCACATAGTGTTAAGATAGAAGCCAAATTGTAATGTATTGAGGGTGAGTAGGAGGGAAGCATCTAGAAAAAGTCAGATTTTTATGTTAATTTGTTATCTCATTCACTAGTTTTAGATGCATTATTTCTTATCTGTCTATAGTTTTTCTGGACTATAATAATTAATTAGAAGCAGAATATGATGCATACTTTTTTCTAGGATTATTGAATTTCCAAATAAATTAGATCTGAAACATTTGAATTTTCTTCTGTTTTCAAGGCATATTAAAGAGTTATACATACAAATGTAGATAGACATAGACCCATGACTAATTTATTTTGCAAAAATCAAAATACTGTAATTTAATTCATTGCGAATAAATGCAATCTGCTTCAAGTAAACAAAGACTATTTTAGTTACCTAGGTATTTTTTTAATAGCTTCATTGAGGTATGGTGACATGCAATAAACCGCACTTATTTAACATGTACAATTTGATACGTTTTAACATTGTGCATACCCATGAAATAATCACCATAATGACTACGTATCACTATCAAAAGATTTCTGCTGCTATGTTAGAACCCCAGGCAATCACGGCTATGCTTTCTGACACTATAGTTTCTATGTTATGGAATTTCATATAAATGGCACAAGTCATGCAGTACACACCTGTGTGTGTGTGTGTATGTGTGTGTGTGTGTGTATTTCTTACTCAGTATAGCTATTTCGAGAGTCACCCATGTCGTAGCTTGTATTTATCTGTCATTTCTTTTCATTGATAAGTAGTATTTTGTTGTATGACTATACCACATTTTATTTGTTTGATGGACATTTGGGATGTTCCTAGTTTTTTTGCTATTAAAAATAGAGCTATCGTGATAATTTTTGTACAAGTTTTTGCATGGATATATGCTTGAGGCAGATGCTTTTAAATGATAAAACTATCACGTAAGATTCTTGAGTTGTAAGTATAGAGCACGGCATAGTTAAAATATCTCTCCATAGTTTGAACGAAATCCAAGTTTCTTCAGTACTTTGTTATAAGGTTAGGAGCATAACTGCCTACATGTAGGAGTGTAATCTAAGCTTTGTCCATTTTGCTTTTACTCCTCTCTGCCACCTATAAATACGGCTTCCCATATCGATTATAAAACCTCTCTATTTCTGAGCAGCTGCCCCTTATCACTGATCATTCTGTGATTTGCTCTGCCCCTCAATCACTTGGTCTGAATCTAGCTCCATTTGTGAAAAGAGTCTTGTTTGGTTGATGGATAGTCTTGTGTCGCAGGCCCACTTCTGTGCCTTCATCCCTCTGGATACCAATATACACCCAGCTGCCTTCTTGTATCACCAGTGCCTGATATCCGGGGTACCAGCTTTCACCAGCTGCCTCCACTACCTGCTTATTCTGCTAGGCAGGTTTTTACTGTCTCATAACTGCCCCCTAAGTGCACTTTCTCCTTTATTCCAAACTGCTAGACTGCATTTGACTCATAGATTTAAAGTATTCTCTCTGTGCTATTTGGACCAATCTAAATCCCAGTGTGTCGCTTGATCTGCTCTCTTAATCCTGGGGACTTGACTTCTCTTGGTTCTTAGAGGACTACCACATACAGAATTGCCACTGTTTCCAATAAGCTTCCTTCTGAAGGATGGTCCACGTGTTCTTCCAAGTAAATGACACCAGACCTGCTACTGCTGTCGCCATTCACCAGGGACAGGCAGAGTTGACATTTCGGTTCTGTTGCCTAGTTTGTAAAATTTACGCGAAGTCTGAAGTTAACTATATATTTTAAGTTGTCTATTATTGTTTTCTTTCATGAAACTGAGATACAGAGAGAGGAAGAGAGAGGAAAACACACTCATGCTGCGTTGTCTCATTCCTTCAGCCCTCCCAACCAGCCAGGATTGTGGGCACACACGTACCTGGCATGCGCTGATCTTCTACGTGGATTCAGCATTCCTTGCTCATTTTGTTACTGCTGCGCCACCAAGTCAGCCTTTACCTTAAAAGCTTAAGTGGAATAACATTTATTTGTTACATACTTGTGTTTGTACTAGTTCTCTGGTCTACATTCCTCCCTTTGTATACTTCAGCCACACCAAACTTCTTTCTATCTGTCCAGCATAGGCCTAGAGTTATTAACATCTCAGGTGAAATGTGAATAATTATCTTAGAGAGGCCTGTTTTGACCACGCTACAGCTACCTCACTCCACCAATAAATCACTATCTTACTCTGTTATATTTTCTTTATAGCATTTATAACTTACTAAATCTCTTTCACTCCTTTACTACTTATTAATTGACCTCCTACCCACCTACTTATATATATGAGCACCATGACAGCAGGGGAGCAAGGAGCTTGAAGTATGGAATGAAACAATGCTTATATTGAGCAAAAGAGATACTTAGTACATATTTCTTGTATATATGAATGCATAAATTACTCTGTCTGCCTACTGAAATTCTATTTATCTTTTGAAGTCTAATTCACATGCTGTTTTTCAAGGACCTCCCCTATCAGATTTGTTTTGTCTCTTACAGAGTGCTTTTAATTTTTTATTTGACCTTATTTTCTTTTGTGTGTGTGTGTGTGTGTGTGTGTGTGTGTGTGTTGTAAATGTCATGCCCTCATTCTTAGAATAAAATATAGTGGAACACAGGGACCATATTTGACTTACTTGAATATTCAGTTTAGATTATTTTCAGTGATATTGAGAAGATAGTTGTTAAAAATCAAAAATAAATGAAGATATTACAAAACCACTGAGTGTAATATATTTTTCTTATTATGAAATATTTAAAGCATATGGAAAAGAATCAGTAACATCATAATCAATACCATTGTACCCCATCACAAACTCAAAAAAGTTTATATTAAAGACACATTTGAAACCCCTTTGTGACTATCCCTCATCCCTTTCCCTTCCTTCCTTCCCTGAAGGAGTGATTCTGGATCAGGTGCCCATCATTCCTGTATGTATGTGTTTGCGTGTGTATTTTATCATTTCTCTTCATCACTCTCTGTATTCATGTGTATCATTTACAGCACACAGTATGAATCTTTTTGTTCCTTACTTATTTTCCCAACATTGTGTTTCTCAAATTGTCCATATTTTTATATGCAGTGTTATACTCTAGAGGTGAGATCATTTATTTTGATTTTTGTATAGTATTCTCTTACCATTTGATTGTAAGTACAGTATTCTTTAACAATTCTTTGTCAATCTTGCTGAAAGACATTTAGGTTTCCCTTTTACTCTTGCAAACAATACTGACTGCAGCAAACATTTTGGTGTAATGGTTCCATGGTATCCTAAAGAGTTAATTCATGGTTTATATTGAGAAGTGGAACTTCTGGGTCAACACCTATGACTGCTATGGAATTGTGATAAAGAGCACTAGCACATGGGACCAGCAGTTAGCATAATGGCTATGTCGCTGGACTCCCATGTAGTTGACCGCAGTTCGAGTCCCGGACTCGGTGGCTTAAACTCACGCTGGGTGTGTGTGCATGCGTGCCCAAGATCCCAAGAGGAAAATGGAGGAGAAGGGATTGCGGTGTGGCCATCCACTCTGGGGGGTGATTTCTTGCTTTTTGTCTCTCTGTCTCTCTCTGCCTGACTGGTGAGCGAATGCGGCCTATAGCAAAATCCTCTTCAAAAAAAAAAAAAAAAAGAGCACTAGCACAGGGTCTGCAGATGGCAAAATGGTTATGTCACTGGGCTCCCACACAGCTGACCACAGTTTGAGCCCTGGACCCGGTGGCTTAAAACTCATGCTAGGTGCTTGTGCATGCTCAAAATCCAGAGAGAAGAATGGAGGAGAAGAGACTGTGGTGTGGCCATCCTCTCTAGGGGGGAGGGGGGAGTGATTTCTTGTGTTCTGTCTCTCTGGTGAGCACACATGCCCTAGAGCAAATATCTCTCTCTCTAAAACAACAACAACAACAACAACAACAACAACAACAAAACTAACACTAGAGCTTAGCTACTCATTCAGATCTCTACCTTGCCATTTGCTACCTTTTGCAGGAAGCAATGAACACCAGCAATTTTTAGCCAGTTTCAGGAACATATGTCCCCTACCTCAACCACTGGCACCAAGCAGTTGACTTGGCTCAAGTCCTGCTGGCTCTGGTGGAATATGCCAGAGCCAATTCCCAGCTACCATTACTCCAGAACCCAGCAGGCCTGTGGCTTCACATGCAATCCCACTTTACATTTCTGTACCATTTCTAGCCCATGGAGAGGCTTATTTTTGAGCCTGGAGATATTTTTCAGTTTTCCCTTTTAATATTTTATTTATCATGGCTGCGTCTGGAGCAGAGGGAGTGAGTACCTCAAAGCAGGAACTTACTGTGTCACTAGAACCAGAAGTCAATAATACCTCTACAACCTTTAAAAAGAAACATGAAACTTAAATTCTCATTGTAGATTTTCAGAGCTGGAAGGCATGGGAGAGATAATTAAGGCCAATGACTTTATTTTACAGGTGAAGGAATTGTGGTCTTAAGAAATTAAGTGATTTGCCAGAGTCACATATCGAGGGGCTAGTAGCAGGGCCAGACTAAAAATGATGGGTCCTCTCAGTAGTCGTTTTGTCTCTGTATCCATTGTCACAGCTTTCTTTATACTGTCGTTCCATATAATATTTTGTTTTTAACAGAACTGAATCATACATTGAATATAAGCAGAAAAATGACACCACATTTTAAATTGATATAGAATGCTTTCTCTTGGAAAATATTGAGGTGAAAGTAAGAATGTAGTATTCACCACGTTGAGCTGAATATATTTGTATTAGAAGGCACAACCCCTTTAACTCTGTGGATTGCTGCTGCATGGGGTCTCCTTGGTTTTCTGAAACTCGCTAGGATGGGCCCATCAATAGCGGTGCCGAAACTCCCGACCACCTATAGGTCTGGGCCTGAGTGAGCCATGATGAAA
>NW_006159643.1:3251868-3271930 GCF_000334495.1 Tupaia belangeri chinensis
GGCCTGTATTTCTGCTGTCATGTGGAAATGACAGGTAGTTTTATTTACACACACACACACACACACACACACACATACAATTCTAAGAAAGAGCAAGTATTCTTTGTAATTAGGATTTCTGGACTTTTTTAAGGTATAGATTTAGAATCCAGTATTTTTGTTAAAGTCTTTGGAACTGTTTTATTCTGTTTCTAGATCTTTTAGCTGTGCCTAAGCATCCGTATGCTGCTATGGAGAACTGGGGACTAAGTATTTTTGTGGAACAAAGAATACTGCTGGATCCCAGTGTTTCATCTATTTCTTATTTGCTGGATGTCACCATGGTCATTGTTCATGAGATATGTCACCAGGTATGAGAAAAAGGATCAGGTGTAAGTATAATGTGCAAACTATTGAGAACATAGAATGATTTCAGATATCTAGATTAGGAGCTAAATGATCATCCTCTCAATTAAATTTTAATTTCCTATGGAACACAGTGTAGTTTAATTTCATACGGAGCACGGTGTAGTTCTTTCTGGAAGATATGCCATTTTTCTCAAGTGATAGCCCAAACAGAAACAAACACACTGATCATATTGAGGAAGCAACTGTCATTCAGGTTAGTAGAGGAGCACAACGACACCGCTGTCCGGCGGCCTCTCTGAAAGCCCTCGCTAGTCACTGCTCCTTACCAACCTTGCTCTATTTTCTGGTGATTATTAGTGTGTATGTATGGTAAGTACAGCGAGGGCAATGATTTATTGCATTGCTGCAAGATGCAGCTGAGTTTTGTGTACGTGTCAAAATTCACTCTTGCTGAAATCAATTTGTTATTCCCCTTTTCCCATCACAGACACTTAGGAAGTCTTTCACTAACTTGGCCAGAGACTCTTGGTTCTCAAATGATTGATATTTTATGTCATGGCATGTTTAGAAATTCATATGTAAATGAGCCAACTTTGTAGGGAAGTTAAGATAAAATTAATTTCATTTTGATTTCATGCACTTTCTTACAATGGGTCGAAGGTATTAGAAAGATTTTTACAATGCTTATCTGAATTTTGATGTTAGTGAGAAGAAAACCATCAAAAATAGATACTCATGCTAATAGCAAGCAGTATCTGTCCTACTTACCAGTAACTATTGGTAATTTTTAATTTAAATACCCCAAATCTTGTTGTGATGCTGTATAACTTCAATATATTATACACCTAAAATATTAAAGCTAGAAAAGCTGAAGAAAGAGCAATGTTAAAATGCTATCAATGAGGGACCAGCAATTGGCGTAATGGCTATGTCGCTGGACTCCTATGTAGTTGACCACGGTTTGAGTCCTGGACCTGGTGGCTTAAACTCCTGCCGGTGCATGCCAAGATCCTGAGAGAAGAACGGAGGAGAAGAGATTGCGGTGTGGTCACCTCCCCGGGGAATGATTTCTTGCTTTCTGTCTCTCTGACTCTCTCTGTCTTTCTGGTGAGTTCACACACCCTATAGCAAAAAATTTTTTTTGGTGATTTCACACCCCCTATAGAAAAAAAAAAAAAAAAAAAAAAAAAAAAAATGCTATCAATGAAAGAAGATGAACTGTTAAATGCTCATAAGTGGATACTGACCTCATAATAAATTTGCACAGGCTGTATGCCCACTTAATTCTTGCTGTGAGCCTGTATGATTTCATTATGGCCAGGTTGGGCGCATGTTGTTTGCCTCAGAAATTTAATGGGATCCACTGCAGAGATAACTGGGGCTCCACTTCAGTGCTTAAAAAAAAAAAAAGAAAAAAGAAAAAAGCTTTCCACCTACAAATACAACTTCAAGGAGTTTCCTTCTTCATAGGAACATTTCCTAAAAATGACAAATTAGATGTAGAGTTCTGTTGAAATGAAAGTACACTAAAAATATTGTAATTATTCAGAGAACTGGATTTTATTTGTGACATACTCTACATTGCTTTCTTATTATAGATTCGTAGTGGTAGGCCACTTACTATGAAGAGAATGAAACACAGTCATTTCTGCTATCTTTGCCAAATTAATTTCTTTTTTCTTTTGTATTTTTGGTTTGCCAGAGGGTGTGTGCTTGCCAGAGACAGACAGAGGAAGAGGGAACCCCTACTGGGGCATAGTCACACTGCAGTCTCTCCTCTTCCATTTCTTTATCTCCATCTCCAAGGTTGTGGGCACACCTCCACACATGTCAGGCATGTTTTTCAAGCGCCAAGGGCCAGGATTTGAGCCATGTGATCAGCCATGTGGGATCTAACTCTCTTATCCACTAGGCCACGGTGTCTGCCCATCAAGTTAATGTCTGTGTTACCCTCCCACTCCACCATTCATTGTCACATTCTGAAGACAGATTTTTAGTTTAAAGGAGAAACGTATTTTTGAAAAAGAATTATAAATCAAAGATTTATTGTGTGGTTATCGAGTTATTCAGAGCTATCTTTTATAGTGTTTGAGTTAGAGGTCCTCTTGAGGAAATGATACTTTATTGTGAATATGGAAGCAGTCGCCAAGGTCTTTGCTGTGGTTCCTACACTGTCTGCGATCTGACATGTCTGCCTTTTGGAACTTTCTCATGCTTCCCTTCTCCTGGTCTACTATGCTTTGGCCATGCAGGGCTTCCTGTCATTGCTTAAACAGCTTATTCCTGTGTAGGACCTTCATACTAAGGGTTACTTTTATTGGCCTGGAATCCTCTGTTCTAAGGTGTTCTCATGGCAAAACCTTTTTACTAAAGTCTGAGCTCAAATGTCACCTGCTTAAAGAGAATCTGGAGCAGCTTCTCCCCATTCTTGTAGCATTTTATTATTATCTGAAATTGTGTTGTTCACTTGTTTGCTTATTTTTTTATAGTTCACCTCACATCATCACCCGTGCTTCTACAATAAAATGTATGAGAAGGGACATTAACTAATGTTTCCTTATTAATCCAAAGTCTTTATGATAGTCCCTGGCATATAATGTATTTTTTTAATGGAAAAAGAATTTCTTTAACATCTTCCTAAACTAAGCAAAGGTTTCACAGTAATACATCATGCTCTAATAAAATGCTTATTAAAAATTACCACTTTTTTTAAAGAGCAAATTTTGGAGAGTTTCCCCCCCCCCAACTCCTCATTATCATAGAATCATGGAGAGTTGGGTGTAGAGGATCTTAAAAACTCTTAGTTATTTCATTAAATAAATGTCTTCCCTTAATTGCCTCTACCACAGGAGGGTGATATTCTTCATTATCTCCTCTGATGAGTCACTCTACCTCAAGGTAATATTTCCATCTTCAGTAATCTCAGTCTGTTACTGAGTTTTCTGCATTTTCCTCAGATATTCATCTATCCTGATTATCATCGATTAATCCAGTTCATCCCTGAAGGGCCACAAGAAACAAGCCTTTTCCTCTTCTACATAACATACCTCCAAATACTTGAACAATTGTCCTTAGTTTTTTCTTTTTTAATATTTTTCCTCCTGAATTTATCCTTCTCCCAGTTAAAGATTTTTTTTTTGTATGTGTGCTCTTTGATCATCTTTCTTTGTTCTTCCCCAAATGCATATATAAAAAACTAATATCACCCAAGTAGTCAAATAAATCCAAACAATCTTGGAACAACACATTTTAAGATCACAAAATCAGTTGGGGAATGAATTCCAGATATAATTATCATAGGCTAATGCATTTAATCCTAGATAAAATAGTTCTGGGATGGATCTGACTTTATCTGATGCTCATTCATTTTTTACTACAGTGGTTTGGTGACCTTGTGACTCCTGTGTGGTGGGAAGATGTGTGGCTGAAGGAAGGTTTTGCTCACTACTTTGAATTTGTTGGTACGGACTACCTCTACCCTGGCTGGAATATGGTAAATGCACCTTTCTTTAATCATTGGGAACTCCCAGTAAAAAGTTGATATGACATTATCTTAGTCTTGTATTATGCTTATGGGTGACTGAAAATACCATCTCATGAATGAAAACAAAATCACCTGTTCCACAAAGAAAAAGTAATCATATATTTAGATGCTAGTGTCTAAAAGAGTTATCTTACTGGGAACTAAATAGAGCCTGACCAGTTATATATTGATTTCAAAATGTTTTAAATGATCTAAATGGAAATATATTATAGTATTTTTATAACTAAGACACATTATTTGTTAAATTAGAAAGGTCTATAGTAATTAAGAAGTAACATTTTAAGTATACAGGATATCTCAATATTGTAAAAAAAAATGAGGATGTCTTATTCATGAGGTGAAACACAAAAATTAGATAAAATATTTGAAGTATTGTTGTTGTAGCTATATGTATTTTAGGATTAAGTGACCAAAGAAGAGGTTATTAACTTTATTTATAAAGAGTTACACACATTATACCTATACTTATACCTGTACATTTGAACCTCTGTAGGACTGGTAGTACATTTAACTGTGATGTTGTGGGGCATCACAGAGGAAAAGCAGAGGGAGGGTATGATTTTATATGTGTTTTTGCATCAATTTTTCATTTTATATCATCTTTCATTAATGAATAAGTGACTATGCTATTATTAAATAGAACCCAGGGTATATGCTGTTTTGAAATTAAAATTTTGAATTGATTTTAAATGGTACTATTAAATTAAGTAAAATTACAATATCCCAACATTAATCAACTTCCAGAAATGCAAACATGTGATATAGCATAGGAGATTATATACATTTTTTGTTTGTTTTTTTGAGAGAGATTTTTGCCATAAGGTGTGTGTGCTTGCCAGAGAGACAGGGAGAGGCAGAGAGATAGAAAGTGAGAAATCACATGCCACTCCCCCCCACCCCCCACCTTGGGGGATGGCTACACTGCAATCACTGTTCCTCCATTCTCTTGGGATATTGGGCACAGACGCACGCTTGTCAGGCGTGAGTTTTAAGCCATCAGGACTGGGACTTGAACTGCAGTCAACTCATGGGAGTCCAGTGACATAACCTTTAGGCCATCTGCTAGTCCCAATTTTTTAAAGCCACTTTATCAAGGTATGATTGACATAAAAAGTTGTATGTATTTAATATATATCATTTTACATGTTCAGAGATAAGTATATATCCATTCCCACAATCTATGCATAAGCATGTCCTTCACTTCTAAAAGTCTTTTTGTACTCTCATTATTATATTTTAGAGGTTTTTGCCTTAGGGAGCATATGCTTTCTAGAGCGAAAGAGAAGGACAGTGAGTGGTAAAGTGAGAAGTCATCCCTCAGGGGGGTGGCCACACTGCAGTCTCTTCTCCTGCATTCTCATCCTGGGATTTCAGGCAGCACACATGCACACGCCCCTTGTGTGATTGTCAAGCACCGGGTCAGGGACTCAAACCGTGGTGGGCCATGTGGGAGTCCAGCGACACAACCACTATGCCATCTGCTGGCCTCTCTTACTACTATTTTAAGGATATAACACCCCAACATTGACTTTAGGCACTATGTTGCATAGTATATCTTGATTTCTTTATCTTGCATGATTGAAGTGTTGTAACCTTTGTTTAATATCTCCTTAGACCCTTCTTCCCCTAGAGTTGAGAAATCACCATTTTACTCTCTACTTCCATACATTTATTTCATGTTCCTCATTTAAGTAGGATTATGTAGTATTTGTACTCTATGTCTGACTTTATTTCACCTAACATAATGTCCTCCAGATTTACCCATGTTATCACAAGTGGCAGTATGTACCACATTATCACATTTTTTAAAATCTAGTTATCCTCCAAGAGATGGTTTGCTTCCATATATTTTTACATTGCATTCTGTTGATGTTTTCAATAATGAGTAAGGAGTGATAGACTATAGTCATTCCAAACTGCTTTGAAAGCATGTAAACCAAGATGAAGTGAAGGCATCTGAGTCATAGTATAGCTTGTCTGCCAAAAATTCCCAAGTCTTGCTGAAGTAAAAAAAAAAAAAAAAAAGTGAACTTCTTTTACAGAAAAAATGTTACAGTGATAATTGTATTCATATATTTTAATCATGTTTATGTGTTGGGTCATCAGAAATATCATAGCGTATTTTACTTTTTCTTTTTCTTTTTTTTTGAGAGGCTTTTGCTATGGGGCGTGTACGCTCTCCAGACAGACAGAGAGAGACAGAGAGACAGAATGTGAGAAATCACCCCCCCAGGGGAGATTGCCACGCCTCAATCCCTTTTCCTCCATTCTCCTCTCTGGATCCTGGGCACGCACGCACATGCCCCTGGCGTGAGTTTAAGCCACCGGGTCCGGCACTCAAACCATGGTTGACTACGTGGGAGTCCGGCGACATAGCCATTACACTAACTGCTGGTCTCTCATAGTGTATTTTTCTATGCAAAAATACATCAAGGCTTTTCTGAGCACCCAATAGTTTTAACCATATTTTAAAAAAGCAAAATAGTTCGTTTGCAAAAATATGAGAGAAGCTTATTAGGTTTGTATATCTAGGTATGTATATTAGTATGATGCAATTTTTAAAATCTTACTTGAAGTGTTTTATTATGACATTAAATTAATTGAAACTGCTTTTAAAGCATTTTTAAGAAAAATAACCAATACTGAACCATAATATTTGCATTATTCTTCAACAAATATGAATAGTTTAAATTGAAATGTTTAAGGTTATTGAAACTTTTCTCAAAGTGTCTTTTGCCTTTTAGATGACCTTCAACCCACTTTGTTTGAAATCTTTACTTAATTTTGATTATGCCATGGATTATTACTGATTTATAATTTTATTATGTTTCAATATTAAAATATGTTCTTATTACAAATGACATATTATGCATTATAGGTAAGCCTTTTTTCAGTTCATTCAGTTACTTGTGATAAAAGCCTTTCTATTCATCATTATGAAAAATACATCTTAGATTAAAAAGTAATCAACAGAATTATACATGGGGTGAAAACTGACAGCTTTTGATGGCTTTCACATGGCAATATAGCCTCAGTTTCAAAGTCCTTATGTTGAATTTTGTCTTTGAGTAATTACATTTCTTCATCATTTCATCAGTCAAGTTATAAGTGTAAGTTTTCTGGAGATGATTTTATAAGAGGTATTGCAAATGAACATAGAGTATAAATAACACATCGGAGACACTGTCACTTAGAATACAGACCATGTACTGCAAATGTAAAACAACCTTTGAGTGACTAAGATATAAACTTATTTATCAGAGGTCCTGAATTAATAATTAAATATTATCAATTAATGGTGTTACAATTACAGCAATCCAAAAGGCTCACGCTCTCTCTCAAACTATGAAATAAAAGAATATTCTCTATCATGACTAGTTAGATAACTAATACTGAGGAAAAACAGGTCTTATTCTGCTCTTTTTGTATTAAAATTTAAACAATTACAAATACTTTCTGATCTTTGATAGCTTTTGCATTTTAGGTTTTCTTTAGTTTGCGGGATGCCCCCCCCCCCATATATTAAATTCACAAAATCTGTAAGAAGAAACTCTGAAAACAAATTGCCCCTTCATATCGTCTTTCCAAATATTAAGAAAAGTTAGCCACATAAAGAAGAGAGACTATTAAGTGACTTAACAGCTGGGCCAGCACTATTTTTCGTAATGGCATCAGCAAAAGTATGAAAGAAATACTCAAAAAACATGAGTGATGACTGTGTCAGCAGTAACTCACACTGCCTATATGCACGGGAGCTTGCCTAGGAGTACGTGGTTTGTGCTTCACCAGACCTCAGCCTAAAATAGAAAAGCCAAAAGTCAGGCTCCTGTAAGGAGTAAAGTAATTCAGGAAGTTGACCTTTTTTTGCCTCTAATCTCAAAAACAGTGCTTTTATCATTTTCAGACACTAGGACTCAGGCACTAAAATACAATTTCAAGTGGCTAGGAAGATTACTCTGACAATCTACCTTCTATGGAGTAACAATAAAGAAATCCAGAATTACATAGTATTGTTAAGGAAGAGCTTGTTCTGGTTTAGAACAATAGACTTGCTTTGGTTAACTGCTGGTAAAATCTGGGCTGTGTGTATGCATCTGTGTGTATGTTCCCAGAGCCAGTTTCTGATATGAAGGAATCAGTTGTTACATTAGAAATATTACATGGAATAAATATAGAAAAATTTCCTCCCAACAAACTAAGCAAGTTTACAATTTCACAGGTAGTATGATATAATATGTATTGGGGGAACGGATTGGAAGTAAGAAATTGAAATTCCAAGAAAGGCATCTCTCCTTTCTCACTCATCCTTATCTCCTGGAAATAGGGCAGTTGTACTGACTTAGGAAGCTTACATGACATGTGAGGTCTTTGAAATGTATGAACCACTATACAAATGTGAGCAGGCATCCAGGATCTGGCAAAATGAATGCTCCATTAGAAAAGTGCATTGATTTTGTGAATAGATGCTCTAACATATTCAACCTCCGTAATCTATTTTGACACCCTAGATTTATTTCTATTATATAGAGATTACAAAATAATTCTATAAACTCTGTGTGCAGATTGAGTCTTACCAAATCAGTTCTTATCTATACTGGTAACATAGACTATTCTATAGGAATATAAACCTTAGGTGATACTGTATTCAGCAAATGGAAGGGTCCAAACCACTAATTAGAAGAAACTTCCTCAGCTCAGGACTAAGCACCCATTTCACCGGACAAGTTGTCTTTTTGTTTGATGTTACTTTATCAGAGTTGACTGTTTGTGACATTACTGGATAGATCAAGCTACAGCATGCTACCAATGGCAGACATGTTTATTTTATTGTGTTTCCTCAAGAGAAATAGAAGACAGACTAACACAGCATAGCCGCTATTCTTCAGCTTATGAGCATTTTCATTTGAAAAATGTCCATGATAAAAATAACTTTAATACTGGAAAAGGAAGCATAGTATCTTACTTGGAAGAACTCTTTATTTTATAGATCTGGTACTGATAAAAGCCAAATCATCCCTTGTACATACTGCATAGATTTTCATTAAAATATGTGTAGTCAGGGCCAGTGGATGGTATAATTGGTTACATTGCTAGGCTGTCACATGGCTGACCGCAGTTTGAGTCCCAGACCCAGTGGCCTGAAAATCACACTGGGCAAGTGTGTGTGTGTGCATACCCAAGATCATGGGAGAAGAAGGGGCTATGGCATGGCCATACCCCTGGGGGATGATTTCTCACTTTCCCTCTCACTATCTCTCTTTTTTCAGCGAGCACATACACTCCGAAAGGCAAAAAACTCTTTAAAAAGTGTGTAGTCTATTTCATAGGTGTTTCCTCCAGTCTCCTGAATATAGTATTATAAGGGAGTGCTTCTGTAATAAGAGTCATTAAACATGAGTATATATTCTTTTACTGAAGAAATTGAGATGCTGTAGACCCTCATAGAGCAATAACCTGGTAAGCTGTACATTAAGTTCTGAGGATTGGGAATTCCTCCTAAATTTGTAAAGGCATGTATTTGGGCATAAAGGTAACTGTGAATGAGGAATCTTGCAACTAAACTTCATTATGTTAAACACTTAGAATATCTCAAAATGTATTGCCTCAAACTTTAACAAATCTTATCAATTGTCTCTATCCTGCACAGGACTAAAATAGTAAAAATGAATATTGCCATTAGATCAGTATCAGTATCACTTTAATGTGCTCCGACAAAAATTGCCAATTAAAACGTAACAGGCATTGGAATAAAATCATTTTCACCTTTTAAACTATTTAATTTTGATTCAAAAAGAAACTGAGAAAAATCATTGGGTAACTGAAATACAGTTTATTGAGTTCAGTGTTTCCTATTTAAATGTAAAGATGTACTACTTAATTATTCTAAACCATAATAAACACTCTAATATTCAGAGAGGTGAAAATAGAAAAGTCGAGAGTAAAGAATTTGGTTTGGATTAATATTGTACTTGTTCAGATGTTGTTTTCTTTTTCTCTTTCTTTCTTCCCCTTTTTTAAGGTATTTTTTTTTTCCATATGCGTGTGTGCTCAGTGGTGAAGAGAGAGACAGAGGGAGGCAGTGAGAGAGAAAGTGAGAAATCACCGCCTGGGGGGATGGCCACGCAGCAAACCCTTCTTCTCTATTCTCCTCCCAGGACTTTGGACAAGCACACATATGCACCCTGTGTGATTTTCAACTTGCCAGATCCACGGCTCAAACTGTAGTTAGCCATATGAGAGTTTAGTGCCCTAACCACTATGCACCTACTGGTCCCAGATGTTCATTTCTTAAATCTACCTTGATTCAATGTGTACAGGGTAAAATGTTTTCACATGCTTTTAAAAGTTGTTTTATAAACACTTCAACAATATTTGGTACATTGGTGCTATCGCCTATAATTTATTAACATCAAAATATATTTGCCTAGTAGAGTTATGGGGTAAGAGACCATTTGGGAATTGAATATTTATTTTAGAACCTTACTTTATATATTCTGAATCCCAAATAGATCTGTGTATACTTACACTTAGTATTTTAAATAGTTGTATTTGTCTATTATGATCAAAGTCGATATCTAATTTTCAGCTCCTCAGAAATAGAAAATCAAATGGTGATCCAATTATTTTGAACTGGTCTACAATAGTTTATTCTCAAATGGCAGATACCTACTGAATGTGGAAAATTTAAAGGCTTCTCAGTAGTAGTCCCACAGCTCTGTGATCTTTTTGATCCTGTTGAGTGACATTTACATTGAAAGACTAAGAGAAAAGTAGAAGAGGTAAGTGCTTGGGTCGCTTGGGGATCTAGTCTTCAAAATGGACCTTTTCTTGACTGTGCTTTCCCTTCCCTCTTCTCCATTCTGCAAGTAATTTTTTTTTCCTTTGCTGGAAACACAGACTTTGTTTTAAAGGACAGAAAAATCTACCTATTCTGGGAGGCAGGGCTGCTTTTTCTCTAGCATTAGGGATCAGAGCAGTTTTTGGCATCATTGGATAATGGAGCTGCAACAAACATGAAGAACATCCTAGGAGGGAGTGAGAGCTGGAATGAAACAGCAGCTACTGCCATTAAAGAACAGGGATTCATGTGCTGCATCTGTCCTCGGAATGAATGCAGGAGACACCCTAATGTGCACATGTCCTGTGCACTGAGGATTAGACTAAAACTGAGTGTACATACATATGAGGATAATCCAACAAGAGTGCGAAAGCTAAGCAGTTCTGAGACTTCGATTTTAACCAATGATGACTGAAGAGATTATTAAGAATATCTAGGGGCCAGCAGGTGGTGTAGTGATTGAGGCATTGGACTCCCACACAGCTGACCACAGTTTGAGTCCCAGACCTGTTGGCTTGCTTTCTCACTTTCCCTTTCTCTCCTTCTCTGTGTCTCTCTGGTCAAAATAAGATAAAAAGCAACAATAATAAATAAAATGAAATAAATAGTTTTAAAAAAAGAATCCTAGTAAGGAAAACAGTTGAAATAGGAACTGCATCTTTTATACTAACACACTGAAATAGTTCTCACTGGCCTGGCTCCATGGCCTGGTGCTTAAGGCAGCCAGATCCAACATGGCTGACTGCTGACACAACTACAAATTGTGTTTATATTTCCCCTCATTTTAGGACTAGCTTTGATTTTTATAAAATGTTTTCCTGTCATTTTAGTAGTCAGTTAAAGACATGTATTGGATAAAAGAATAAATAATGTCTGGCAGTCATTTGTTAATATTTGAAGCACATTGACTTATTTGGAAGCTTTATAGCACAAATACATTTCTGAGTCTGAAACTGCAACTGAAGAATATATGATAAATTCACATTTTTGTTTATGCTTCATTTTTTATTAAAAAAATAAAAACTTAGCCTTCACAGTTGTTTAGGAAATATGGTCTTATGAAGAACTTAGATGTTAGCACGATTTGTTGTCATGAAATGTAAACCTGTTTTATTTACTGCTCCAAGTGGAGCTTCAGCTTTTAGTAACTATGCTCTTTAGAAACAGAAGAGGAAGAAAGAATAAATTCATTAATATTCATACATATTGATACACATCTACTAGAATGGATACTAGAAGCTGGAAACGGTGAGGAGAGTTGGGAGAACTTGATTAGCTGATACAAATTACAGTTAGATGAGGAGAATGAGTTCTGGGTACTAAAGTACAGTGGTGTAACCACAGTTGCTAAGGTAGTTAATGCAGATTCCAAAATAGCTAGAAGAAAGAACTTGGAACAGTCACAGTACAAAGAGAAGATGAATGTTTGAGATGATAGATATGCTGAGTGTCCTGAGCTGAAAAATCACACTGTACCCCGGTTTACCCCACAATTTTTAAAATGTGTTTATTTATTTATTTACTTTGCTTTGGGGTATGTGCATTTGGCAGAAAGAAAGAGAGGAGGGAAAGTGAGAGAGTATCTCCTGAGAATGACCACACCTCAATCCCTCTTCCTCATTCTCCTCTAGGGATTTGGGCACACCCATGCAGGCACCTGGTGTGTTTTTCAAGTCATGGGTCAGGACTCAAACTGCACAATTGGCTACTGGGATCCAACAGCCTTAACCATTACACCACCTGGCTGGCCCCAGTATGTAAATTGTTATATGTAATTTAAAATGATAAAAATCTTAATCTAGATAGATTGGGAAGTAGAGATTCCAGAAATGTCATACTTTATTTTATTTTATGTATTATTTTTTAAATAATTATTTTACTTAACTCTATTTATTTAAATTTGATCGGGGTGAGGGGGGGAGAGAGAGAGAGAGAGGGAGAGAGAGAGAGAGAGAAGTGAGAAAGCAAGCTGCCAGATCCAGGACTTGAGCTGCAGTCAACTATGTGGGAGTCCAGTGCTCTTAACCACCACAGCACCTGGCGGCCCCTATTATTTTATTTAGAACAAAATAAATTGACTCTAAGTAAAAATAACTAACAAAATAAAATATAGTTACAAATTTAGATTTTCATGCATGTTGTTAAAGGATTTTTTTTTTTTAAGCAAAGTCATTTTGTTCAGAAAGACACTGTTAGGTTTTTATGTATTTTAAACTTGGAGATAAAAGATAAACATTCCCTATAGAATAAGTGTTTCTTCCAAAGTTCATGCTTGGCTTTGCATGAAATCAAGTCTTTCTACATTTCTTTAGTAATTTCAAGATCAACCGATAAATGTACAGGGTAAAACACTTTCTAAGAAAGCTTTTACTCAGTTTGGAGCCTAGCAGTAATGCACAGCAGTCCTTCCTCAAATCTAGGAATATTGCAGGGAAAATTAGACCATTCATTTTGGTTTTAAATAAGACCAGTTTGTAAGCAGAATATTTAGCTTACTAAAAATCATCAGATATCACTTGATAAACCAAAAAATTTAATAATGCCAAAAATGTATACCAAAATGGTAAAATATCTTTTCAGACATCATTATTCTCAAGTATATATTGACCAAAGCAGATTATAACAGTATTTTATCTATCCCTTCCACCACCTTTGGTAAAAATATTATTTTCCTATTATATATGAATTGTTTAATATTCAGCATTTCCTCTAGGTAAAAAAGAATTTGCTTTGCAAAGTCTCTAATGTGAATACAACCAAACTAAAAACTGAAGACTCAGAGGGCAACCAAAGAATAATTCATTAATTTTTAAATTATTAATCATCCTTAATAAGACAGCTATATGTTTTAGAAGACATTAGAACACAATTCATTCCTAAGGAAGGAATGACTGTCTCAGTTCATAACCCTTTATGGATTTTTTTTTGCCCTTTCTATCAAGGTTATTTTAATATGCTTTCTATGTTATTGGACAAGGATGTCAGAAGTGAAAGTAGTGAGTTCAAGTGATCAAATGAAAACGATGTAACAGAGTTTCATTGTCAAGAGAAAGAAAAACAGAAAAAAATTAAAAAATAAAACAAAATGCCATAAGATAATTTGAGGCTGAAGATTTTGCCTCAAATTCATCTGTGATGATTTTAATAATGTAAATGTGTTAGCATTGACTGTGTACTGCTAAACACTTCACATACACTAGCTTACTGTGAAGAAGAGTAAGACATTTTACTCAGTGTCTTGAGTGGACATCTTTTTTCTTAAGAGCTTAAAGAGTATCATTAGCCACATCACTATTAAGTTTTCCATTGAGATAGTTCCCTCAACCATGAATCTAAAAAGATTTTTGGTAGAGCATGTTTGGACACTGAACTGAATAACCTGTGAATTTACCATTCATAAATTTAAATGATTCCCTTTTGAAAAATTCTGTAACTTTTTATCTCCCTGGGATTGATAAAATAGAAGAGTAGTTGTTGGAGACTTATTTAGTAAGTTTGTGCCATATTTGTTGTTTAAAAAGAAAATATGAGGCCAGGAGGTGGCATGGAGGTCAAGGTGATGGATTCCCACATGGCTGACTGAAGTTCAAGTCTTGGACCTGGTGGTTTGACAATCAGGTCAGGTGCATGTGTGTGCTTGCCCAAAATCCTCAGAAGGGAATGGAGGGGAAGAGATGTGGCCATTCCCCTGGGGGATGAGGATTTCTCACTTTCTCTCTCTCTCTTTTTCTGGAGAGCACACTAGCCCTATGGCAGAAACCTAAAAAAGAAAAAAGAAAGAAGAAAATATGCTGGAACACTTTTTTCTCTTGGAACCTACTTCAAAACACTTCTGTCTGTTAATTCTTATAATCATTTTATTTTCTCTATTCCAAATTTTATTTATAGCTCAGCAATGCTTTTCTTAAGTGCTGTTAACAGTATACTAGCACAAAAATTTTATATAAATTAGTCTGATGTATTGCTGCCACATTTTTGCCATTACATTCATTCATACATTTCATTTATTCTATTTATTATTTTAGCCAAAGAATTATGAAGTAATAAAACTGAATCATCCACTATGCTAATTTCTATGGAATAAACCTCTTGGTAATATTCATACAAAATTGCTACATATCAGTTTTTTATGTAGACTGTATTTTTTTTTTTTGTTGTGTAGTGTTTTTGTTAGTCAGTGGATAAATTTAGGCCTTTTTGGGGGCTCTTAGCTGACCAATCATGCCCATCAGAAGTTTCTTTGTTGAATCGCTCAAAACATAGCGCCATAACCTCAATCAAGCTAGTCATATACATAAATATATTTGGAAAATACAATTTGGCACACTGAGTCTCAGAACATTAGCTAAATCATGGAACAATAGCATTTAGTAGTAGTATTCTGTTTAAAAATAATTATTATTATTTTTTATACATTTAGTTGCTATACATCGTTTGGCTCGTAGAGAGAATTTACCCAACACGAAATACATCTCAGGTCAGTCCAGTTAGAATACTGTACGTGTTGTCATCAACAGGTAATAAACAATTTCTCTCTGCAGCTCAGTGTCCCTGCTGCTCAATGCAACCAGGTCTGTCATTGGGGTAGATGTCCCAGTGGCATGGGGTCTGGGGCAAGACAGGCCTCTTCAAGTCCCATTGAACACACCTCAGAGTTCCAAGGCATGTGGGGGAGGGAATGAGCCATGCTCTGCAGCACCGGCCTACTGTGCAGCATAGGCTGTCTGGAGTAGATGTACAGATGTGGGGCCTGGGACAACATGGGCTTCTCCCCTGCTATCACTCTTATGTACATGGCTCAGACTTGTTCTCTAAAACTTGCTCAGATATAGCTCGTTACAATGGCTACTTGTTTTCATTTGGGCTTTGAGTATCTTTCTGTCCAAGTAATTTCTGCCTCTGAATTTTCTTTCTTTCTCTAAACTTCACAGCTTAGCTTAGTACATAGGTGCTTTGAAAACCAGATTTTTGTTCTTTGGTTGTAGTGGTGGTGGTATGGTGGGATATTTTTTATCTAAATATTTTTATTTTCTAAGTTGTCTGATTAAAGACAAGTTTAGATCACTTGCCTTTTTGGAGACAAATCTGACATTAATTATTCTGTTCCTAGCCATTCACCTGACTGGTACAGTTTGAGGGTTTTGAAACATGATACACTCTTGGTGACTAATTAAAAACCCAAAAACCTCTCTATACAATGTTTGTTTGTCCTACCTTTAGACAAGAAGTAGATGATTTTGAAATCTTTAGCTTCTTTTGAGAACTGACAGGTCATTTCACTTACCAGGTCTGAAAATAATTTGGCTGTCTACAGCCAGGTAATACTTTTTTATTTGTTGCTAAACATTTTAGTGTCACCTTATTGGCCCCTAATTGACCACATATTTCCAGGGTTTAATTTGTATTGACTTCTTCATTTTTCATTATTTAACAAACATTTATTGGATGCCCATCTTTGCTAGCTTCTCTGTTAGGGATGGGAAACACTCAGATAAGAATGAAACATTGACATCCTCAGAGTCTCAATGCCTCTTTTCCCAATTTAGTGAGATTATTTTTGTCAGAGTAATGTAACTTTACAGTTTTCTAGAACGAAATTCAATTCCTCTTTTCTGCTTGTCCTGTGGATTAAATTTTAGAATCTTTCCTACTTACTAGCTCTTTATTCTTGATTCTCCATCTTCAAAGTATGCATGAAATACTTGTGCACTCATGTCATAGGGTAGTTTTAAGAATCAAAAAGCTTTATTTAAATTTTTATTATAATTTTTACCAAAATTGTTATTATTCATAGTTATATGTAATAGTATTGCCTTTTGGTTCCAAAATGTTTTTTCCATTGGAATATATTGTGAAGCACATATTTTTTAAAAAACCAGCAAAAGCAGGGTACCAGCAGTTGGTGTAATGGCTATGTCGCTGGACTCCGATGTAGTTGACTGCAGTTCGAGTCCCAGACCTGGTGGTTTAAACTCATGCCAGGCACGTGCGCATGCATGCCCAACATCCTGAGAGGAGAATGGAGTCTCGAGAAGGGATTGTGGTGTGGCCACGCCCCCTGAGGGTGATTTCATGCTTTCTGTCTCTCTGTCTCTCTCTGTTTTTCTGGAGAGCACACATACCATATAACAAGAACCTCTCCAAAAAAAAAAAAAAATGCAACAGCCAAAAAAATTATCTTTGTATAATACACCTTTTTTTTTTTTGCCCATAAAGTGCATGTACTCACCACAAAGAGAAAGAGAGAGACAGTGAAAGGGAAAGTGAGAATTCACCCACCAGCGGGGATGGCCATTTCACAATCCCTTCTCCTCCACTCTCCTAGGATTTTGACATGCACGTACATTCATCTAGCATATTTTCAAGCTGCCACATCTGGGACTCGAACTGTGATCAGCCATGTGAGAGTCAGCTCCTTAACCACCATGCCACCTCCTTTATATAATATTTTTAAGTAAACCTATTTCATTTCTGAATAAGTCTGAGATCCTAATTTTTTGATATTTTTGCATTTTATGAAGGGATTGCATAATCAGATTTTGCACTCAGAATACTAAAGCTTTTTCTTGCTCATTACACAATTTATAAATGTAATAGGTTACTTTGAGATGAAATCATAGATATAGGGTCTGAATTGATTAACTTTTGGACCATGTGTTCTGGAGTTGTTTGCCATGGACTGTCAAATCTTTTAAATCGGAAAAAAATGCTTTTTATATTTATCGGAAAGATTAAGACAAATGTGATTTGACTAGTGTAAAGTTTTATCAGGTTAGGTTGTTTGATCAACTGACCATTTATTTCACTAAATATTCAAATTATAGTACAAAAATGTGCTATCTGATAAACCCATTTAAGTTAATGAGAATTTTCTTCAGAATTAAGGTCATTTAAATTATTATTTATTTCACATATTAAAATAACATAAAATGAATTGGCCACTTGATAGCCATGTTAATGACTTCTGGGAATTGATTAGTTCATACTGGGAATTCTTCTATACCTCAATGTTATGAGAATGTGTATATTAGAATTTAAATACACATGAAATCTGTTTAAAATAATTTGTCAGTGTACATTTAAAAATACTCTAAATTGCAGTTTATCAGTCAAATATTAAAGTGCTTAATTAGTCTATTATTTGTGTCTGCAAAATATGGATGTGACAAATGAATGGGCAAGTATCGAAAAAGTTTGGCAAAATTTATTTTTTTGAAATGTCATCTCAACTTGTCAGTAAGTTGAACAGAAATATAAGGAAATGTTCTTCCTAGCAAAGTAGAGATAGGATTATTGAAAAGAGGAAGGAAGTAGTCTCTTTCAGAAACTTAAAATCTATGGATAGGATCTTAAAGTGACACTCTAGAAAAGTGACAGTGAGTTCATGTTAACTATTTAAGATGCATGTACGTAAATTTTAATTTTCTTTAGAGATATTTTTGCTATAGGGTGCATGAACTTACGAGAGGGAGAGAGAGAGAGAGAGCAAGAAATCACCCCTCAGGGAGATGGGCATGCTGCAATCCCTTCTCCTTCATTCTCTCAAGAGCTTGGGCACGTGTGCACACATACTCAGTGTGTTTTAAGCCACCGGTTCCGAGATGTGAACAGTGATCGGCCATGTAGGAGTCCAGTGATGTAACCATTATGCCATCTGCTGGTCCCAACATACAAGTAAATTTTCTTCATAGATCTATATGCTTGGTCATATTAGGAACTGTTTATTTCACCATCATTTTTATCATTTACAGTGGTTTCTATGGACAGATTAGGAACTCATTCATTAATATAAAAAAAGGAATATTAAGATTAGAACAATATAAAAAGTGTCTGAAGGAAACCAGAGGAAACACTGTCAAGAAATCATCAAAAATAAAGGAAAGCTGGGACCAGCAGATCTGTCATGGTTACATCACTGAATGCCTTTGTAGTTGACTGCAGTTCAAATCCTGGACCTGGCAGCTTAAAACTTACAGTAGGTGCATGTACGTGCATGACCAAGATCCCCAGAGGAGGTGGAGGAGAAGGGATTGTGGATTGTTCTGTGTGCACCACCCCCCTGGAGGGGGTGATTTCTCACTTTCTGTGTCTCTGCCTCTCTCTGTCTCTCTGGCAAGTACATGTGCCCCATAGCAAAAATCTCTCTAAAAATAAATAAATAAATTTAGGAAGCTAAATGACATGTAAATTTAAAGAGGGTTATGTAAAAGCACATGGCATATGGAGATTATTTGTAGTGATTGGGGGGGGGCTGCTAGAATTAAAATGAGCTATGTAATTAGACAACCTGTTCGTAATTATTACTGTGATTGACATTGTTTGAATCAGATTCAAGATTATTCGGTAAGATCCAGCATTATCATAATTAATGAAAACATGAGTGACTGATTGATGGTAATGTCTGCTATATTAATATTACTGTATTTTGATAGATTAGTGGAATGATTTCTAGTGTTATAAAATACAAAAATAAAGATATAGTTAGCAAAAACTTACTTTATATCTCAGAGTGAAAAAGGAAAAAAAAGGATTTTGAACGTTTCTAACACAAAATAATGACAAATGGTTGAGATACTGGGTCTTCTAATTACTCTGATTAAATCATCACGTGTCCCATTCTCGTACTAAAAAATCATATTGCATGCCTCAAAATGTGCAAATATCATATGTTCACTAAAATAAACAAGGAGGATAACATTTAGATGATTTAATTTATCCTACCTCATTTTAGCATCATGGATAAAAAGTTGAAATATTGACCGTCTCTGTTAGGTTCTCGAGTAACGCTGCAGAAGGTTTAGAATTCGGTTGGATGTACGATGCGGTAGTGCATTCTGTTCTCCGTCTTCGTGTGCTCTCTTAGCTGCATCACATCCTAAATAATATGAGACATGACACATTCGGCTTGGATGTGCAACAAAATTTAAGGCAGATGTACTCACTGAACAGACTTACAACTCAAATCACTTTCTCTGTGTTTTTATGAACTGCTATATTTGAGAATATAGCAGTTCATAAAAACATGTGCAGGGGGTTTTCTGAGATTGTAAGTTTATAAAATTATCCAAGCTTTATTTTCCTTTTTTTTTTTTTTTGAGAGATTTTTGCTATAGGGCGTGTGTGCTCGCCAGACAGAGAGAGACAGAGAGACAGAAAGCGAGAAATCACCCCCCAGGGGGGATGGCCATGCCGCAATCCCTTCTCCTCCATTCTCCTCTTGGGATCTTGGGCACGCACGCACATGCGCCCGGCGTGAGTTTAAGCCACCGGGTCCAGTACTCGAACCACGGTCGAATACGGGGGAATCCAGCGACGTAGCCATTACGCTAACT
>NW_006159643.1:3273142-3302411 GCF_000334495.1 Tupaia belangeri chinensis
CCCCCAGGAGGGATGGCCACGCCGCAATCCCTTCTCCTCCATTCTCTCAAGAGCTTGGGCACGTGTGCACACATACTCAGTGTGTTTTAAGCCACCGGTTCCGAGATGTGAACAGTGATCGGCCATGTAGGAGTCCATCTGTCATGGTTACATCACTGAATGCCTTTGTAGTTGACTGCAGTTCAAATCCTGGACCTGGCAGCTTAAAACTTACAGTAGGTGCATGTACGTGCATGACCAAGATCCCCAGAGGAGGTGGAGGAGAAGGGATTGTGGATTGTGCTGTGTGCACCACCCCCCTGGAGGGGGTGATTTCTCACTTTCTGTGTCTCTGCCTCTCTCTGTCTCTCTGGCAAGTACATGTGCCCCATAGCAAAAATCTCTCTAAAAATAAATAAATAAATTTAGGAAGCTAAATGACATGTAAATTTAAAGAGGGTTATGTAAAAGCACATGGCATATGGAGATTATTTGTAGTGATTGGGGGGGGGCTGCTAGAATTAAAATGAGCTATGTAATTAGACAACCTGTTCGTAATTATTACTGTGATTGACATTGTTTGAATCAGATTCAAGATTATTCGGTAAGATCCAGCATTATCATAATTAATGAAAACATGAGTGACTGATTGATGGTAATGTCTGCTATATTAATATTACTGTATTTTGATAGATTAGTGGAATGATTTCTAGTGTTATAAAATACAAAAATAAAGATATAGTTAGCAAAAACTTACTTTATATCTCAGAGTGAAAAAGGAAAAAAAAGGATTTTGAACGTTTCTAACACAAAATAATGACAAATGGTTGAGATACTGGGTCTTCTAATTACTCTGATTAAATCATCACGTGTCCCATTCTCGTACTAAAAAATCATATTGCATGCCTCAAAATGTGCAAATATCATATGTTCACTAAAATAAACAAGGAGGATAACATTTAGATGATTTAATTTATCCTACCTCATTTTAGCATCATGGATAAAAAGTTGAAATATTGACCGTCTCTGTTAGGTTCTCGAGTAACGCTGCAGAAGGTTTAGAATTCGGTTGGATGTACGATGCGGTAGTGCATTCTGTTCTCCGTCTTCGTGTGCTCTCTTAGCTGCATCACATCCTAAATAATATGAGACATGACACATTCGGCTTGGATGTGCAACAAAATTTAAGGCAGATGTACTCACTGAACAGACTTACAACTCAAATCACTTTCTCTGTGTTTTTATGAACTGCTATATTTGAGAATATAGCAGTTCATAAAAACATGTGCAGGGGGTTTTCTGAGATTGTAAGTTTATAAAATTATCCAAGCTTTATTTTCCTTTTTTTTTTTTTTTGAGAGATTTTTGCTATAGGGCGTGTGTGCTCGCCAGACAGAGAGAGACAGAGAGACAGAAAGCGAGAAATCACCCCCCAGGGGGGATGGCCATGCCGCAATCCCTTCTCCTCCATTCTCCTCTTGGGATCTTGGGCACGCACGCACATGCGCCCGGCGTGAGTTTAAGCCACCGGGTCCAGTACTCGAACCACGGTCGAATACGTGGGAATCCAGCGACGTAGCCATTACGCTAACTGCTGGTTCCCAAATTATCCAAGCATTTATAGAACTATATTGCTTTTTTAGTTTTTGCATTGATGAAAGTATCAGAAAATTTGGGACTTGGCAATGGATGAAATGTAGTTGGTGATGGAAAAAATATATGGAACACACTGTTTCAGTTATTTGTAGAGCTTTTGTTAAATCACAGAATAATGTTGTATCAATAGAGAACTGCCTACAGGCTTGTGCTCAGGTACTACTTTCTATAAAATGTCATGTAAACAAATGCAGAGGTAAATTTTTCTGTCGAATAGTTGTTTCATTGTAGGCCTGAATGGTGATTAAGTTAAAAATTCCTCTTTAATGCCTACTGTATTTATCCAAGTTTACATAAGTTTGACTTTATATAAATGGACTTCATTAACAAGCTGAACATGAAAATGATTGTTAACATCTTGAGCATATGAAAATTAGTTTGCTATAGAACATGTGTGCTCACTGGAGAGAGAAAGAAAGAGAAAGTGAGAAATTACCCCTCTAGAGGGGATGGCCATGCTGTAATCTCTTTTCCTCCATTATGCCCTTGGGATTTTGGGTATGCACACACACATATCTAGTGTATTTTTCAAGCCACAGAGTCCAGGATTCTAACTGCAGCCAGCTGTGTGTGATCCAACAGCTTTACCTCCAAGCCTTCTGTTGGACTGACATGCCTAATTTATTTATTTATTATCTATTTATTTATTTATTTATTTTTGGAGAGGTTTTTGCTATAGGGCGCTTGCGCTCGCCAGACAGAGAGAAACAGAGAGATAGAAAGCGAGAAATCACCCCCCCCAAGGGGGATGGACACACCGCAATTCCTTCTCCTCCATTCTCCTCTCAGGACCTTGGGCACGCACGCACACGCACCTGGCGTGAGTTTTAAGCCACCAGGTCCGGGACGCGAACCGTGGTCAACTACATGGGAGTCCAGCGACATAGGCATTACGCTAACTGCTGGTCCCGACATGTCTGATTTAAACATAAGATGATGGAAATTATTTTAAGTAAATTGATGTATGTAACGTAACCTTTATTTTCACTAGCTCTTTACTTCTATTTCATCTATCAGTAATAGTTTAACTGTATAAAATGTTAACTAGTAAGCTAAATAATAATATAATCTTTTACAAGTATTTAACTTTCAACTGGTAAAGCTTGTAATACTTTTGGACAGTTTAGAACTTTATAAAAAGTAAGTGACAGTATAAAATTTACAGAGTAAAGTTTTTTCCATGTTATTGGAAACTTAGAGTCCAATTAATTTCTAATCTTCACAAGTGGTATTGTGGTATTGTTTTCAAAAATTATAATTGCAAAGGTACAGTGATACAATTTCATGTAGATAAAACTAGATACATACTTTCCCCATTATATTTACTTTCCTTATTTGAATTCTTTTTTTTTTTTTTGAGAGGTTTTCGCTATAGGGCGCGTGCGCTTGCCAGACAGACAGAGAGAGACAGAGAGACAGAAAGCGAGAAATCACCCCCCAGAGGGGATGGTCACGCTGCAATCCCTTCTCCTCCATTCTCCTCTCGGGATCTTGGGCACGCACGCACACGCGCCCGGCGTGAGTTTTAAGCCACCGGGTCCAGGACGCGAACCACGGTCGACTACGTGGGAATCCAGCGACACAGCCATTACGCTAACTGCTGGTTCCCTTGAATTCTTGATCATATTCCTCTGCTTTAATTTTTGTTGTGATTTGAATAGGTCATGAAATACAAGAGTAAAAAATACAGTTGTACAATACTACGTACACCTGTATTTCTTGTTCTAGTCTTATATAAACAAGAAGTTCAGTTGTTCAGTTTTGTAATGATGTGGCATTTTATTTAACCCATGGGATCTTACATGTCTTTATCACATACTGGTACATATTTCCAGAGAGGTAAAGCATAAATCACATATCTTATTTCTTCTTTTTATGATAGATCAATTGAGGTTGAATTAACATAGTCAGAGACACTGAAAACATTTTTACCCATAATTTCCCACTGATAGTGACTGCCATTGCATTTTATTTGTGCTATGAATACTGTGCCCATTATCTGACTGTAATGGATTGTACAAGTATCTGCCTTCCCTACCACAATGTCTGGAGGCAGGAATGTGTCTCAATTGTTTCTCTAGCCTCTAACATAAGATTTCCTGTACATAGACAGTAAACGTATGTGAAATTATAGTGCCTAATTCAAATAATTTTTGTAAAACTTCTTTAACACTTGCTTATGATAGAGCACACATGCATGTAGATTCACATAGATAGAGAGGGGGAGAGAGAGAGATATCCACCACATGACAAGGCTTGGGTACGCCATGATCACCTTCCTCCATTCATTCAGCACACCGGGATCCTGAGGGCCCAGCATGTGTGCAGGCCAGCAGGGCCGAGGAGTCGAACCATGGTCAGCATGTACCTTCATACTCTGTGGTCTAATATGCTATGGGCTGTACCACAGACGCTGGGCTCAGACATTCTTATCGGTTTGCCACAAAGGATTAGAAAAGTGCATTTATCTGTGTCCAAGAGGATATTGTGAATGTTAAAAACTAGAATAAGACCTTGCTTTCCATAAGCAAATGAAAACACTGAAAAGGGGAATATTTGTATCTACTGGAATATAGATAACTATATCTATGTACATATCTATAACTATGCCTATATCTATATTTACATCTACACTTAATTCATATGTTTTGGTATTCCAAACTAAATAATTGTTTGATCACCATTGGTCTTCAAAAAAATTGGACTACATTTTACAGAAACAATTGGTGCAATATTTTGCATTCAGGGAGATGAAGCCCGTATCATCACCTTTCGCACCTGAGTATGCCATCTTTTCCTGTTTCTCCGTTTCTTGTTGCTTATCCCTCTCATCCACTATTTATTCAGTTCCCTCTCTAAATGTAGGTCTGACCATGTCGTTTCCTAACTCTGACTTCCTGACTTCCTAACTCCGACCCCTGATGGCTTTATTCTTGCCTGTCTCTGTGTTCAGCACTAGTCATATACCATGTGATGCGCCCTCCTTCTGCCACACAGAACTCTAGTCCCCCAAGCAAGTCAAGGTCTCTGTGACTTTTCCTGCCCAACTTTTCCTTTCTGGTCAAAAGTGCCCTGAGGTGGCTTTCCCTTGTAGAAAACTTAAGTCATTCTTGAATATTCTATTCAAACTATCACCTTAGAAGCGGTTCCTTCCCTCCTTTATGAAGAGCACGCCATAGCTTATTGGTGTAGCTACACTACATCCTGAACCCACGTCCACTTTTATATAGACAGGTTGTGTTATAATATTCATTTCCATCTTTGACTCTCTTACTACTGTGGGGGTCTCCAAATAGTTTATGGAAATTCATATTAGAAAAAAAAGACACATAGGCTTAAAAATGGTTTCGTACTGAAATAAACTTGTACTTTAATTCCATTTTTCCAGGAAGTTATTGAAATCCCCTCATATAAAATTTTTGAAGGTAGGATCCATATTTTTGTAATTCTCTATTCCCAGAATCAGGTTTACCATCTGGGACATAGCAGGTGCTTACTAAATGTTTGTAGAACTAATTATCTTATTTAATCTTCATAACTACATATGTTTTCCAATGAGAATGCTGAGCTTTAAAAAGCTTGAGGACCTTGCTCAAGGTCATACAGTTTGTGGCAGACATAGTCTTCCTGTCTACGGCTGTTTTGTCAGCTTTGCCGCGCTGTGTCTGTGTTTTCTCCTAGGAATATCAGGAGAGCCATTTACGCCCAGATCTACTCTCCTGGAAAATTTAGTCCTGTGGCTGCTCTGATGTAACTCATGTCTCTCTGGAGAAGTTTGTTCTGCCTTCTCTGTGTCTGTGAATATCTCATCACCACCGGAATAGGTTCAGTCTTTGCTTCCATCTTCCCTGTCTCTGGTTTGAAATATCTGGCATTCTTTGATCTTGATTCAGGTTATTGTCTGAGTTTTCTTTTATTTTTCTTTTCTGGTGACAGATCAAAGTATCTGCCTGGTATTCTTTTCACTAAATATTAGTCTGACTGCCTATAGGACTTGCCAGCCTCTCACCTCTTCTTTCTGTTTTCCCGCTTAGCAGCAATGACTGGCTATACCCGCATATTCTCTTTCAACTCCTCAGATTTGACCATTTTGACTTGGAAGCCACTTCAAGACATCAATGAATATCATTTCTCAAATGTATTTAATGCTATGATAAGCATTCTTTGACTCCCTTCATGTATTATATACCAATGTATGAAATGCTAATATTACAAGAAATCATTTGTTAAGAGTTGTTCTTTCTGAAGCCTCATTTATGTTTTTATGCAAGCTGAAATTTATTACCAAGATTTTTAGCACTTCCTTTTTAGACCCTAACTTTCAGTTCCCTGAAGCAAATTTCTCTTTGGATATTCACTCTAACTTTCCTTGCAACAAGTCTACAACTGACTATTTACTTATTTATTTCAGATTTTTGTTATAAGGTGAGTTTCTTGCCAGAGAGAGACACAGAGACAGGGAAAGTGGGAAATCAACCTCCAGGGGTATGCACACATTGCACTTCCTTCTCCATTCTCCTCATGGGATTTTGGGCATGCATGTACCTGCACCCAGCATATTTTTCAGGCTACTGAGGGTGGGGCTGGAACCATGAAGTCAGTCATGTGCGATCCTGTCTGTGCCTTAACACTGTGTCACCTGCTGACTCTACAACTGATTTTTTTTAAGAGAGATTTTTGATATTGTGTGTGTACACAGAGAGATACACAGAGAGAGAGAGATACACAGAAAGTGAGAAATCACCCTCGCCAGGGGGGATGGCTATGCCACAATCCCCTTTCCTCCATTCGCCTCTCAGGATTTTGGGCACACACACACATGTGCGTTGAGTTTTAAACCATCAGGTTCAGGACTTGAACCGTGGTGGACTACCTGAAAGTCCAGTAACATAACCATTATGCCATCTGCTGGTCCCTACAACTGAACATTTTAGTTTATCCTACATACAAAGCTTTTTCCTACTTTCTCATTTGTGTCAATAGCTCCCCACTCATCTTTTTTAAAAAAAAGTCCCCCAGTTTAAAAGCCATGTTGCTGGCTCTGCATATTTCCTTTTTATAACGCCAGGGCACCAAGGTGTCAAAGCATCAATGTCAGTTGATTTTTTTTTTTTTTTAATATCTGTCAGATCCAACTGTCCTTCAGCAACACTTTGTGCTCATACATCACCCCCATGTTCCCTCTTAGTGCAATACTCATGTCCTGTCTCATGGCTCTGAATACATCACACTCTCCCGTACTCTACAGAAAAGTTAATTGTCCTAAGGCACTACCTTTATTTTGTCATGATGCCAGCTACTGCCTATTTATTTATTTAAACCAAACTCTTCAACCTGATCATTCGGAGTGGCATTTTTGCATATTTCGTCTGTCCTAAGTTTTTCCCAATCCTTCAACAACTCACTTTAATGCCACCTCCTCTGTGAAGCCTTTTCTGAATAAGTCATTTCACCCGTTGTGTTTTATAGCATCCATCATATTATAACTTAGTATACTATATCTGTCTTTCCCCTTTACTGTTCTCTTCTACTCTTGGGTTCTTTAAGGTTGGGGACTAGATTCAGTCATCTATTTATTCCCTCCACACAGCACAGTATTTGGCATAGAGGAAGAATTCAGTGTAGTTTATTAGTGAATGAATGAATGAATATAGCAATAGCAGCTTTCTTCTTTTTCATGGTGTTCATTCTCTACTCTGTATTTATTTACTCACATATTCATTATTATTCTGAAATGTTTTTCCACAGTTCTCCAAAAATATAAATGTGAAATGATTTTTAAAATAGTAGAAAACAAAATGATGTATTCAATATTATTGTAATTATTTAAATGTAGGCATGTATGTGACAATTTTAAGTAATGTCTATATTAAGGTGGTAAGATTTAGGGTTACTGTTGACACTGAACTTGTTTTAAACAGATTTTAAAGTCCTCAATTTTGCCTTATTCTGCTGCTTTTTGAAAGTGGCAGATATCCTACTATGACCTCAAAATATAAAGTAATGTACAAAGCAGCTGTTGCAAATTCACCACAAATAGTTGTTCCCTGAATGTGTATATGTATAGGCCTTTGTGTGTGCATACACACACATCAAATTTTAAAATTCCTTTAAGAATCAGGCCAAATTCCACCTTATCCATTAAACTTTTCATGATAATTCTGTTTTACATTCTATTTTTTTCAAATTCTTTTTGGCACTTCTAATCTTTAAGTGAAAAACTAGTATTTCATTTACTATGTCTAAATATTTTGTTATTTTGTTTTAGCTCTTCTCTTACATTAAAGCTAAGATATTTTCTTTTCCTTTCCTTTCCTTTCCTTTCCTTTCCTTCCCTTCCCTTCCCTTCCCTTCCCTTCCCTTCCCTTCCCTTCCCTTCCCTTCCCTTCCCTTCCCTTCCCTTCCCTTCCCTTCCCTTCCCTTCCCTTCCCTTCCCTTCCCTTCCCTTTCCTTTCCTTTCCTTTCCTTTCCTTTCTTTCTTTCTCTTTCTTCTTTTTTTTTTTCTTTTCTTTTTTTTTAATGTCACAGGGTGTGTGTATTCTTCAAACAGAAAGAGAGAGCAAGGGAAAGTGAGAAATCACCCTCAGGAAGGATGGCCATATTACAATCTTCCTCCATTTTCCTCTTGAGATTTTGGGCACACACACACATGCACCCAGTATGATTTTCATCCACCAGGTCCAGGACTCAAACCTGTTCAGTTGGCCATATGGGATCCGGCACTTTAACCATAATGCCACCTGCTGGTCCCCAAGAACTAGGATTTCTTCTAGGTTTTTTATTGATGAATTGCCCCAGGTAAACATTATGCAATTAATCAATACTTAGTCATTTTTGCTATTATTGATCTTGATGAAGACAAGAGGGTCCCAGTCAGGAACTGACATGGTAAAGCATTTCTTATTTTACAGTGACACAGGTCTTTATAAAAAATTAGTACCGTCTTTCCTGGAAAATCTTTGTAGTTCTGTTCAATTGAGTTTGCCTCTGGCTAGAATTTTCTTTTCTCCTCCTCAATTTAAGGTACTCTCTCTTCTGGGCTTTATGAATGTTCTCTTGCTAAGCTTTTCATTTTTCCCCTTCCTCTTAACCTCTCTATACACACAAGCCTTTTTGTCTCAATTACACAATATCATTCCCCCTAACAACTTAGAAGATGAATCTTTTGCTAGTGATTTAGTACAGATAAATTTAAATATTGCTTACTGAAAATCGACAGACTGGGCAAAAGTTTGTTTTTGTTTCCCTTCAGAAGCATGAAGCAATACATTGTATATAATTTATTTATTTATATTTTAACAAGAAGGTTTTCCCTTTGAAATTTACTTTAGATTTCATTTTTATAGGTATATAGCCACTTATAACATTTAAACCATCACATCTTTAGGCAAATTAAGATATTTAAATTTTGTAATGTAGATTGTAATATTGATCAATACGTATTTATTGTTACTAAATATTAAATACTAAAAACATCACATTAGGCTCATTTTTCACATAGTTATAGGTCAGATGTTTGAGTGACTTAAAGTAGAGCAGGCAATATCTATTTGAAGAGGTGAATAATATTTTATTTAAGAATATAATCACATATTTAATTACTACATCATGTAAATGAAAGTGCTCATAAGTCAAGTTAAAATACTATAATATATGTCATAATTTCTCCTGTTAAGTCTAGTGTCAGTTTTCTTAATTATTTAATTTAATTTTATTTGTCACTATTATTATTATTTCTAATTTGACCAGAGAGAGACAGAGACAGAAAGAAAGGGAGCGAGAGCAAGCAAGCTGCCAGGTCTGGGACTTGAATCAGCCATGTGGGAGTCCAGTGCCTCAACCATCATGCCAGCTGCTGGCCCTTTAATATCAGTTTTTATTTATTTATTTATTTATTTTGAGAGGTTTTCACTATAGGGTGCGTGTGCTCGCCAGACAGAAAGAGATATAGAGACAGAAAGCAAGAAATCACCCCCCGGGGGGATGATCACGCCACAATCCCTTCTCCATTCTCCTCTCAGGATCTTGGGCACGCACGCACACGCGCCTGGCGTGAGTTTTAAGCCACAGGGTCCAGGACGCGTACCACGGTCGACTATGTGGGAGTCCAGCGACATAGCCATTATGCTAACTGCTGGTTCCCTCTAATATCAGTTTTGATGTGTACTTTAAAATTAAATGAGTAACAAAATTGGATATCTGTTTAAAAGTAATATTAAATTTTTTAGTTTGGAATTGGTACTTGATTTCCATTTATTTTCTCAGTATAGGCCATTTGTCGGAGTTCTTACTGACATTTTTTTGGTGAGCTTAGATAGAAATGAACAATGTAAATACTAATCTTCATTATCTGAACATTTTAAATCACAAAGTTAAATTCTGTTCTCTTTATTTATCTTGAGTTAGGAAATGAATTTGAAAAGAAATACAGAATTAGTTTATGTCATATTTGCCATTTCATTCAGCCTAAGTTTGAAGTTCTGATCTGTGTCTCTGTGGGTCTGAAGCTGCCTTCTGGGACTCAGACTGGAGTCTGGTGCTGTCATTGCTCTATCGTCTTCTTTGATGGTGCATAGACACGTTGCTGAGAAACTTAGAACAAAAGAGGACCAGAGTGTTACTGATTTTTGTACAATGATTTTGTATCTTGCAACTTCATTGAGTTTATTTGTTGCAGAGGTTTCTGGTGAGTTCTTTAGTTCTTTCTATGTATATTATCATATTATCTGCAAATAGGGACAATTTAACTTCTTTCTTTACAATTCAAATGTTTTTATTCCATTTGATTTCCTGATTGTGTTGCCTAGGACTTGCATTTCAATTTTAAAAAGAAAAAAAAAAAAGGAAAAGCTTTCAACTTTTGCCCATTCGGCATGATCTTTACTGTGAGTTTGTCATATATATGGCCTTTATTGTGTTAAGAAATATTTCTTCTAAAGTTACGTTGTTGAGAGTCTTAATCATGAAGAAATGTTGTACTTTATCATATGCTTTCTCTGTATCGATTGAATTAATCATATGCTTTTTATCTTTCCCTCTGTTAATGTGATGTATCAACCTGTAGAGCATATTTCAACTGTATACAACATGATCTGATGTGAAGGTTGGAGACAGTGAACAAGTTTAAATCCTTAATTTAATGATTACACACTATGTGCATACTTTAAAAACCAAAGTAGACCCCACAAAAATGTACAGCAATGATATTTAAATCAGAAATTACAATAAAAAGTAATTAATGCAAGTTAAAATGCAGTAAAAGTCATATCAAGTAATGTAAGCATGGACAAAAATTCCAACTCATATTTTAAGGAAGTTTGAAGAACATAACTTCATAGAAGTAAATATTGTTCTAATTTCTCAGTATCTCATCTTCTTTTATTTTAAAAATATGTAATCTGTGTGCCATTGTATTAAAATAACTAATATACTATAATATTGTCCTTAAATTTAAAATATTTCAGTAATTGAAATGCTGAAAAAAAATATACATTCTTCCTAAGTAGTGTGGAGCCAACATATGACCTAATACAGTTTGTCAATATAGAGAACACATAAGATTTCTAAAATGTTGTTATATGAATGACTAATGAGCTAATATGAACGTATTACAAATCATGTAGTTTTGGAAGTAAAGGGGTATTAACAAATAGAGTGTACCAAAACAAAAATCAAACAAAAGAATAAAAGAGGATTGAAAAATAAGTTATGTGGACCATAGAAAAAAATAAGCTATTTGAAAATAAATCTTACAGTATATAGTTGAATGGCTAACGAATTAAATTATGAATGAAACATACTAAATAATTTAACAAATGAGGATGGACATATTTCTTTAAAGCCCAATTAAGTAATAACATACAGGTATGCCCAGTTAACCTTCTTAGCATATGTATTCTACATTTTCCTTTTTTTAAAATCCAGGATTGATGTGCTCTCATCTTGAAATTACAACTCACTCAGAAATAACATGCTGTTTATCTGCTAGCTAAAACTAGGAGGCTCCAAGTGAATTCAGAATTAGGTAGAGCAATGGGAGTGTTGGAGTCTTTAATCTCTGTGGAGGTACTCCTCAGATGTCAGTGATGTAGGGGCTCTTTAGCCCTTCTTATCTCTTGCTACTTTTTTTTTTTTTTTTTCAGTTTCTCTTCCTTTAGTGAAGGTGGGAGGCCGGGAGGACTGCCAGCTGCCAGCATTCTTATTAACAAAATTGAAGTTGTTTTCTTAAAGCAGACTTTCTTAAGACAAAACAAAACAAAACCCACCAAAAAACAGAGTAGTGGTTTTTCATTGCAATTAATTTCTAACTTAACAAATCAGCTTTTATTAGTGTAAATACTAATGTCTCAACCTGCAGAGGATAGAAGTCTGTTGGTTTTCTGTTTTCATTAGTTCATGACAATGATGCCTGTCTATCTCCACTGTACTGAATTTACATGTACATCTACAGATATTGTAGCTGGATGCCAGTACTGATTTTTATTATTTGTTATAGTCTCCTGAAATTCAGGAAATAATGTGTGTTTGGTGGAGGATTAGGTGAGAGGGCCAGGAGAGCAATAATAAGCTGCTCAAATGGTATTGGGAAAAATGATATAAATAGCACAATAATAGTATTCTTATATTGAACTTACCTAAAAATGGTATTTGGGACTAGAATTACAGCCTTGTCCCTGTAGAAGACATAAACGAGCCTGTATCTTTCATTTTCATCATGTGCTACTATACCAATTTACTTTGATCATAGTTAAAGCAGAGTTTATTGTTTTTATCTATGGCAGGGGGGTCTCTGGAAAGTTCATGGGAAATTATGAAATAATGATGCATGAATATCAAAAACTTTTTGGCAAAATAAATTCATAATTTCATTCCATTTCTCCATGAGCTTTTTGAAGCACCCTGGTTTTAAGGCCACTGTAGTCCATTGAGTACGTTTTGGCTTACGCTAAACTCAACCACCTTCACTTTGCAGTAACGTAAGGGGCATTTTATTTACTGGGCTCTCTTTAGAGTTGAGTTGTGCCATGCAGGTCTGATGAGAATCATCAATTAATTTATACACATTCTGTTCATACTGTCATACATTGTGAATCACCTGTGATAATGCCCTGTCTACTGTATTCCAGGAAAAACAGAGGTTTCTGACAGATGTTCTGCATGAAGTGATGCTGCTTGACGGTCTGGCCAGTTCCCATCCAGTGTCACAGGAAGTGCTACGGGCAACAGATATTGACAAGGTGTTTGACTGGATCGCATACAAAAAGGTGGGAATGGATACAACCCAAGTGCTATTGGATATTTCACTATCAGGGTAGCCAGACTATTCCATGCTAGAGGTTTTATAGTCTTTTCTTCCTGACAGATAAAAGTAGACTGTGAGTTAGATGGTAAGTGTCATCAGGTTTATATTCTTTTATGAGTTAGGTCTTCACTTTATTAATCAGTTAAATAGAGATGAATGTTTGCCATATTATACATGGAAATACTGGAGGTATTACTCAATAAATGTTTGGAAACTGACCATGAAGTCGATGTACAAATAAATGGTACAGATAAGCATCAGTTTTTATTACGAGTAGTCAGAAAGCTGACCTGTATAGTGATAAATTATTTTTCACCAATGCCTCTGAAATATTTGTTTTGATTGACAAGTGCAAATGGAGATAGGTACTAACATGACATATGCATTTTACAATCATTATTTAAGGGAGATGTGAGGAAATTAAATAATTTTTCTGGCTAATAAGATATGAAACAAAATTTTAAGGATGAGACAGAGTGGTAAAGCTTTTTGGACTAGTGACTAGATGTATGAAAAAAGGTACAATGGATTTTTCCATTGTTATTTACTTCAGAATTTTTCCATATGTATTTTTTATCTACATCTTTAGGTGCATATTGAATTGCATTTACTGGAATAAATATGTAAATTTACTGATTCGATAATGTTTTTAAATTGTGTTTTAAAAAAAGTACTTTTTTTTTTTTATCTATGAAGAGTTATTTGTATTTAATACCTAGAAGTCAAACAATGATTTATTAGAATCTTTGTGTGGTAATTTAGATGTTTGGTTTTGCACACAGACAATCACTATCTCAATGATTATTAACTAGTACTATATGCTGTAATGTGTAAAGATGCAAATTGTGCAAATACAAAATGTCTTCAATAATTGATCATTGCATTGGCTCAAAAGGATGTTTTTAATTTTTTTTTTAATAAAAATAAGTGGAAATGTAGAACTTTTTTTTTTTTTGAGAGGTTTTTGCTATAGGGCACGTGCACTCACCAGAAAGACAGAGAGAGAGACAGAGAGACAGAAAGCGAGAAATCTCCCCCCAGAGGGGATGGCCATGCTGCAATCACTTCTCCTCCATTCTCCTCTCGGGGATCTTGGGCATGCATGCATATGCACCCAACGTGAGTTTTAAGCCACCAGGTCCGGGACTCAAACTGTGGTCAGCTACATGGGAGTTCAACGACATAGCCATTATACTAACTGCTGGTCCCATAAACTATGCATTTTTAATATGCCATGTATATTAATTTATATGTATATATGAGATTTTTAGCTAGATTTTGTTGTATTTGCATTCAGTTCATTTAACTGTATTATACCTTAAATATAAAGCAGAAAAAAAAATTAAAATAGCTTGGAGTGAGTTTGAGAACACATCTGTAGTTGTTTATCAACTTACTCCAGTTCTTCTTTTTAATAGATTAAAATTTGTTTTTTATTTATTATTATCATAATCTTGTTTATATTACATTGA
This sequence comes from Tupaia belangeri chinensis, assembly GCF_000334495.1. Taxonomy (NCBI): domain Eukaryota; kingdom Metazoa; phylum Chordata; class Mammalia; order Scandentia; family Tupaiidae; genus Tupaia; species Tupaia belangeri. The sequence goes on from NW_006159643.1 coordinate 3,287,552, forward strand.
ATCACGTATAACTTTACAGTGTATTACATTTTTTTCCAGCCACTTCCTCCACTTCCAAAAGACTGAATATTAGCTTTACTTTAGCATGAGTAAAGTCAGGAAAACATTATTTGGATTAAATAAATTATAAATGTGATTGCATACATAAATAACACTTATTCCTGATTTCATAGATCTGTGAAATTAAAAATTTATTCACAAATGTGAGAATCAGAACAGTAGGAAAGAATGAAAATACAAGGATTATGACTTCATTTTCACTCTACATTTTGGTGGAAAGGCTTGCTAATTCACAACTGTGAAAAATGAACACTTTGCCCTGGTGCTCAGGACCACATTGTAATAGATTCCAACATACTTGTCTCCAGCAGTATTTTTTATGCTTTAAATACTCCTGGAAATATAGTGATTGCTGTATGTTTTCAAATGATCATAGTATGTACTCACTTCAGTGAAGATAGCTCAAGGAAAAAAATTCTCCTTTTTAAATTTTTATTATTATTATTTTTATACATTAAATCACTATGCATCATTTAGCTTGTAAAGAGAATTTACCCAGTATGAAATACACCTCAGACCAGTCCAATTGAGAATATCATACATGTTATCATCAACAGGTAATAAACCATTTCTCTGCCCCACCAATGTCTTTCCTCTCTTTTCTCCCTAATTTCCTTCCCTACATGCCTCTTTCTCTGTCCCACCCTTCTTCCACACTGTCTCCAGAGTACATTACTATTTTCAATGCTTTTATGTCCTTCTTTTTTTTTTTGAGAGGTTTTTGCTATAGGGCCCATGCTCTTGCCAGAAAGGCAGAGAGAACCAGAGAGACAGAAAGTAAGAAATCACTCCCTTCCCCAGGGGGGATGGCTAAGCTGCAATCCCTTCTCTTCCATTCTCCTCTTGGGATCTTGGGCACACATGAACATGCACCCAGAGTGAGTTTAAGCCACCTGGTCCAGGACTCGAAACATGGACGACTACATCGGAGTCCAGTGATGTAGCCATTGCGCCATTTGCTAGTCCCAATGTCCTCCAATCTTTTAGTCTGTACAGACAGTCGGTATATGTTAAGTGGAGACATACAATGTCTCTCTTTCATAGCCTGACTTGCTTCACTCAGTGATATATCTCTTTCCATTTTTAACAGTGATATGACAATGTAATTGAAATACAATAAACTGCACATGTTTAGAGTACACTCTGATATGTTCTGGCTTGTGTACACAATGAAAATATCACCACGATCAAGTTGCAGATATATCCTTCCCTGTGAAAAGTTTCTCATTGTCCTTGTTAATCCCTCCTCGTACCCCTCCTCCCTCCTCTATTGATCTTTTTTACTTTTGATTAATTCATACTTCTTAAAGTTTTATATAAATAAAACTGTATTATTTTTTGTTTGCTTTTTTTTTTCACTCAACACATTATTTTGAGATACTTGCCTGTTGTGGAATATTTGGGTTATAGCATTTGTTCATTTATTTAGACTGTTTACAGTTTTTGGCTATTATAAATAATGCTACTAGGCACACTTATGTACAAGCATTGTGCATCAGCTTTTTCTTTTTCTTTTTTCTTTTTTTTTTGTCATGGGTAAATGCTTGGGAGAGAAATGTCCAAATCATATGATAAATATTCTTAATATTTTAAGTGCTGCTTTCCAAGGTAGTTTGCCATTTCACTTGTGTATATTCCCAATAACAGTGTATCGGAGTTCTAGTTTCTCCACATGTTTACCTATATCAACTAGGAAAGATCAAATATTTAAATTTTGTATGTTCTAACAGTATCTCATAGTGGCTGTAAATTTCATTTCCCTAATGACTAACAGTATTCTAGAAAATGTTCTGTTATCCATCCCTTAATTCTATCACTGTCATTGAAGACACTCAGTGCGATCTGAATGATCTTAAGTTTACTAATGTTTGTTTCATGGACTAGTAATTGGTATCTATTGGTAAATGTACTATAAAATGTTCATAATAATATGTATTCCACTGGTGTTGAGTGGAGTGTTGTATAAATGTCAATTAGGTCAAGTTGGTTGGTAGAGTTGTTCAAGTCCATATCTTTACTGATTTTATGTCTACTTGTTCATCATGCCTCCTTGATAGGTCTCAGTTGTTTGGATTCACCCACATAGTACAAAGTAAACATCTACAAATATAGAGTAAAATACTGACTCAACTTTCTGCTGGGATATCTGAAAAATAATCTTTAAATATGAATGTGAAAAATGAAGGTCACAACACTTAGACTGAAATCTCAAGGCTTTCATTTTGATAATATCCGTTTTAGGATTTGAAGTTCATTCACTGCCTTAGTACAGTTCTTCAGTTTGGCTTCACTCCATCTCTTCCTATCAGAAAGCTAGTATATGGGTAATTTGCAATAACCAATTTAACTTTGTAGATGGAATGGATTAAGCATGTAATTCTAGGATGTATTACCAGTACTAATGATGATTGTATAGCCATAAATTCATTGCTATATCTGCTAACATTTGTTGAGTCCTTACTCAGTGCTAGGTGCACTTCTAAAATATTATTTAATTTAATTTTTATAGTCACCTTCTGGTGTTATTATTATGATCTTTATTTTAAAGAGAAGCATGTTGAGTCATGGTCAATCCAAGAATGTGTTTCCATGGAAATCAGGTTCCGTGGCCAACATTCATTTTTCTTTTTTAATTGACAGAGGGTATGTGCACTCATTAGAGAGAGACGGAGTGAGGGAGAGAGAGAAAGCACCACTCAATGGGAGGTGGTCATGTCATGGTTCCTTCTTCTCCTGTTTTCCATCCTGTTGGGTTTTGGGGCATGCATACACGTTCATCTGGATGTTTTTCAAGTTGTGAGAGCCAGGACTCCAACCACATGGTCACCCATGTGGGGCTGACTCCCTTAACCACAAGGCTATGGGGCTAGCGCAATATCGACTATTCTTAATAATTACCATATTTGATCAACAAATTTAGCTGGAGCTTATCAATTGATAAGCGCCTGTTTTGTATAGGCACTATGTGTTGAGTGCTAGAGACAAAAACAATGTGACACAAAGCATAGAGAGCATATAAATAAAGCAGTGTAGTAGCATATGAGTATTAACCAACAATATTTTTATTTTAAATATATAAACCAAGCAAACTATTTTAAATAATTGAAAGAGATTTGTTGACTTAATAATTGATAAGTCTGAAATGTAGTGTTCTTTATAGGAATGGTTGAATCAGGTATTTTAATGATATCATGAGAAATCTCCTTTCATCAGTTCTTTGGTTTTCTTTGCCTGTAACTTAATTTCTAGATGGTTCTTAGATGTTGCCAAATAGGTTTAGACTAATAGGATCCTCAATATTGTAATCCCATTGAAGTCAGCAAAAGAATTAACTGCCTCCATTCCAACAGAATCTATATCTGTTTTCCCAAAAGGCTATGGTTTGTTCTAATTAGGCAATAGATTACCACTAGTCAATTCCTTTGTCTGTGAGGAAAGAACAGTTGCTATTGTGGGTCATGAGCTCAGTCTCTGTGGGAGAAGAGATAGGTCATGTAACTATCAGGCCTTCTGGGATCACTGGAAGTAGAGGAGGAGTGATTTCCAAAAGAATATGATCACTAGAATGGATGTCAATCTCGGAACCTTAAAAAGCACAATAAATTGTGTACAAGATAGTGATGGGATTAGAGATGGGGATAAGACAGCTGCAAAAGGGCAGGAAAACTATTCCATAAAAAAGATTCAGAAAAGGAACACAGTGCTGATTACGTATGTGGAGCATCAAAGAATCCAATATTATTGTAGAAGAACCAGGGTCTAGGGTAGTAGACAGGGTGGTAGGATAAACTGAGTAAAGCACTTGGAAGACTTTTTCTATGATACTATGAAGTTTTTATTTTATCTCATTAGTCATGAGGAACCAAGAAAGAACTTAAAATACAGGAGTAACATAATTAAAATGGCATCTGGAAAGGATATCCCTGTAGGTGTGGTAGACAGGGCATTAAGGTGATATGTCTGGACAATTCAGAAAAGGTTGTAGAAATTAGAGTTGTGAAATGTGGAACTTTTTTTTTTTTTTGGTGATGTTGTGTGCAGTTAGTAAAACTCTTTGCCACTGTGCTTCTGTGCTCTCCTCCCTGAAGATCTCAGTTAGTAATCAACATTAACCTCTGCCAGCAGCCAACCTCTCTCTGCATCAGTGCTTCATTAGTCTATCATCTTATCATTATTCCCTTAATAACTCGTAATTATTCCCATTTCTGTGTTTGTTATTTTTCCTGAATAGCAATGTCATTATATTTAAATAACTTTTTATAGAGAAATGTATTATGGGGGGGTACAGAAGATTATAGAGAAATAAAGGTTAGGAAACAATAGATCAGATACTACTTTTTATGAATTTGAAAGCATTTAACAGACACAAGGATGGAAAGGTTTTGTTAAAAATGATATATATGGAAATAGCCTTGATTTGATTAGCACACACTGTATGAATGCTTTGAAAAATGACATTGAATGCCATAAAATGTACAGCAATTAAATGTAAATAAGATATTATGAAATAAAATTAATAGAATTGTCTTTGAAAAAATACTGAGTGATGTTCAATATAGATATTCTCAAGGCCAGTATTAAAAGGAAAAGTAAAATCTCCTAAAACTACCTTATTTTAAAAAAAAAGTTAGATATGATGAAGTAACAAGTTTCTCATTTTAATAATAGATTGGAAATGAGGATGCTTTTATCCTTGAAGTACAATGGAAATAGGAAAAATAACGTCCATAGACAGGAAGGCCTGGAAAAGATGGATTGAGACAGTCTCTGTGCTCTAAAAGCACAAAGGGAAATAAGAATCAATGACCCAATGACCTGAATGATGAAAGTGAGCAAATGCTCATTAAATTTACATTTGATGCCAGGGTGAAGGGGGTTGCTACAAGCTTGGAAGAGAGAAACAGATTTCAAAATGACTTCAGCAATTTTAAAAAGGATCCTGCAAAAACAAGAAAAGTTTTTAGCAGTTCTTATATCAAGGTTGATATATTGTGGGGACTAAACAAAATTTCATAGAGTAAAAGGAAAATAGAAACCCCCCCCCTTTTTTTTTTTGCCTAACAGAGGTAAATCTGTACAATTTCTATTCATTTCCTTGGAAATGAATTTTAAGAAGCCAGTCATCCCTTTGCATCTGTCATCCCTTGAAACCCTAGACTCCCCATTCACAGCATGATGTCATCCAGGCCATGGTTAATGCATGGAGAGATCATGGGCTGACTCTATATACAAGACACCTTACTTCTTTTTGTTGTTGTTTATTTATTTACTTTTTGCTTTGTAATAGGTACATTAAGATACCTTATTTCTACAGGGAAAAAAAAAAGATTTATGTCCCCTTCAGGAACATAACCTGGTAAAGCATATGAAATGAAAATATAATAGTAATTATACGAGGAGTAACAGTAAAGCATTTTTATCATTTAATGTGCATTTAATTTGTACAAGGCATTTAGTGAAATGCTTTACACACATTTCAGTACTAACAGTAATCTTGGAATGTAGGTATTTTTTTTAACCCATTGAACTGATGAGGAAACTGCCATTTTGTTGTTAAGTGACTTCCACAGACATCCGGTAAGTGGACAAGTCAGGATTTGATGTCAGAGTTACGTGAAACCAAATCCTGTGCTCTTATCTACAAAAATATATCATAAATTAATATTGAGTAGTCAGCATTTTTTGCATAGTCAGTCCATTTCTGCATAGAAGAGCATATAACAGAAGAATAGGTCAGGACTTTTCGGATGACCCAATGTATTTCAAAGCAGGTAACAATACGAGTATCTTAGAGGGTAACAGCTCTCCAGGCCACGCTGATTATTCCATCCTTTTGGTTAGGAACGCTTATCTCTGCGGTCACGATATTTCCAGAATCTGACTAAGTGACTATTGTTGCAATTATTTACTAAAAGGTCTTTCTGCCTCTGATCCTGTCCCCGCCATGGTCTATCTTTAACACTACACACAAGGTGATCTTTTAAAACCCTAACTCAGATTGCGTTACTCCTTTGATGGCAATCCTCAATGACTCCTTTCTCAAATAAAAGGTGGTGGCGTGGTGCCTGGGGTGCTGGACTCCCACATGGCCCACCATGGTTTGAGTTCTGGACTTGGTGGCTTACTTTCTCACTTTCCTTCTCTCTCTCTTTCTGATGAGAGCTGTATAGCAAATTAAAAACTAATCATGATCATTGGAAGCAGCAGATGATGTAATGGTTACACTGCTGGACTCCTACATAGTCAATTGTGATTTGAGTCCCAGATCTGGTGGCTTAAAACTCACGCTGGGTCCATGTGTGTACCCAAAATCCTGAGAGGAGAATGGAGGGGAAGGGATTGCAGCCTGGCCATTCCCTCAGGAGTGATTTCACACTTTCTGTCTCTCTGTGTCTCCTGTGAAGTGCACGTGCCCTGTAGCAAAATCTCTCAATAATAGTAATAGTAGTAGTAATAATAAATAAAATGAAATACTTCTTAAAACGGAAAAGGCAAAGTCTTTCTAATGTAACTTCCTCCCTGATCTCTACTCTCCCTCCTCATCCAGAGCCTCCAGTGACCCCTACTTTCTGTACCTCTCTGAATTCCTCTCTTATTGCTCTCCCCTCAGTCATGGTGTTACTGCTCCACCAGCTTTTGCTTTCTCTGAATTCCACCAAGCTCCCTCCCACGCTAGGCCCTTTGCACGGGTTGTTCCTGTTATTCCAGACAATGCCATGATTGTTCTAGCTTGTTCTTCTCCGAGCCTTTACTACAATGGCACTTCCTACTTAAAATAGCCACTGGCACACTCAGTCTCCCTCGCTCACTTCCCTGATCCCTTACTGTTTTGTCCCATGGCACTGACAGCCTTCCAATGTATATGCCGTTTATCTAATATGTTTATTGAGGTGTCTGGCTTCCCACTCTCCCTCATAGAATGTGAACTTCATAAAGGGAGAGATCTGTATCTAGGTTTCTCCCTGGTATATCACTAGTACCTATTACCCTGCCTCTGTATAGGAGGCATTCAAGAAGTATTTGTTGAATTGAATTAAAGTAAATGTCAGAAAAACAATATAAGTAAAACATGATAGTGCTTCAGAGGGAAAGATCCCATCTGTTTATAGGAATTAGAAAAAAAGAGTCGGCATGAGAAATAGGATTAAGGAGTTTTAGAGTGATTCCATATGAATTCCAGAGGGGGAAGGAAGATTATGTTGCCCAATCACTCTGTTTTCTAATGGATTCGTCACATGTGGCCTGACCCCTCATCCCAGGACCTCATGGGACCCCCTTCTGTCAGCTCAGTTCTTCTCCTGCTGTCTCTTCACTCTCCTGCCTCAGGCGCAATCCGCCTTCTGTTCTGCAAGTGTTCCCAGTTTTTACTCTTCTACATCGACCCTTCTTCTTAGCCTTTGCTTTCACTGCTCACAGTCAATGACATACCTACTCTCAAATAAATGTTTTAATAACTTTTTTGTCCACCTTGATATATCTGTATATGCATTACCGAATCTGGTCTATTATGTATTCATTAGCTCTTGCAATTGTAGTTGTAAAACAGTTGGACGCAGACTCTTAGGTCTACAATAGCAATAATAAGTCATAATAGTATCAATTGTTGTTTGAGTCCTTTTTGTCATGGGTCATCCACTTATTACCTTACTTAATCTCCCACACCTAAAAGATATATTATTACCTTCAATTCACATAAGAATAAACAGAAGCTCAGAGTTTATTGACGTGCTTAGGCTCCTAGGCGTCAGAGCTGTAGTTTCTAACTCCTGGCTCCTTCCACTCCAGCAGTAAACTTGCCTTGCATGCTGTTCTTTCAGTAGGGAATAGGACTTGACTTACAGTTTTTTGACATATTGTAAAGCAGAGGTTTTCCATGAATAAAAAAATACATCATTTTCGATAAGTAATGGACTGGTGTGCAGATCAAAGATGAGGGTTATAAAACTCTGGGAACTTATAATCACTGGCTATGATCATCTCATAAAGAAAATTTAAATAAGCTTAAGAGACAGAACAATTAGTCAAAGGAGAGAAAGACGGAGAGAAGTTGGGAGGAGGCAGGAGGAAGAGATTGATTTTAAAACATGTGGAGATAAAGCCTGTCAGAAAAGGCTAAAGAACGTACATATGTCCACCCTGGAGAATTCAGGGCTAAGAGGTGACCTGGTAATTGGCTCTAATACATGAGTGGTCATTATAGCAAGCCTGTTCACCCCCTCTCTGTCACATCAAGTGACAGTAAGATAAATGTTACTAAATTACAGGAAGAAATTTTAGTAGACATAAGAAAGAACTTCTTGACATAAAAGACAATTAAACATTTCAATAGAAATTACCCCTGATTGCAAAAATCTTCATTCTTTGATATTCTTTAGAACTAAAATAGAAAATCTGCTTTCAAATTAGCAAACTAAATAGGAAGACTCCTGAAAACAGTCCTTCAGTGGATCTTTTTATTTTACTTCATTTTATTTTATTTTAGTTCATTTTATACACTTGAACAGTATATTTCACTTAACTTGTAAAGTGGATTTACCCAACATGAATACACTTCACACCAGTTCAGTTCAGGATACTACACATGTTATCTTCAGCAGGTAATAATCCATTTCTGTGTCCTATGAAGGTCTCGCCTCTATTTTTCTCCTTAATTTCTTTTCTCATACTCTCCCCCTTCTTTCACCCTCCTCCCACACTGTCTTCAGAGGATCTTTAAAGGCAGGTCTGTAATATTAAATTTACATTAATAGCTTAGTAGAAATTAATTTTGCGTTCATATGTTTATGTTTTTATCATTTAATTTCTCTCTTTGTGATAAAGGTAGAAGTATAAATGGTAAAAAAAAAAAAAAACCAAACCAAACCAAACCAAAAACAAAACCAGAAAACACCAAAAAACAAAACAAAACAAAACCCAAAAAAACCCTCCTTCCTTCTTAGGTAAAAGTGTAAACAACTAAAGATAATTCCTATCTGTCTCAGAATGATCTGCTGATACCTATGAAAAAATAATCAAAACTATTTCCAGGATAAAATATGTTTTAATGACTTTTTTCCTTTGTTACAAGTGACTTTTGTCTTTGCCTTTGGACTGGAATGATCATTATACAGGATGAGAGGTGACATCCTGGAAAGGAAATGCCTTGTTGCCTTTACAGAGAAAATGTGCATGGTGGGAGGAGATGGTTTTTACTGACATTTCTGTGATAAATGCCTTTACCACTTACTGGTAAATTATTAATTTATGCATTTTGCTGATGGAGGCAAGTTTTATTTTGCACATGTATTTGATGGATTCATTATTGTTTGAATAGTTTCTTCTTTTTTTTTTCTTGCACAAACCTTAATATTTAATATAGTCATGTGTCACTTAATGACAGAGATACATTCTGAGGAATGCATCATTAGGTGATTCCATTGTGCAACCATCATAGAGGGTATTTGCACACATCTAGGTGGGATAGCTTATTGCACACGTCTAGGCTAGGTGGTTACAACCTATTGCTCCTAGGCCGTAAACCTGTGCGTTGTTACTGTATTGACTATGGTAAGAAATTATAGCAGAGTGGTACTGTGTAACTAAACATAGGAAAGGTACATTAAAACCCAGTATAAGAAATGAAATGCAGTATACCTGTGCAGGATACTTAGCATGGATGGAGCTTACAAGACTGGAAGTTGCTCCTGTGAGTAAGTGGTGAGTGAGTATCGGGGCCTAGGACATTACTGTTCTCTACTGTAGGCTTTATGAATCCTGTAGAGTCAGGCTACATTAAACTTCTCAAAATATGTTTTCTCTAAAATAAATTAACCTTCACTTATTATAACTTTGACTTTATAAACTTTTAATCTTTTAAAACTTTTTGACTCTTTTTGTGATAAAGCTTAGCTTAAACAGAAACACATTACACACCTATACAAAAAATATTTCCTTTCTTTGAATCTTTGTTCTATAAACTTTCTTCTATTTTTAAAATGTCTATTTACTTTTTTGAAGTTTTTTTTTTTTTTTTTTTTGTAAATACTAAAACACAAGCACACTCATTAGCCTAGGCTCACTGTGTCAGAATCCATATCACTGTCTTTCACCTTAAAATTTTGTCCCACTGGAAGGCTCATGATAAACAGAAAATATGAAATTAAATCAAGCACAAGAGAAAACGATGCAGCAAAGAGATTCAGTACATGTGAGATGTATGAGACAAATGCAGTGTAGCATAGCATACTTTTACAGTGATTTCTTTTAAACAGTAGAAGAAGTATGTGCTAAAATAATGATAGAGAACTAGAACATATAGTAAGTACATAAACCAGTAATACAGTCATGTATTTTTTATTTTGGAGTAGTACATACCGTACATAATTGATGTGTTACATTTTTATGGAACTGGCGGCACAATAGGTTTGTTTACCCCAGTGTCACCACAAACCTGGGCTATAGCATTAAGATAGCTATGAGGTCACTAGGCAACAGGAATGTTTTAGCTCTATTATGATCTTATGGACCCACCCTAGTGTATGCAGTTCATCGACCTAAATGCCATTTTGTGGCTCATGACTGTACTTAAAACAGCTTGTGTTCTTTCTAGTCACTTGTGCTACTTGCCATTAGATGTTTCTTTATAATTTGCACCTACTTGATACAACTGAAAGAAAAAAAGTATATATTTAGTGAAACAGGTTATTCAATAGTGTAAGCAATGGATAGGATTCTTATTTTTTTTTTCTGTCCCTATTGTTTCACATTAATTTGTTGTTATAATGGTTCAGATAGTTACTTTGGAATTCCTGTGTTGGATAGACTTTCTGTATTTTTTACTTGGCTAAAATGAATAATAAGCTGCAATGCTGGTTTTGACTTTATTCTCCTACTCTTGTGCTGCATTGGTGATAGCCAGAGAGGTGATCACACAATATAAGAAGCTGAAGGGGTTGAGCTATGAACTCACTTTGCAGCCCGTGGCTGTAGTGAGATTCTGCTTCTACAGGTTTCTGAAATACTTTCATAGCTACAGTTTTTCTTATTGTTTTGCTTATGTGAAAAGCCCTTTGTTTTTTTCTTTCCTGAGATTTTTGCTATAGGGTGTGTGAGCTCACCAGAGAGACAGAGAAATAGAAGCAAGAAATCACCCCCAAAGGGGATGGCCATGCATAGTCCTTTCTCCTCCATTCTCTTCTCAGGATTTTGGCCACACACACACACACACACACATGCACCTGGTGTGAGTTTCAAACCACCAGTCTGGAACTCGAACTGTGGTTGACTATGTGGAATTCCAATGCCTTAACCATTACTCCTCCATCTGCTGGTACCCAAAAGCTTGATTCTAATGACTTTTGTATTTGCTTCTTCACGCTAAACTTTATCAATTGTCATAATTGAGAATTAAGTTGCCACTTTCATTAGTATAAATGGTAATTCACAATGAATATTCCATACCTGTAACGTGCTCACCCTGCAACTATGTGTAATTCTAATTCAATTAGGCTAGAAAATAGCTATAATACATCTTAGAAAGAAATGGGCCTTTGTTTAATGGTACAAGGTCATCCGTCCAGGAGGCCTACAAATCTCAAATAGTTTTATATGGATATTCAGAGAAGAAATAACAACTGAAGGTAAAATTAAAAAGAAGTGGGTATCAGTCCATGTGTATTTCCCTAGCATGCAGTGGGTTGTTGGAAAGGTCATGATGCACTTTTGCATAGAAAAACAGAAAAATATATCATGACTTTTTGAACAACTGAATAGTTCGAAAAAGGACATTGTAATGGTTTTCCAGAATGTGTGAGTTCTATAGCAGTTAGAAAAGGACAAGTAAAGTTAGGAATAAATTAAGATTCAAAGGATAAACAAGCAAGGCAACCAGAATTAAGGGCTGACATTTTGATAAATGAGAAGTTTAAAGAAGGAAAAGAAGAACAGGGATACACGTTTCTTTTTTACCAAAACAAACAAACAGAAAAAAAACCCCAAAAAAACAAAAATAATTTGGAGAAAATTTAGAATAAAGATATTTACAATCTAAGTAGTTTGTGCACTTACAATAATGGAATGTATTGGAAGAGGTTGAACTGAATTGAGTTTATCTGTAGAAAAATTGTCAATGGTTTGTGTTTTAAGATTTAATAGGTGGGAACCAGCAGTTAGCGTAATGGCTATGTCGCTGGACTCTCACGTAGTCGACCGCGGTTCGTGTCCCGGACCCGGTGGCTTAAAACTCACGCCGGGCGCGTGTGCGTGCGTGCCCAAGATCCTGAGAGGAGAAGGGATTGCGGCGTGACCATCCCCCCTGGGGGGTGATTTCTCGCTTTCTGTCTCTATGTCTCTCTCTGTCTGTCTGGCGAGTGCACACGCCCTACAGTGAAAATCTCTCCAAAAAAAAAAAAAAAAAAAAAAAAAAAACATTTAAGAGGTGATTTTTAATCAACATACCCATACACCTATGTTTACTCACTCGCACATAGTACGATGATATAACAGTAATATAACATCTGCGAGAGCCCCATACGGCTACTGCTGTCATGTATAAAGTGCAAAAGGGTTAGGCCCTAATCGATTTACCATTACAAACCCCTTTTACTATTTCTGTTTTTCTATACTTGTAAATGTGAACCCAGATTTGCTTATTCATATTATGGAGGTATATTTATGAAGTATTAGATATTCATCTTTTTATTAAAGATAGGTGTTTTAATTAGTTTCTGCTTTAAACAGGTCACACTGTGTTACTCCATGGGGTAGATACAATCCTAGTGAAACAAATAGGAAAATTCTTCTGTTTGGCCCAAGTAGTCCTTTTCTTGGAGGTAAATGTGCTATTTCCATTAAAATGGTGAAAATAACTTCTTTGGACACACTCGTGTAGGTATTTTTACAGGTTCTTTTAGGGGAGGTTCGGGGCCATGTGATGATGACCTACTGAGAAAACTATCTAGAGACATTCCTTATCATTCATGCTTTTGCATATTTCTGGGTAGCACTGAGATCATGTTACAGTCTTTATGCTTTTAAAAATGGAAAAATTGAATGTCTTTCAGCTTTTTTTTTTTTTTGAGTTGTTTTTATGTCAGTGATAGAAGCCTTGTCTGTGATTCCATACACCTGTTCTTACCTTTAAACAACAGAGACCTTTCTTATAAAGGAACGACTTTTGTCTTAAGGGCATCTTCTCAAACAGGAGAATTTGAGTACAGTTTTCAAGGTTTCCCACATAGGAAAAAAGATAGAGCCAAAGGTAAGAAGTGTAATGGGAGGCCTCCCATAAAGCCAGGACCTTGGAGGGCTGCACCTTAGCACAGTGATGAGCTAGAAATAAACCTACTCTCATCCTCAGGGGACTACAGAGAAATCTCCTGTTACAAACTTTGGCAGCTAGTTAAAGAGGAAAAGAAAATCTCTCCTGAAAATTTGCAACTTCAAGCAAGCCTCCGTTGGTGCTGGATCTCACAGAAAAATGTCCTTGGCATACTGTGAACCTCAAACCAGGATTTAATTTGAAATGGTTGGTCCTGACTAGAGGTGTCACCTAGAAACTGAAATGAATCCTCTCTAGAAACACTCACTTTCATATCTTATCTCAAAATATTCTCACAGATGGATCTCAAGGAAAAAGAGCAACTTATTATCAAAAATCACGAATCACATGAAGCGTAGTCTCCATAAACACGAGACAGCAGAAGTGATTGGGAGCAGTCAGTTGTGCATGTGTGTGAGACCTTGGGTCTGTTAGATATAGAGTGTGAAATAGTTTGTTAATAAACTAGATGGACTAGTAAGAGGCTTTGGGCTAGTTCCTTGCATGACCAAATGTGCAGTTTGAGTCCCAGCCCTGGCAGCTAGAAAACATGCCAGTTACATGTGTGTGTACGCACCAAATCCTAGCATGACAGAGAAATGGAGGACCAGGGATTGTGGTGTGACTATGTCCTGTTGGGGGATACCTTGTCCTTTTCTCTCTCTGTCTCTGTCTTATTCTGGCAAATGTATGGATCCTCTGGGGTAAAAAGACTTTATGAAATGTGTAACATGTAAGCAGATTGAAAGAGCAAATAATGATTCCTAGAAATGAAAACATAACAAACATACAAATATAGCAAGCCAGGCAAGGCGAGGCATGCCTATGTTTTCAGCTACATTAGACAGGAGGATCCTGAGTTTGAGGTCGGCCCAGGAAACATAGAAAGACCCTGTTCCTAAGTATATATATATATGTGTGTGTGTGTGTGTGTGTGTATACACACACAATACATAAAGATATATGCACACACATGCACAAAACATGTATACATACATACATACACATGCATGCATATATGAAATACAATAGGTGGGTTTATCACAGATTAAGTATGTGCTAAAGGAAGGGTCGTCAACTAGAATATAAAACTGAAAATGCTGTTCAGAGTGGATTTGAGATACCCCGAGGTGGGCATGGCTAGAGCAGAGCTGTGCTGATTTCCGTGATCATGAGAAGCATGGCTGGGCTTGTACAGAGTGGAGCATATCCAGACGTAAACCAGCTTGTGCAGGTGAGGCCTGTGCTGTCTCTCCACTCCTATTTTACATTCAATGCAGCTAACTCAGGGCCGTGAAAATATCTGATGGACAGTGGAGAACTTTGGGTAGCGTATGTCCCCAGTAAGTACTATAAGCCACGCCGAGCAACGATCACACAGTTGAATGTCTCTGTTTTGCTGACATATTCCCAGAATCGCTTTCAAGTCCCACGATTTTAAAATGGAACGTGCAAGCACGTATTGCCACATCGTTTTCCTTCTGGAAGGGCATCCGCCACAGC
>NW_006159643.1:3302736-3315735 GCF_000334495.1 Tupaia belangeri chinensis
AGCAGGAATCTTGTGACTAAATTAGAGCAGTTGAAGCTATTTCAGCAGTCACATTTGTTAAAAGTAAAAGCAAGAGTTTTAAGTGCTATTTAATGTGAAAAGTTTTTCCAGTTCGAAATGGGTATGGTGGCAGTGTCGAGAAAAAGTGAGCATATGTGGAGTTCTTTGTGTGACGTAACCTCGGTTAACATTTATATGACATCCTTTACTAGACACTCTTTTATAAGTTCTTTACATAAACGAGAAGACTTAAAGAGAGTTGTGGAGAAGTGGAATTAAAATATGAGTTTACTTGGGTACAAAACAATTTGAAATCCATGCATCATTTTTTTCATCGTACATATTATCATGAACCTTTTGAAAACCTCTTGTCTTATCATTTAATCCTTACGGTAGCAGTTAACATATATAGGTCCTATATTTATCTTCATTTTGCAGATGAAGAAACTGAGGCAGTAAGTTACTCATGCTCACAGTACAATAAATGGTGAAGTCAAGATTAAAATGCTGAGTTTTGGTTGTGTTCTTAGTTTTTATTTCTACTTGTGCTTGATTTCTTTTTATGTTTAGAGAGCACATTGCACATCAAATATGGAGAGACTCATTTCTTAAACAGGTCATATATTTTGTAATTATTCATATGTATCTCCTTAATTAGTCCTTATAGAAACAAAGCTTTAGAAATATCTTGTTATTATTTACTGATAGCTTACAGAAACTGAGCAAAAACTAAATGTTGGTAGTTTGAATGAATTGGTAGTTTGGAATGCCCTCCAGACCCTCAGAGGCTTTAAGGTAGTGGTGCATATTAAATTTGTAGTTGCTTCAGGTTCCTCATAGCAGTGAGTCTTGAGAAATTTTTATTTTTTATTTTAAGCATTTAGCATGAAAAAGAGGAGTAAATCTGGCTCCATACTATTAAGCAAAGTTATGCTTTATGAAATGCTCATATTACTTCTTAAAGTGTTCTTCAGATTGAACTATTCACATCCTTCCTGAAAAATAATGCAGAGTATATAACAATAAAAAAAATATAATGTGGAGTAAAACTTCTTTTGCTTGTCCTAAATTACATTCCTCACACATCAAGTGATGCTCCCTATTTCTAGTATCCTGTGAATTCTTAAACAAAACTGAGGGAGAAGTTAGGAATGTTCAGAACATTCTCCTCACCTCCAAGATAAAGGTCATGAAAGCAATGAGTACACCGGCCGCTCAGCATCCCTAGATACTTTTGTTAGACAGCCCACAGGCTGACGGACCATTGATCTGCTCCTTTATGGTATTTTTGCTCCTAAATTCACTCTTGTTTACTCTAAGAGCTCAATCGTTCACTGTTTTCCACTTTTGCTTGAGAAAACATTTTTATAGCTTAGAGATCAAATGTTTTTATCACCTAATTTTAATGTCTTTCTTCAGTGACCCTGTGGCAGGCTGAAGCCAGGATGTTGCTGGTGGAGTATATGATAAATTTGCTATGAGTGAAGCAGAACACTGTTTCTTTCCTCCCCAAAATAGGACCCGCAAGTAGCTTTTTTTTTTTTTCTGTTTGTTTGCTCTATGCTAAATTTCAGAAGTTACTTTGTAATTGTTCTAAAATGAGACAGTGGTACATCACCAGGTATTAGGGTACTTTGTTTCTTCTGGGCTTTTGGGAGGTAGCAACATGCCATATTTCTCAAGTAGGTCAATGGTGAAAAAATGGGAAGAAAGTGAGAGGTAGAAATTTGCTTCCCCATAAAGGAAGCTAAAGTTTGGCTATGTACTAACAGGATCTGTGATATGGATATTTGCTTAGTGTTAAGTGATTCCTTAAGAGTTTTCTAGAGGAGTATTGCTCAATTTTACTATGCATCTTGGGAAATTTTACCCTATAAAGATGATACTTCCCAAAATGTGAGTTGTGGGGCTAGAGGTAAAATGGGACACTCTGTGAAGTAATAAATACCACACGAAAAGGTTCCAGGTTCGATTCTGGAGACCTGAGTATGCTGGGAGCATGCCTGTCTATGCTGTGGGGCAAAAGGCTGGGGGTGGATGGTGGCATCAAGACCCTGTTAGAGGTGCTGTCTTTCTCTATGTTTCTCTCATTAATGGAGAAATAAATGAATAAGTAAGTGGAAAAAAAAAAGAAAAAAAAAAAAAACAGAACTCCCGACTTAGGATCGTCTGCATTACAAAATAATGAAGTGTGAGGTGTGGCATGCCATCCCTTTTACATATCTATTTTTAATCATAGTCTCCCTCTTAACTCAGATACTGAAATTTTGAATTTAATTGATTTAGCTTAATAGCATTATACAAAACTATACCTTAAATAAAACTGTACTTTAAATGAAAAATTTAAACAAGGAATATCTTCTATGGACTTGTTGAATACACCCTGGCAAGATTGTATTTGCTTATCTTGATGTAAAAACTTAGGCCGATTCTTTCTGCTCATGATCTATTACTGTGAGAAGACGGCTTGGTGATAAATGGCCTGCTACTGCAGTTCCCTGGATGATATGTTTTTGAGTTTTAAAACTCCTTGGAGATGGAATATTTCTGTACTTTGCCACAGGGGAAACAAATATCAGAAACTGAAGGCAAAAGCTGTCCTCCTGTTTTACAAGTGGGGATGGCAATGAACATTTACCACATTGACTGAATTCTAGATGTTATCAAGTCCTCAGCACTAACCTGTTCCCCGTTGTATTCCGCTATGTACAAGCACCCAGACTGAAGTTTTGACTTCCGCCTTTCTGGTGGAACAGAAGGGAAAAAAAAATAATTCGTTTCTCATTGAAATATGTGAAGAGGCTAATTTATTTTCTTGAGAACAGCTGAAAGTGATTTGATGAAACTTTAATCTGGGCATTTCATCCTCTCTGTAAACTCTCCCTGAAGTCAGAATAACAGAAAGGGAAATAGAGAAAACCTTACTCAAGCAATTATTTCCTTATCCTGCAAATATTGGTACAGTAAAATAAGTTCCTCAGCTTCCAGAAAAATCAGTCACATCAAGTATGAATGAATCCAACAATGAAGATTAGAAAGTGTCATTCAATGATCAAGTCCAAGCACTAGACACGATGCTTTTCGTCTTTGTTCTCTACACTCTGAGTGATAAAGTGAGTGCATATCTCAATTGTGGATTAATTGCAATGACCAAAGTATTAGTTATGCTGGTATTCACTTGTAATACATATCTCATCTATTAGGAATCTAGTAGGATGGTAAATTCAGTTTTATAGCACGGTGGTGTTTGAGAAGCGTGGCTTTATTCAGTATTGTTCTTGAGCTCAGTGATGGCCCATCTGTGTAAATAATCTCATCAGCCTCTTGTGTGAGCCCATCCTTGAAGATTTCCTCATATGGCTGCTTAATGAAAAAATATACTATGCTTTTGTCCTTGTCAGTGGTGTCAGAACATAGGCAAGGTTCAGCACAACTGCTAAATAAAGCTTCTGCCACATGAGGAGGCTCCGAACCATTTTGTCTGAATGAGTAAGCAGCTCGTGTACCCTGGTTTACATGGAAAAAAGGCAGTCCTGAGCACACACAAAGGACACCGTTATTTATGGTTATGTCTAGTGAATCTTGTTCAGGTGGAAAGTATGCCAAAAGTTCCAGAGAACTGACCTCCAAGCTTCAAGTCTGCTTGACTTGAAATCCCTTCATTTTCCAGTGGGGTCTTCTTTTAACTGACACTTGTCCCCAGTGATGGATTTATTTATCCCAGACAGAACTAAGATATATTTAGAACCTGAAATTTCTGAATTAGACTAACTAGCTATGGAAGGTTATACAAATTACCCTGGGAATACGTTGTACTGTGGTTTACTTTATTTTTATGCCACTTAGGGAAAAACAGTCTCTTGACCGTATGCATGTCCATATCCAGCTGCTTGATTGTGGGAAGTCTTTATAGAGAATATCCTACTTTCTGGCACATTCATACTTAAATTCTTAATACAAGGTTCGCTGTGATGACGTGAGCGGTGGAGTGCTAGTCTGTAAAGCTGGGGCCACATGGAAATACATGATTCGGAACCCAGCTTGACCTAAAATATGCCAAGTATGCATGCACACCTGTGATCTTGACTGGCTGGAAGGCTGATGAGGATGGTTCCTGGAAAGAGAACCTGTGGAGGGTACCTGTTTTTCTTTCTACTCAACAAATAAGAGACATACATTTTAAAAATTCTTAATACCTAAAGGAAATACAGTTTATTCACACTATCTTTTGAAGACAGTCTACCTGTTCCATTGATAAAGGCAAATGGTTCATGGTTTTGAACTCTTTCAAAAGGTGTTCATAGTTAAGGACTACTTTCTGCTTTCTAAAGTGTCTCTGTTTGAGTTGACCACCTACCCCATGATTGGTATTTAACTTCCAATGGTGCTGAAAGTCAACTGATCACCACTACTTTATAGAATGCTTTCCTGTGTTTAAAAATCATTAGGTATGGAGCCAGTTGGTGGTGTAGTGGTTAAGGTGCTGGACTTCCACATGGTCAACCGTGGTTTGAGTCCCAGACCTGGCAGCTTGAAATTCATTCTGTGTGTGTGTGTGTGCACATATGTGCCCAAGATCCCAAGAGGAGAATGATTGAAAAGGGACTGTGAAATGACCATCCCTTCTGGTGGATGATTTCTTACTTTCCCTCTCACTGTCTCTGTTTTTCTCCGGCAAATGCAGGTAATTATTAGGTGTTTGACCAGCCCTCTCTTTTTCAGATATAAACCTTTTTTTTTTTTTTAAGTTAGGCTGAAAGTACAGAAAGTTCATGTATACTCTCTGATTTTTTTCCTCTTTTTATTCCTGATAGAGCATATACATGTGCATTTGAGAACAAGAGAATGAGGGAGTGAGAGAGAAAAAGAGAAAGAGAGACAGATGAGCACCCTCTACAGGGTTCAGTGGCACCATGACCTTTTATCTCCAGGGTGGGTACTTATGCGAGTGTCCTGCATGTTTCAGGCCAACAGGACCAGGGATTTGAACCTCAGTCACCATGAAGGATCTGGCCGCTTTGGGCAGTGCCAGCTCAACAAAAATCTGCACATCCAGGTTTTAAAACATTTGTCCCGATTTTTGACTTTCACTGATGTCTGTCTGAACATTTTACCTGTAGTTTTGCCTTTTTTCTTGCACATAGTTATATCAAATTATGTTTAATTTTTTTTTCCTGCATGATTTAATGCCCAGCACCATGTTTATTCTGAACACTATTTCCAGATTCTTAGGATACTTGGTCAAACACACATATTCGGCTGTTGTTTTTGTTGTGACTGGATTGATTTCTTTGTACCCTTTTTCAGATAACTTATTGCTAAAAATCTTCTATTTTAGCAACTCACATAAAAGCAATTGCTTACTTTTTTGTCAGCTATTGGTAGATTTAGAAATATTATCTCAAGATCCCAGGTTCTTTTAGCTCGACTGTGAAGCTTGTAATGGATATTTTTATGTTGCTGGGATAACTATACTTTCTAAATGTTCTGTTGATGACATCTAATAATTCAACATTACTGTATTTTAAAAAATTAATGTGCAAAGGCATTTTCTCAAATACTATAAAATTAATTCTTCATGACCTGCAAACACATTTTTTTTTTGACAACATGAGGATTACAGGTCAGCGTCTGTCCTCTATCATAGTTCTTTCTTCTCCAGATGTCACTTTTGGGAAGACCACACTCTGTGGTGTTCCCGTTAGGCACTGAGTGAGCAAAGTGTCTGGATTCGAATAGCCAGGTCTGGAGGAATGTGTATTCATTATTTTTCATGTTACTCCTAAAGGACCTTTTATAACTGAGGATTATAATTTAATAGTTAAATGGATAAGATTATTTAAGAAAAATATGAAGCTGTGTTAAGACTGTAAGGACAAATCAGTGACAGGGAATTGTGAATTTGGGAATCAGAAAAGAGAAGAGTCAATGTAAATGAGTGTTAAAATTCATATTCAGTTTTATACAATTATTTTAGGGACATTTTTGATATAGGGCACATGTGTTCTCCAAAGAGAGAGAGAGAGACAGAGAGCAGGAAATCATCCCTCAGGGGGGATGACCACACTGCAATCCCTTCTCCATTCTCCTCTTGGAATTTTGGGCATGCACGCACATGTGCATGGCATGAATTTGAAGTCACTGGGTCTGGGACTTCCATTGAGGTCAGTCATGTGGGAGTCCAGCAACATAAACATTACGCCATCTGCTGGTCCCTATACAATTATTTTTTTTCCTGGTACCCTTACCTGGGCTGGTCTTTAAAAAGCAGGAGGAATATTTACCAAGCATTTGTCATTTTCCCAAATAATTCTGCTGGTGTGCTTACTTACTGTTTTCTTTTTCTTCTAATATTTTGCATACTAATGCAGTCACTCACTTATCCAGTTTAACAGACATGTGCTGAATGTCTAGTCAAGCAGCAAAACCCTGGGTTTTGCAGAAAATGGCCCCTCCCTCCTGCTTCCTAGTGCTCTGGCATATATGTGTAAATACAAATTTTCAAAACAAGCCACACTGTGTTATACCTTAAAAGAGATTAAAAAAAAAAGCGAGTGCTATGGGAAAACTGTGAGAGCAATTTTAATATTTTAATTTTGACTTGAATTGGGAACAATCATTAGAAAACTGAAATATTTGGTATGCTCCATAGGGCGCAACTTTGATTTGGGTTGATCGTGGCATTTCACCCATAGAGAACTTGTATGAAAGTAAGGATAATGAGCAGTACAGCGTCTGTTCCAGGGACAAGGAGAAATGACCATCAAGGGCAAGGAAACCAAATAGAGGGCTCTTTCTATAGTTTTCAAAAGACAACATAGCCAGTATATACCAGCTGCCTGCTCTCTACGGCTGAAATTGAAAGCTCTAGGGAGGTAGGCAGATGTGGTATTGGCTGAACTCCCATGTAGTCAACTGCAGTTTGAGTCCCAGAACCGGTGGCTTAAACTCATGCCAGGTGCATACGTGTGTGTGCCCAAAATTCCAAGAGGAGAACACGGCAGAAGGGACTGCGGTGTGGCCATCCTCCCAAGGGGTGATTTCTTGATTTTTTTTTTTCTCTCTGTCTCTCTGGCAAGCACATGTACCCTATAGCAAAAACCTCTGGAAAAAAAAAATAGTAGGGAGGTCAAGTGTGGAGACAGGAACCTGTACAGGATGTGGAGGGGTAAATAATAAATAATTTAAAATAAATCATTTTAATTCATGCCCATTAGTCTTTCTTATTTCAATAAGTCAAATAAAATATATGAAGGAACTGATGTATGCTGCATTTATTTTATGCACATTAATATCATATATATCAGCATACATAAGAAAAATTAGAAAAAAATTAACCATGTAACTAAATGTTACACAATAGTTAATTCATTTATGGATGACTTTCAAATATTTGAGGATTTTCAAAAGTTGACTTATTTATTTTCTCTGTGAGAAAGAGACAGAGAAAGATAGGCACACTCTTCCAGAGTCCTCATTCTACCATTCACCCCCAGCCTCAGCCAGCACGAATCACAGCCTGTGGGAGCGTGTGCAGCATGTATAAAGAGGTCTTAAGGCATGAACCTCGGACCTTCCCATATAGGTCCAATTCTATCACTATTGTGCCACACAGTTAGCTCTGTGTATGTGGCATCTTACTGTTTAGTTGCAAAATGACTTTTTTTGATTATTCTTTAAATAAGCGGCGTGATAAATAAACCACTAGTGCTTAGAAGTTAGTGCTGTGCTCTAATTTGCAGATAGAATATATGACTCTAAAGTCTTTTATCAACGTACATTTATTTTGGTGTTATAAATCATATGTACTTAAGTTGCCATTCAGCTAAATCCAGCTATGCCTTTTAAGAAGAATCATGTGAGGACCAGATCCATGGCCTAGTGGGTAAGTGAGCTGGATCCCCCATAGTAGACATGCTGTTCAAATCGTGGCCCTGGCAGCTTGAAAAAAACGTGCTTGGTGCTTGTGTATGTATGTACGAAATCCCAACAGGATGGAAAAATGAAGAGGTTATGGTGTGACCATACTTCATTGTGGGGTTCTTTCTCCCTTTTCCTCTCTGTTTCTCTTACCTCTCTCTGGAAAGTACATGTACCCTCTGGCAAATAAAAGTATAAAGAAAGAATAAAAACAAAGAAGAACCGTGCAATCATTTATACTAGATAGGAATTAGGGAAGCATTTGCATTCAATATGTATCTGAAACCTAATTTGTAATGATTTTGTTAAGTATTTAATTTGTGACATTTGTTAGCACAATATTATGCCTCTTTTAAAAGTCTTATTTATGTGGTACATTTGACATGCCTTGTTCACTGACATTGATTGAAGTTGTATTTTTTTTTTAATATCCTAAATTTCATATGGGTTTCCAGCTGCGATGGTGTAATTCTGACATGGAGCGTTTGTTCTGCAATAGGGAGTGAGAGTACCATTTGTTGACTGATAAAATATTTAAAAAACAAATAATTTTGTTGTCTGTACACAATTATTTTACATCCTGTTGTACTCAAGTTTGAAAATGAATTTGAGATTGAAGAATATTTAGGTTTTAACAGATAAATGGTGTTTTAAGAACTTCTTAAAGTTAGTTTTGCTCATTCAGCCTCGTTACTTGTGTGGGCCATTTCAGCCTTCTATTAGATCCAGAAATAAACAAAACAAACATATGTATCACTTATTTTTGCATCATTGATTTATTAATACCATCACACTTTAATGGGACTATAATAGGTTTATTAATAATTTAATTTCTAAAAGAAAATTATTAGTCACAAATCTTAACTGTTTCAAGAGTCACACCAAGTGTCTGTCCAATTTGATTCAGCTTATTTAATATTTTTCTCTATCAGATAAGTTTATTTTAAGTGAACAAAACATAACAAACCATAGCACCAATTTACTCCTAGAAGGCTCTACAGAGATCATGGAATGTAGGCAGGAATAAGAAGTGAGCATAAAACATGAAATACTGAGCTAAATGAAATTAATTATAAGGTTTCTTAGGTTAGCAATTTTCCCAAAGATCTTTATTTGGTATTTTTAAATACCCATATGAATTAAAAAAATTCAAACATACAAAGGATATTATCAGGGGTACACATACTTAAGATGCAAATTTCATTTTTTTACATATATTTACTTATGCCTTTTTTATTAAAAAAAAAGTTAGACACAGCTGAAGATCTCTCATCTTTTTCTTTACCCCAGATGCCTCCTTCTCTTCCCAGATGTAACCATTAAACAGAACGGTATTTCATTTATATCTTTATACTCAGACATGTACGGCACTTATCTTTACTGCTTTACAGTAGGAGAATAGCATAATTTATAAATCCATTTCTTTATTCATGGACTTGTTCCTTTGCAGTTTTTGTCTATTAGCAACCATTGAAATTAGAAGTGGAAATTGGAAACAATGCTGCAAATTGTGTCCTTGTGTTCATGTATATGCCCTCTCGCTGTGGATGTTCCTGCTAGAGAAACTGCTGTATCATATGTTACCTGCCTCTCCATTCCCCAGGTCAAGTTGTCATTTTTCCAGATACCTACTTTCTTCTCTTTCCTTAGTCTTCCTTTATCCCTCCTCACTCTCATCTGAGAATTCTGCTTTTATTCACTGAAATAAAGGAAGTGATAAACACATAGATATTCTCCCACTTCCAATCCTGCGCAGCTCACCCTCTGACCAATCCCATGGACTCTCTTCTTTTGCTCCCTTACAGCTCATGCGTGTCTGTGCTATGACATAGATCAGTGCCACCACGCTGTGCCAGCTCCGTCCTCATGCAGAGGTCTTCCTTCTCTCCCAAATCTTTTATTTTTCCTTCTTCAATTATTCTGCCTTAACTGTGATTTTGATTTTAATAAAAACTCCCTGGAGTTACATCCACCCCGAGTGTTTATATCTTTATACGGTTGTCATGCAAAACCCCAATTTCTGTTTCCCTTCTGTTTTAGAACTGCTGTAATTATGCTTTCGTTTTTACCACTTGACCAAACATTTCTTGTCAAATCAAAAATTAATTTCACGTTACAAAAATCCAATTAGCCTTCCTCTTACTTGACTTGCTTTCTCAAGCACATTTTACAGCAGCGATCATGCGCCCTTTGAAACATTTTCTTCATTTTGTTTTCTAGGAGCTATCTTTTTCCTTTTTTCCTTTTTCTGGTTCTTTATTAACTCATTGGTCATTTCTCCTTCATCCCTTTTGATGAACTCAATTACTTTTCCTAACTTCTCAATATTGTAGCACCCGAGTCCCATTTTTCAGGTTTTGTTGGTGTGTGTTTATGATCTGCACTCGTATCTTTGGGAGCTTGGGACTTCTAGCCTCTATCCTTCTGAATTCTAGGTTTCAAAATCCCACTGTGCTCTTTCTCTCTACTTGGGTTATCAACATGACTTGCTTTATCATTTGACTCCCGTCTTCACTCACATGTCAGTGTAGGAGAGAAGTTGTCTCTGATTATTTTACATGAAAATTGAGAGCCCACTTCCCTTTGTTACTCTCCATCCCTTACACTACTTCATTTTTCTTCATAGCAATAATGAGTACTTGGCATTCTTGTGTGAGTTATTTCCTCGTTTATTAACTTCCTCTTCTGTCTAGAATACAAACTCCAGGAAAGCCTTATTTGGTTTGCCCTCTGCATCATTTTCAAGCCCCAGAGCAATGCGTGGCACAGCAGGCACTCTGTAATTGTTTATTAAATTCACAAATAAATTAAGCTTTAAATTTACCTTAGCATGCCATTTTCCCCTGAAAGCATTTAGACCTGTGTACACACTCCCGCTGCAGTGTTGGAGCAACTCCGGTTTCCTTACATCCTTGCCCATGCCTAGTATTATTAAATCCTCAATTGGTTTGCCTGCTTTATGGCTGTGAAGTGATATTTCACTGTTTTAATTGATATTTCTTTATTTATTAGTGAGAACAAATCTCATATATTTATTGTCTGTCGAGTTTCTTACTTTTTGATTTTTTTTGTTTGTTTGTTTATATCCATTGCCTGTTTTCTGGTGGAGTCTTTATTTTATTCATTTACTTATTTTTAACTTTTGTGGTTTGGGGGCTGTTTTTTAGAGAGTTTTGTTTTTGTTTTTGTTTTTTTTGCTATAGGGTTCATGCGTTCTCTAGAAAGACTGAGAGACAGAAAGTGAGAAATCACACCACCAGGAGGGATGGCCATGCCCCATCCCTTCTCCTCTATTCTCCTCTTGGGATCTTGATCACTCACCCACCCACACAAGCTTGGTGTGAGTTTTAAGCCACTAGATTGGGGACATGAACCACAGTCAACTATGTGGGAGTCCAGCAACGTAACCATTATGCCACCTAATTGTGTTGGTTTTTAGGGCATTTTTTAAGACAGAATCTTGGCACAGTCTTCTTGCCTTGACCTCCCAGCTGGGACTATAGGTGTGTGACACCATGCTCAGCTATTTTTTAGACAGTTTCACTAAGTTCCCCAGGCCATCCTCAATCATGCAATCTTCCTGTCTTGGTCTGTCAGATCGTTGGCATTATAGCCATGTCCCTGTCCTGGCCTTTAGGTTGGATCAGGAATCACACCTGAGCCTCTGTGTGGTCCCAGGCTGTCGAGCACAGCACTGCAGCAGCATGTGCTACTGTGGCTGGCCTTTGTGTTTTTAATCTGTTTGTTTCATGATTCATTGTATCCATCAACTAATGAGAAGTATGTTATTGGATTCTGGATACCGATCTTTGGTTGCTAATGAGATGGTAGTATACCTCTAATTTATTATATGTTATCATTTTGAATTAGGTGTTCTGATGTAGTCTATTTTTTCCCTTTTATGTTGCAGGCTTTTTGTTTTAAATATTCTTCTCTACCTCAAATATTTAAAGTTGTTTTTCCATTTTCTCCTAATACTTTTAGAGATATGCATTTTTATATTGAGTTTTTTTTTCTCTCTCTTTTTTTTTTTTTTTTTTTTTGTCATAGGGCCTATGCACTCACTAGAGAGACACAGCAAGACAGTGAGAGGGAAAGTGAGAGATCCTCCCCAGGGAGAATTGCCATGCCACCTTCTCCTTCTGGGACTTTGAGCATTCATACACATGTGCCCACCATAATTTTGCAAGCCGCCTGGTCTGTCTGGGACTTGAACTGCAGTGGTCCAGTGCCTTAACCACTATGCCACCTGCTGGCCCCTGTATTGAGGTTTTTAATTATGCATTTGGATTTTTTTTTTAATGTTGTGATATAAGCATAATTTAAGTTTTGCTTGGATAAGCTATCATCATAGTGTTATTTGTTGAATTCTCTTACCACTGGCATGTAATACTATTCTCAGCACTGATATCAGTAGTAATAATTTTGAAGTGATTATTTCTGGTCCTCTAGTCTGTATGTTTATTCCTATTCCAACATTACTGTCTGAGATCTAAACACGTCATCTTTTCAGGTTTGATAATTCTGGACCCGCAGGTGATGTGATAGTTAAGGCACTGACTCCACATGACTGACTCTGCAGTTCTAGTCTCAGACTCTAGTTCTAGTCTGATAACCATGCCGGGCACATGTGCGTGCATTCCCCAAATCCCGAGAGAACAATGGAGAAGGCACTGTGGTAGGGCCATCCCACCAGGAGAGTGATGTCTGACTTTCTCTCTCTCTCTCTCTCTGTGTGTGTCTCTCTATTGTTCTCTGGCAAGTTCACGTACCCTATGGCATAATATCTAAAAAAAAAAAAAAAAATTCCCCTATCTCGTTCTTTTACAAAATTGCTCTTAACCCATTGCTAATCCACATGAATTTTTAGTGCAAGGTAATTTCTTTCAAACCTGTTAATGGAATATTTGACATTTTGTAACACTAGCTTTGTAAGGAATATAGTTCTTTATTTTTAGATCCTGTGTGTTTGGTTAAATTATTTAATTTTCTCTATGAAAACTCTGAACAATTTTGAAATTTTCTTGTTTCTGTTTCTTTTTATGCTTGTTTGTATTTTTTATTTCAAGAATGGAACTC
>NW_006159643.1:3316428-3327262 GCF_000334495.1 Tupaia belangeri chinensis
TTTTTTTCTCTCTTTTTTTTTTTTTTTTTTTTTGTCATAGGGCCTATGCACTCACTAGAGAGACACAGCAAGACAGTGAGAGGGAAAGTGAGAGATCCTCCCCAGGGAGAATTGCCATGCCACCTTCTCCTTCTGGGACTTTGAGCATTCATACACATGTGCCCACCATAATTTTGCAAGCCGCCTGGTCTGTCTGGGACTTGAACTGCAGTGGTCCAGTGCCTTAACCACTATGCCACCTGCTGGCCCCTGTATTGAGGTTTTTAATTATGCATTTGGATTTTTTTTTTAATGTTGTGATATAAGCATAATTTAAGTTTTGCTTGGATAAGCTATCATCATAGTGTTATTTGTTGAATTCTCTTACCACTGGCATGTAATACTATTCTCAGCACTGATATCAGTAGTAATAATTTTGAAGTGATTATTTCTGGTCCTCTAGTCTGTATGTTTATTCCTATTCCAACATTACTGTCTGAGATCTAAACACGTCATCTTTTCAGGTTTGATAATTCTGGACCCGCAGGTGATGTGATAGTTAAGGCACTGACTCCACATGACTGACTCTGCAGTTCTAGTCTCAGACTCTAGTTCTAGTCTGATAACCATGCCGGGCACATGTGCGTGCATTCCCCAAATCCCGAGAGAACAATGGAGAAGGCACTGTGGTAGGGCCATCCCACCAGGAGAGTGATGTCTGACTTTCTCTCTCTCTCTCTCTCTGTGTGTGTCTCTCTATTGTTCTCTGGCAAGTTCACGTACCCTATGGCATAATATCTAAAAAAAAAAAAAAAAATTCCCCTATCTCGTTCTTTTACAAAATTGCTCTTAACCCATTGCTAATCCACATGAATTTTTAGTGCAAGGTAATTTCTTTCAAACCTGTTAATGGAATATTTGACATTTTGTAACACTAGCTTTGTAAGGAATATAGTTCTTTATTTTTAGATCCTGTGTGTTTGGTTAAATTATTTAATTTTCTCTATGAAAACTCTGAACAATTTTGAAATTTTCTTGTTTCTGTTTCTTTTTATGCTTGTTTGTATTTTTTATTTCAAGAATGGAACTCTTCATAAATTAATATTTTGTGTTAGTTGTTACTGATTTGTCAACTCTTTTGATATTTATTTATTGATCATACATCAAGCAACCTTGCCACATTCTTTTATTGATATTATAGATTAGTTCTATAGATTCTCTTGGATCTCTGTGAGGACTTTCAGTTCATATTTGAACAATGCTAATTTGTTGCTTCATTTGTTTTTTCTTCATGTTTCTTTTGCTTGCTCATTTGTTTTTATTACATTTTTAAATATAAATGTTAATAATGTGTATTCTTATAATATTTTCATTTTTAAGAATACACATAATGCCTTACTGTTGAGTATATTTTAGGAAGATAGCCTTTATCATATTACTAGATTCCCTTTCTTGGCTAGTTTATTAAGATATATTATTATTTGGAGAGGTTTTTGCTATAGGGCATGTGCACTTGTCAGAAAGACAGAGAGAGACAGAAAGACAGAAAGTGAGAAATCGCCCCCCCCCCCCAGGGGAGGATGGCCACACTGCAATATCTTCTCCTCCATTCTTGTCTCTGGATTTGGGCACACACACACACACACACCTACATGGGAGTCCAGTGACATAGTCATTAGGCCAACTGCTGGTCCCAAGATCTATTATTTTTAAATAAGTGGTAAGTCATATAAAATGTTTTCCTACATATGTTGAGATGATTATATTATTGATGTTCTCTAAACTATTAATGCAATGAATTATATTGATAGAATTTTTGGTTTTATTTATTTTTTATGTGAAATGTGTTTTTTTATTTTCTATTATTGATTTCTAGGTTAATCTCTAAATTTATCTTTCATAGGATATATATTATACAGAGAGACTATATTATTTATTACATTTATTATAACATAATGGCTAAATTACATTCTTCTTCTTATAAATAATATGTAAGATTTACCCCATAAATTTTATATATATATAGTATATATTTCTATACTTGATCACATAAAAGAGATTGAACTCTATTTTGCTTTGTTTGGTTTGCATATCGGTTACATAAGCATCATAAAAACGAGTTAGGGGACCAGCAGTTAGCGTAATGGCTATGTCGCTGGACTCCTACATAGTTGACCGCAGTTTGAGTCTCGGCCCCAGTGGCTTAAACTCACACCGGGCGCGTGTGCATGCGTGCTCAAGATCCCGAGAGGAGAATGGAGGAGAAGGGATTGCAGTGTGGCCATCCCCCTGGGGGGTGATTTCTCGCTTTCTGTCTCTCTGTCTCTCTCTGTCTGTATGGTGAGTGCACGCGCCCTATAGTAAAAACCTCTCAAAAAAAAAAAAAAAAGACTTAGGAAGCTCTTACTCTGTTCATTTCTTTATCATATTTTGTCAAAAGCAAGGGTAGCATGTTACAAACTTTCCTTAAAAGCGTACTTGCCTATAAAACTGGCTTAGATTTTACTTCTGTGTGACTGTAAGACAAGGTAAAAAATCATCCCAAAGGGAAATGGTCACATTGCAATCCCTTCTCCTCCATCCTCCTCTCACGATTTTGGGCATGCATACACATGCATCCCACATGAATTCTAAGCTGCTGGGTCTGGGACTCAAACCATGATCGATTATGTGGGAGTCCAGTGATGTAATCATTTTACCATCTGCTGGTCCTACACCCCTTTTTATTCCTAGTGTTCGTTTGCGTTATTTTTTTTTATTTACTTCTATCAATTCCTTTTTCTAGAACTTTGTTATTATATTAATTTTTTTATTGAAAAATTTGTGTTTGTCTTGTTTTTCATCTTGTCAACCATTTATTTCTAGTTTGTTTAATTTTTGCTCTTAAACGTTCTGTCCTTCTATGTACATTCATTTCAGTGTAAACATGGCCATGCTTCAAATGTCTTGATTTGAAAGCTTTCATGAAAATGCTATTTCTGACATTGTTGGAATGTGCTTGTTTCCTTGTCCTTGGGATTTTTGGTCCTCTCAATATATATGTCTCCTATTGAACTTAAATATAGAATACATTGTTGGAGTGCCATTGCCTGAAAATGTTGAAAAACTATGGTTCCAGTGAAGGAAATATGTTAAATTTATGGCAAGGAAAATTGAGTAGCCCTGTATTGGGTGCAGTCTCAAGGTCTGGATTGCTGATTTGAAACTAACAAGAAGTTGGTGGATAACTTTCCTAGTTAGGCTCATATTTCACTGGTGATGGAAAGTTATGATATCAACAGTTAATAGGTGTGCCAGTAGTAAGTCTAAATAAGATGACTTATACCTGGTTGTGGAATGGAGAGAAACTCACTTGAAACAATTCATGAGTGATATAAAATAATTTGATAAATTGTGTAGTTTGGAATTAAAGCATTTATGGCTTCAGTCAGAGGAAAGAAAAGCATTGAGAACTAACATAGTTGTGGGAAGATTCATGTCATAGTATGGACTTTTTCCATACTTTTAATAAAGTATAGGGCTTCGAAAATAGGATTGAAAATCAATGTCATTGCGCTCGGAATAAATAGCATGAATAAAACCCCAAGATATGAGGAACGCTCATGGGATAATGACTAACTGAGCTTAGAATACAAGCTAATTATCTGCTCATATGGGAAATGTTGCAGGCTAGCAGGTGGCATGGTGTTTAAGATGCTGGATCCCACATGGCTTAAACTCTGCAGTTTGAGTCCTGGACTCTTCACTTGAAAAGCACACTGGTTGTATGTTCATGTGTGCCCAAAATCCTGAGAGGAAAATGGAAGAGAAGGGCAGTGTAGCCATCCCCCCAGGGGGTGATTTCTTACTTACCCTCTCTCTTTCTCTCTGTCTTTCTCCATGAGCACATGCGCATTATGGCAAAAATTAAAAAGTGTTTGCAGGTAGGGGTGAATCTCATTACATGTGTCCTTAATTATTACCTTAGGAAAATTTTGTTAATTTTATTTATTTATCTCATTTCACGAGAGAGAGAGAGAGAGAGAGAGAGAGAGAGAGCGAGAGAGAGAGAGAGAGAGAGAGAGAGAGAGAGAGAGAATAAAAAATAAATAGAGATAGGCACTCCCAATGGGGTCTTCATACTGCGACTCACTCCCAAGCTCAGCCAGCTCTGATCACCAGCATGCCTAGGGAGGTCCCAGGACGTGAACCCAGGAACTTCCCTCTGTAGGTCCAGTTTTATTCCTGTTGCACTATCATCTACCTCAGAAACAGAAATGTTTTTGGGAATAAAGATTTTTGAGAGCAGAGAGCTAATATGAGCTCTGGTAATGATGATGATGATGGATGGCAGAAACTACATACCTTTTTGGAAACTTACTATCTATCAAATGCCAGCATGTTCCAGTGACCTCATCCAATAATTTATATATGATGTATGGGCTTCAGTGCTAAAAATTGACCTACTGAGTTAATCTAGATTTTAAAAGAATCAGATGCCATGATGTGTAAAGAAATTATTTGTCAAAGTAGCTGAGGAGGTAGGGAGCGCTTCCTTAAGACCACATTGTAGCCAACAGCCTGTGTGAGGAAAGAAGGGAAGAAGAATCACTGGGTTGGAAAAGTTTCAGACTTCAGACCAAATGAACTTGTCATCATTATTAGTTACGTTCTTTATATTGTTGTATTATTGTTATATTCATTATATATAATTTAGATACTAAGATTATCTAACACACTTAAGTGGATGACAGAGTTGATTCTTAGCAGACATTATGTTTCTAAAGTAATTATTAAAATTAGTCTGATGTGGCCCCTTAGATGCATTTGTGAGGCTGAAAATGCTTCTGAGGTTGTCACTAAGAAGCGATGAAATAATTTGGCTATGCAGAGATAGAGGGTTGGCCTCAGGAAGTAATAAATCAAGGCTCCTACCAAGAGCAACTGGGCCACTGGAGTGTTAATTCTGCTTCCTTGTGTGGAATTAATCCTCTTCCCATTTCATCCTTGTTCTTCTCTTGTTCTGTTTTCTCATAACCCTTCTTTTTTGTAATCAGTTTGTGAGTGAGCAGTTGTCTAGTTGGTATTTTATTTCTTTTCTTTTCCTTTATCACATACTAATGATAGCTATCATAGTATTGTGAAAAAAAAATAACAAAAACAGACAAAAATTGTGATTTTGAAAAGCCATGGCATATTTAAGATAGGCAGAAGACATTTTGTGGTAATAAATTGTATTAAGGCATTGCATTATCTCCACGTGTCCAGATTTAGTACACAGACATCTTTCCTAAATTTACATTTTAAAAGACTTTGATTGAGAATTGATAGGTTAATTCTTTCAGTGACTAAGAAAATAACAAGAAATTCTTACCTGATAGGTTTCTTGGCTAATTACAGAGCTCAACAGCTGAGTGAATAGAAGCATATCTGGAGACTGGTTCTAGCAACGACTATACCTATGGAACTTTAGACAGATTATCTATTCAGTGTGCCTCAGTCTCTCCTCGGTGTAAATTATAATGATACATTACTCCTTACTTTCTCCTACCCTGGCGGAGAGCAAACCACAAAGCAAACACACTAGCCAAAAACTTCTTAAAAGGACTTAAGAAGGGGGACCAGCAGTTAGCGTAATGGCTATGTCACTGAACTCCCACGTAGGTGACCGCGGTTTGTGTCCTGGACCTGGTGGCTTAAAACTCACACCGGATGCGTGTGCGTGCGTGCCCAAGATCCCAAGAGGAGAATGGAGGAGAGGGGATTGAGGTGTGGCCATCTCCCCTGGGGGGGTGATTTCTCGCTTTCTGTCTCTCTGTCTCTCTCTGTCTGTCTGGCGAGCACATGCGCACTACAGCGAAAATCTCTCCAAAAAAAAAAAAGAAGGAACATATCTTTTTTTTATATATGTGTGATACACGTTCCTATTGTAGAATATATCCATTACCAACCTGTTCCAGTGATCTCATCTAACAGTTTACACTTGTATAACCCTGAGCACTAAGCATTGTCCTACTAGGCTTATCCAGATCGTCTAAGATCTAACTTAGCCCAAGTGCCAGAAACACTCATCCAGACCAGTGGGGAATCGTGCAGGTGAAACTTCCCTTTGGAGGAGTACTTGGTCTCTTTGGAATGAGGCTGCCCCTATTATACTGTCCTGCTCAGTCACTGGGTGGGAGAATATGGGAGAGAGCGGGGCTCCTGAGATGGTAAATTAAGAGCGACAACAGTAGGAAATCTGAGCAGTACCTTTTTACAACTGCCACATCCGTATACGGTATCTGAAAAAAAAATCACAATTTTCAACTCTGCTAGCCTTTTGTTAATCCCTAAACATGTCCAGAATAGCTATCTCATTTATATCTTTTTTATCTTTCCCAATTCTGGGAATATTGGACAGCCATTTCAGCTATGTCCCATTGAGTTACATTTCTCTTCATCTTCTGTGAGCCCTTCACTAATTCCAAACTCTGAATAACTCTAAGAATTTCCTTTCTTTTTCTAAGTTCTGCTAGTGTTAGTGTTTTTAGAAGTAGTCATCTAATTATTTTGATTTAGGATTAAAAGAGAATAACCTAAATTGGTAGAGTAATGATTTTGGAGTTAAATACAAATGAGTTTCTAATCCAGGCTCCATAACTTACTAGCTATGTCAATTTCAGGAACCTTTGAAATCTTAATTCTCTGATCTGACAAATAAAGATAATAATTTTTCTCTTGTAATATTGTAAAAATAATATGTAGTAATTGCTAATGAATGACATATTCCTATTAAAATTATTATAAATCAACCAGGATTTATGACTTTTCTGCACATTTTCACATTGTTTGACTCATTACCTTCTTTCTTGGGTT
Source organism: Tupaia belangeri chinensis (assembly GCF_000334495.1). Taxonomy (NCBI): domain Eukaryota; kingdom Metazoa; phylum Chordata; class Mammalia; order Scandentia; family Tupaiidae; genus Tupaia; species Tupaia belangeri. Next base: position 3,323,245 of record NW_006159643.1, read on the forward strand.
ACTTCAAACCTTGTTGCATTGATTTCAACTCACATAATCTTAGGACTATGTTTTCTACGTTATTTTTTTTTTAAGGTATTTTTGCTGTAGGGCATGTGTGCTTGCTGGAGAGACAGAGAGAGACAGAGAGACACAAAGTAAGAAATCACTCTCCAGTGGGTATGGCCATACCACAATTTCTTCTCCTTCAATCTCCTCTTGGGATTTTGGGCATGCCAGCAAACACACCCAGCATGAGTCTCAAGCCACCGAGTCATGGACTCAAATCATGGTGGACTATGTGGGAGTCAAGCAATGTGACCATTATGCCATCTGCTGATCATATGCTTCCCATATTATTAAAAAGTTACAGGATATCAATTATTGAGTATTTTCTGAGAAGCTACTATGTGCTAAAAACTGTATTGAACAATAGGTTTATAAGGCAAATTAGACCAATTACTCAACCAAGTACCCACCTTGACAGAGCTTACAGTCTGTTCTGTGCAATACGTTTTAACTTCAATGCTTTACATTTTAGAGGAGTAAGAAGGAAATTTAAAATTAAAAATTAATTAAAAGATGAAAAGTTTAAATTTGAATTAAAATTTTGAACCTTTAATTCAATTAAAATTTTTTAGATCCCAAATTTATCCTTTTTTTTTTTTTGAGAGGTTTTTGCTATAGGGCGCATACACTTGCCAGACAGAGAGAGACAGAGAGACAGAAAGTGAGAAATCGCCTTTCAGGGGGGATGGCCGTGCCGCAATCCCTTCTCCTCCATTGTCCTCTCGGGATCTTGGGCACACACACACACACACGCCCGGCATGAGTTTAAGCCACCAGGTCCGGGACGCAAACTGCGATCGACTACATGGGAGTCCAGTGACGTCGCCATTACGCTAACTGCTAATCCCTCAAATTTATCTTTGATTCCCATTTCTTCCTTAGTCATGGCTCAAGATATGTTCTCTCCTTACCTCGTTCTCCTGGAATCTTACTCCAAAAATTAGCTTTTAATCTATTGTCTCTATCTCCATTAGACCATCCTTTGCTTTGCATCAAACTTTCTCTCACGTTCTGTAAAAGAAAAACACGAACTTCATGTTGTCATGCTTCTAGCTTTTTCTTTCTTTCCTTCTGTTTTCATTGTTTCTCAATTTGGTTTTCACACTCACAGTCTATTTAAATCTCTCTCTCTTAAATGTGACCTATGATGGTCTTCTGTTAGCTGTTATTTTCTTTGAAATTTGAAGTCCTAAGTCATAAAACATGTCTCTTATGACATTACTTATACCCAGTTTGCCATCTGTTTTTATCACAATATGTCATGTTTTGATTTAATTTCATTTCTTCACCAATTTCTTTAGCAGATATTATTGAGTCCCTGTTATAGGCTTTTAAGAGCAGGTCATGTAGAATCTGTAGAGAGATTCTACGATTCTGTTTTCTATTTTCTTAACTGAAACGTCTCTTTGCATTTTTCTTTTGGTATCTTACCCAGTCCAGATCCCATTTATGTCTTCAATCACAATACTCCACTAAAAATTACTCCATTTGTTGCATTTGTGCCCATTCTTCATGTTTCTACCTATTATTCAAACTTCACTATTTTAAAAATGGTTTTTATTATATTCCTCTAGCCAGCACTTTCTTCTAAGTTCTACATATCTGCTCATGTCGTCTTTCATTCACTTATGCTTTCTTTAACTCATCTCTGGTTTTTAGTCTTTATCGCTATCATCAAGTTCTGGTCATTTCACTTCTTCCCTATAGTATCATATTAAGACTTTATTTTTTCTAACCACTTTTCTAAGTTGCTTAGCCCACAAATTCAAGCTTTTCTAAAAACTGCCTTAATTTTTTCCATCTAAAATTCTGTTTGGTTTTAGGTCCTGTGTCCTTCCATATTATCTTCTCTACTTGTGTTTTTCACTTTCATACCTGCCAGGTCATTCAAAGACCCTTCCAGCTGTACCATGCAAATGCTATCTGTTTCTCTTTGCTCATGGAACCCCATCCATCTGGGAGTCCAGAAAAATACCACTTCTTAGGATCCACTTTATCTTTTAGGTCATCAGATATAACCTCTTCCTCTTCTGCACCATAGTGAAATGTTTTGTTTTATCACTCATCTTGTATTGCTATGTATCTCATCTCACTTATGAGGTTTTGAGGTTCTTGAGGATAGAGACTTGTGACAATCTTACTTATATTATACAAGCTACTCAACATACCCTCTTACTCAATAAACATATGCTATAGTAGTCAATTACTTGAGAAGATCTCCCTCTCTTCAGTGATTACTTTTCAGTAAAGTACATCAATGAAGTAGTAAACTGTATATCCTGGCTGATGTTTGTAAATAATTTCTATGAGCCAGGCACAGGGAAATGATGGTACCCATTCATGAATACATTTTTTTATTTGAAAATAATACTATTTATCCTTTATTGCACTTAATCTAATGTAGTTTTTTTTACATTTAATCATTATACATATTTACAGCATAAAAATATATTTTCCCAGCATGAGTACACTATACACTGCATATCAGTGTAGTCTAACATATTACCATTCATGTTTCCTGTCTCTGACACTCATGTTCATGCAAATGGTTACCATATAAAACAAAAGAAACTTTAGGTAGGAACTTATATGAAAAAGATATTCTAAATATAAAAGTACTAAATGATGAATGGTTTTACAGGCATACTTTCATGGAATATTCTGCATGAAATCTTTAAAAAGTCGATTAGATATCTTAGTATGTACCTGAACTTAGTTTAACCAGTGGCGATGATTTTTCTTGAGCAATTCTTAAAATTTTTAAAAAACTTATAAAAGAGTATATTTACTTACCGTAAAGGTACTCAGCTTGTTTGAGCCCTCTCTTCAGTGATTACTTTTCAGTAAAGTACATCAATGAAGTAGTAAACTGTATATCCTGGCTGATGTTTGTAAATAATTTCTATGAGCCAGGCACAGGGAAATGATGGTACCCATTCATGAATACATTTTTTTATTTGAAAATAATACTATTTATCCTTTATTGCACTTAATCTAATGTAGTTTTTTTTACATTTAATCATTATACATATTTACAGCATAAAAATATATTTTCCCAGCATGAGTACACTATACACTGCATATCAGTGTAGTCTAACATATTACCATTCATGTTTCCTGTCTCTGACACTCATGTTCATGCAAATGGTTACCATATAAAACAAAAGAAACTTTAGGTAGGAACTTATATGAAAAAGATATTCTAAATATAAAAGTACTAAATGATGAATGGTTTTACAGGCATACTTTCATGGAATATTCTGCATGAAATCTTTAAAAAGTCGATTAGATATCTTAGTATGTACCTGAACTTAGTTTAACCAGTGGCGATGATTTTTCTTGAGCAATTCTTAAAATTTTTAAAAAACTTATAAAAGAGTATATTTACTTACCGTAAAGGTACTCAGCTTGTTTGAGCATAGTGGAATTTTGAATCACAAATGAGTATGTTACAATATTATAAATCAAGTTTCCTTGATGAACAAATGTTTTAAAGACTTGATGGAAGGAGATTTAGTGTTGTTTTTGTTCAGGTTTATGATCAACTATGCCTATATTTGGAGGTATGTGATCTTTGACATAAACCATTTATAACAGGTGCTTAGTATATGTTTGGCTAACTGCTGACAGTTTGAAGGCTCATCTACAAAGTTTTATAAAGTAGGTTTTTTTTTTTTTTTAATTTAACATTGAAATGAAAAGCTAGATAAATATAGAAGGATGCTACTCCAGATAACACTGAAATGTTCAGATGAACAGCACAGAAATTGTTATACAATACAAATATTTAATAATTGGAGTTAAATGATCTTCTATAATTGTTGAATATTGATTGTATTTCTGGGCTTTCTTAGTCTGTTCCATTTTAACCCGGGAACATTCTTTATATTAGGAAGAATTCTTTTGTCATTAGGCTGTGCTAAATTGATAGATTTTATAGTCACGACAAGAGACCAAGTCATCATTACCT
>NW_006159643.1:3327580-3354585 GCF_000334495.1 Tupaia belangeri chinensis
TGATCTGAAGATGGTTATTCTGTTCTGAAGGAAAGTTTGAGTTGACTGCTTGAGATTCTGAGTCTTTCTCCCCAAGTGACAAGGGTTAGTTTTGCTGAAAAACTGAGTTTCCACCCTATGGTGAGTGAATTGGATTGGGGAATGTATAGGAGAAGAGCTGGTCTAGGAAATTCAAGGTGCAGAGCTGATAGGTTCTAGAGGGAATTCTAACCTGCTCCCCAGATTGAGACATAAATGCTTATGAGTTTTGGACTTACACAAATGTGCAGAAGATAAAGAGAATGAAACAAAAGAAAGAGCAAACGGTAGAAGGGATGGAGGAAAATATCAGAAGAGGCATAAAATTATGATAGTTTCCAGGTCTTCATTTGTTGAGATGAGATTTGGGGAGCAGTTTTGGTGGCTATTGAAATTTTGTTGAGACACGCAGTTCCTGATAATTCATGGAGCCTGAATAGTATTCTTATTCAAGTCCCAGAGTTATAGCAAATAATTTTAGTAACAAACTATGGAAATTCATTCTTATGTTTCTAAACTGACTGCAGTAGTCCAATACCAGCCTGGGCAGAATGTATGCATGACTCTCAGGATTTGCTTTTTGAAAAGAGACACATCATAAGAACTGAATTCTTGGAGCACACGGATTTGTAGTGTGTCTGAAGTGGAATATGTAATCATAAAGGAATCCTCCTCCCCACAACCGGGTTATCATTTATATTTAGATATTTGCTACTTATAAGCTACTGCTTCATAGTTGAAACAGTTTGGTGTGAATTGAGGTATCTCCTTAATGAGTACCTGTATTATTAATACAGATTTGTGATCACTTAACCATCATTACTAGGAATGTTTCACATGGATGACAGGCTCATCTTTCATCCTGACATTGTTCTACAATATTGTAATAATGCTTCTCAAGGTGATATAGACCCATTTAAATTGTTTTCTCCTATAGCCACAAATATTTATATTGATCACATATGTTTTACTTGAGTGTGAATATGTCTAAATCCAGCTTTTAAAATAAATACATAGGAGGTAAAAATAAAAATTAACATCTTGAAATAATATCGATAGCTAAGCTTCGTGAAATCCTTACTGTTTTTCAGACCTGGTTCAAACTACTTTACATGTATTAATTAATTTAAGCTCCAGAACAACTACATTAAATAAGACTATTATTACCCACTTTTCACAGGACAGAAAAGTGTGAAATAGAGAAGTTAATTTTTCATGAGTAAACATAGTAAGTAGCAGGGCCAAGGCTTGAACCCAAGCAATCCGAGTGCTTGGTATTCTCTACTTCCCACGGCTACAACTGACCTATTTTTGGTTGAGTAGGGGTGTGCTAAGTGTCTCTGTTACTCCAAAGCTATATTTTAATATGATGACATATTAACATGAGTATCTTTACCTTTACTAGAATATGTAAGTTTACAAGTATGAGAACCATTTATATTAATTTTGTAATATATAATTCTTGGTAAAATGTTGATTAACACTGAATTATTATTGCCCTTTGATATTGTGTCCAGGGGACTACCACTCTGCAGTCATAATTTTGCATTCCCAGAGCTTTTAGGTGCACAAAGCAAAAATTAATGTAATTGTCATTTGTAATGGAATATTGTTTTCATGATTCTCTTGTTTCTTAATTGTTTTTAAAAATAGACTACCATGAATGAAGCAGACCAATTTTAAATGATTTTGGACAATTTTAGAATCATGATCCTTGGTTGAAATTATTTTTTTTTTTCTTTTCTTTTTTAACTACCTTTTCTACAGGGTGCTGCTTTAATTAGAATGCTGGCTAATTTTATGGGCCATTCAGTTTTTCAGAGGGGTTTGCAAGTAAGTAAAATGCTTTGTATTTTCTCCTACATGTTTCCTTGTCAATGTATTTATTTTTAAAATATTTCACAGCTTGGAAAATTACTAATACAGAATTGCTGAATTTGATGAAAAACTCTAAAATGTGTAAGTTAAGCAATGTCTTTCTGTATGACAAATGAAAGTGGTAGACTGAATTAACTGACAAAACTTGAACTGTTATAGTTTAGAAAATGTTTAATATACATTTCTAAATTGCATTGATTTTCAAATGTATCAGATCCTAAATAATCTATATAAGATTTTCATAAAAACTGCCTTCCATTTTTCCATTTAAAAGTTTACATAATGAGAAAACAAATTATGCTAGCCTTACTAGATTTATGTTTTTAAGAAAATCTTATGGTTAATTTTAAGATACGTACCTTTTGTGTTGTTTTACTATTGGTATATAGTTTGTTCCAAAGATATTTAAAAGTTTTTATTTCAATTAGAATATACTGTTTTTTTCCTTTTTCCTGGAGAAGTGAGACTTTAATGGCAGTCTTGCAAGATTAAATGTCGGCTGGGCAAGCTTGTCCAAACCATCTACAATAAGAATTTTATTCCTTAGTTTGCAAGGGAGACAAAGTTTTATCATAGTACATCTGGAGTATGAAGTGTGGAACCAAAGACTGGATTCTTTGAAAAGGAAGAGTTTTGGGTCAGCCAGATGGCATAGTAGTTAAAGCAGTTGGATCCCACATGGACAACTCCATGCAGTTCAAGTCCTTGATCTGGCAGCTTGAAAAAAATATGCTAGGCATGTGCGCTTGCCTGCTCAAAGTCTTGACAACTGTGGTGGTGGTGGTGGTGGTTTTGAGTGGAGTGTTTTTTAACTCTCTCTCTCTCTCTCTCTCTGTGTGTCTGTCTGGTGAGCATATGTACCCTATAAGAAATTAAAAAATAATGGTAATAAATAAAATAAAATTGATGTTAAAAAGGAAGATTATTAAACTCTTTAAAGCAGACATAAGTATAGAAAAAACAAATTTTATTCCATTGAATCTACTGAAGTAAATCATGTTTCTAGTAGCTGTGATTGATGAATTATTTATGATGCATTCTGCTACTTAGAAGTGTCCTTTAAAGTAAATTGATGTTCACCTGAAATACAATTATGCTAAGACAGAGAGAGCAATCAATCTTATCTGTTCTTAGTAAGCTTTTCATTTTAAAATTTAAATAAACTACATCTGGGATCAGGTCATATTTTAGTAGTATGATTCTATCTTTACCCAAAATAAACTCAAAGATGAAATACAAAGCAAGAGTTAAATATATTATGACAAACTACCTATACTTAATGTAACAAAGAAAACATATATATACATTTTGGGACGAATAATTTCCCTTAGAAAATACTTTTACAGATTTATTCCAGCAGAGGTTGAAATTTACTTTAATCAGCTCCTTCCATTAGGGGCACCTTCAGAAAAGCCAAATCTATTGAAACGATTTGCCGCATGATAAAGGTTCCATTCTGATCACATAGTTGGGAAAATCTTTTTTTCTCAAAGAGTGACCTCCATGAATATCAACTATCTGGGGGAATGTCCTTACTTATCCCTACTCTTTGTTTTTCCCCCTTGAAACTGTAGCATGATCGTTTCGGAAAATATCTAGATGTTCATAAGGGCAACATAAATTGAATTTGATTTCTTGGTAGAAAATAGTTGCAAAATCGTTTTCCGAGTACAATTTTTATTGTTTTCCTTCATCTGTGTGTATGGATTTGCTTGGCAGATTGAGTAAGTAAAAGTTATATTATTTGGAAAGGATTATTATTTTGTAACCTTTTTCTTTCTTTTTTTGGAGAGGTTCTTTTTTGTTGTTGTTGTTTTTGTTTGTTTGTTCGTTTTTGTTTTGCTATAAAGCGTGTGCCTCGTCAGATAGACAGAGAGGGACAGAGAGACAGAAATCGAGAAATCACCCCCCGGGGGGGGGGGTTTGGCCCCGCCACAATCCCTTCTCCTCCATTATCCTCTTGGGATCTTGGGCACGCACGCACATGCGCCCGGTGTGAGTTTTAAGTCACTGGATTCAGGACTCGAACCGTGGTCAACTACATGGGAGTCCAGCAACATAACCATTACGCCAAATTGCTGGTCCCTTGTTTTGTAACATTTTTCTTCATTCTGTCGTACTTTCTATGTTATGCAAAAAATATCAATTTTGAATACATCCTTTTGTACTGAACTCTACAGAATTGACCAAGTCTTTTCTGTTTTATCTGAAACAGACTATACCCTCTGACTTCTATTATATTAAACTTCACTCGAATCCTGTGTTAATGTGTATCTTTATACTCTGATACTGACTCGGTTAATTTTCAACTGAGGAACTCTGTTTGTCAACATTGCATTTCATTTGCCTTGTGACATCTCATTGATCAGATAGATCTGTATCCTTCAGTACTTTGCTTGCAGCTTTATTTATACTCATCACTCAAACTGATTTAGTGTATCATCAGCAGTTTGGATTAGTTTACAGTAGATCCCTATGTCTAAGTGATAAATTATCATCTCCTGCGCATGAAGATGTATGGGATACATTTTGCAGATGACCTCCTGAACAGACACTTCATGTCATGGTGCTGAGTGGTCACACAGTTGATATTAATATGCTTCCCATCTGCAAGGCTCTAGGGAGTCTTGCTTTACAAGTTGTTGAAAGAGCTAATCTTGGCTGTCAGCACTTACTTCTGCTGGAAAATCTATTAATTGTTTTTACATTAACCACGGCTATTTCTATGTTGACAAATGGAAGTTTATTATTTACAAACTGACCCAGGGCTAGATCTACAGGTATAAATGATCTGAAATTGCAAATCGTGTGCTATATACATATATATATGTGTGTGTGTGTGTGTGTGTGTGTGTGTGTGTGTGTGTATTCCATCTCTCCCTTCTGTTCTCTTTCTCTTCCTTTTCCTTTTCTCTCTTTTTATTTCTTTCTCTCTCCTTACTTCTTTTTCTTATCCTTTCTTTTCTTTTTTTAAACTTTTGATGGGGAGGGGGTTCAAATATAGTCCTCATGTTCTACATAAGAACAATGCTATAATGGCAGTTTCTTCTTGATTTATTATCCACTTAAAATTTGTGTTCTCTTGCAATTTTGTGTATTCTTAAGACATATCTTACACTCCCTTTGGAACAAGGCAGATATTTTACAAATACATATAAATATGAAGGGAGACTTCAAAAAGCTCATGGAACATGGGTATTACGAAAAGAAATATGCATGGGTTTAATTTTTTTTGCACCAAAAATAAACTCATTCTTGAATTCCATTTGTTTTCACAAACTTTTAGAGGTCTCTGTATATGTACACCTCTATATATTTGTATGTCTATACACAGAGGAAGTAGCTTTCTTGTTTCTATTTAAATTACAAAATATCTGAGTATAGAAACAACTACATTTGCCACTTAGAATAAATTGCATCATAATATATGTTTTAAATTTTAACTAAAAAATATAGTATTGAGTTTGAGGAGATTCTACAGACTTTTGTAGAAAGTTTTGTTTCTAATAATCTTACAAACCATTGGATTCACTATTAGAAAGTATAGAAATCATTTCATATGGAATAATCACAACATTGCTTGGTTTGGTGTTCATGATACATTTTTGTCTAATTCCCCTTATTTGTTGAATTTTGTCTAATACTTAAATGGCTTCAGTCTTGCATAATCATTTTAAATAATTTATTTCAAAATTTAAAAGAATAGATAGTATATACATACATAAAAAGTGGTCTTTGATACCACTTTGATACTAATAAGTTAGCTTCAGTTTTAATTGAAAGTGAAGCTTGGAAAGAATCACTCTTGAACTCTTGAGTTGTTGGATTATAGATGCCTCTTATCAGTATTACATCTTTAAAATGTAGAAGTTTTTATATTTTTGCAAGTTCTAAGTATCTAATATTTTTCATAACCCATTTGCAAAAGTAATCGTTACTTTGAGAAGTGTGAGACAATGAAATAAGTGGGGGAAATTATTTTTATTTGTATCTCTTATTAATGGTAGATTTTCTACCAATCACTAAACCTCTCAGGTTCTGCTCTTTCAGTGATAAAATGCCAGCATTGGATGGCATTCTGTCTTTCCATCTTTCATAGTCTCTGAATCTAGGACTGACTTAATGCAGTTGTCTAGTTAGACACTTTGAATTTGATATCTTTAATTTGGGACAACGGTTTTCCAGTTCTTGAATCCTCAGTATCTGAATATTGAGATTACTTACATGGCCGTTAGTGTATAAACCTCTACAACTTTAGTCAGAGCAGATCAACCTTGTTAAAGAGATTTATTAATGGTAAGAAATAAGTTAATAAAACTTATAAGTTTTATTTTGCCTGTATTGGGAAAGCACTTAAATATATACTTTTAAATATGTATTTATTCCTTCCATTACAATGAGAGACAGAGAGATAAAAGGAGACAGAGACAAAAGGACCACACCAGTTTCTTTACACTGCAGTGTACTGCCAGTGTCAGTCAGCCTGGGTCCTGGGTATTTGCTCATGTGCCTGGTGTGTGCAGGGAAGTCCTAGCACATGAGCCCAGGCCCTTGCCATGTGGATCTAATTGCAGTACAATTGTGCTACCACCTGACCTCTTTCCTTTGCTTTTTAGTTACCTGTTCACTTTCATTATTTTGCTCGAAATACTTTACATTTTGTCGTTAAGTACAGTTATCTTAGAAGACATTTGCTAAGAACTCTTTGAAATTCCTTGGTGTATTTCAGTGTGTATATTACCTTTTCTAAGGTCAGAATTTCTACTTTTCCTTTGAAATAAACTCCATTTTTGGGTCTCATGGCAATTAAGGTATACAAGAGATTGATATCAAGGAAGTTAGTATCCCCTTTGATGTGTGTCATTATAGGAGATTCAAGCAAGGGGAGACTCAATTTTTCAGAGATAAGAGAAACTGCTTCGATGCTGCAGGAGGCTCAGTAGACTTTCAAAGCCTGCATTTCTTTTTCTAAAATTTTAAAAAAGAATTATTTATTTAATTTTTAAATTTTATTATTATTATTATTTCAATTTGCTATAGGGTACGTGTGCTCACCATAGACAGAGAAAGAGGGAAAATTAGAAATCAAGTAGTGGGGTCTGGGACTCGAACTGTGGTTGGCTATATGGGAGTCAAGCGCTTAACCATCATGCCCCCTGCTAGCCCCTCAAGACATACATTTCAATACTCAATGTCCCACACTTTGCAATCAATACCTAATTTTCACATAAAATACCTAATAACGCCATTAAATTTACTCATGTTGTAATTTTTCTTTTCAGAATTTCAAACTATAGGGAACCAGCACTTAGTGTAATGGCTATGTCGCTGGACTCCCATGTAGTCGACCGTGGTTCGCATCCCAGACCCGGTGGCTTAAACGCACGTCGGGCGCGTGCACACGTGCCCAAGATCCCGAGAGGAGAATGGAGGAGAAGGGATTGCAGCATGACCATCCCCCGTGGGGGATGATTTCTCGCTTTCTGTCTCTCTGTCTCTCTCTGTCTGTCTGGCGAGCGCACGCGCCCTATAGCGAAAAACCTCTCCAAAAAAAAAAAAGAATTTCAAACTATAGTTTGGTTTTGGGTTTTATTGTTACAAAGGTTATAAGACTCTTCACATAGTCATAAAGGATCTCTGGTTCTCTGACCATACCTTTAGCTGAAAGTTTAAAGCACCAAGGTTCTTGTTTTCTTATAGTAATCTTTGCAGTCTAGTCAGAAGTAACCAGTTCTTCTCAAAGACTTTGTACTTCTCTATTCTGCCATAATGTTCTAATGAAGCAGTCTTCCCTTTTCCCAAAGCTTATTCTTCAGCTTAGAAAACTATTGGATGATAACTGGAGAAGCTACTTTGGCTCTGAAATCTTAAGCTACCATGGTGCTTAGCCTCTATCAGTGATGATACCACCTTTAAATATAATCAAGACAGATAAGCAATGGTCCATAACCATCTTTGAGAGACTATAACCACTCCTGGTATGTGATTAAGTAGGAAAAAAAAAAGTATTCTAGTTATTTCTAGCAAAAAGAGAATTAACATTGGGTATACGAAATGTCTAAAACTATTGAGAGAGCTACGGGAGTAAGTCAGAAAAGCCACTGCCAGCCTTCAAGAAAAATGGGCATCATAATGAACTAACTCCCTTCTCGGTGTACTGGGGAGCCATCGGCACCTTTCTGCCAAAGTCGACATTGCCTGCTCCCAGCTACCTGAGCAATGGTGGCATCTCCTCCAGTGCCTTCCATCTCCCTTATGTGTGCTTTTCATTTTCTTGATCTTGAATGTGGACTTAATAAGCAAGGAATTACAGCTTTCAGCCCGTACAGTGCGTAAGTCTAGAGGTAATAAGAATGGCAGAGAATTGCTAACACTTTGACACACTTAATCTACAATTTCTCTGTTCTTTTGATTTAAAATGATTTTTATTTTTATATTATAATATTCTATAATGAGATTTAAATTTTGTTTTATTTCTTCCTTAATATTAACATTAAGACCATATGGTACTTCTCTAGCTAGAGCATGATATTTCCAACTTATTCCAATACATTGTAAGGAAAAATACTGGAGTAAATTAGGAAAATCAAACCAACAATGACCACATTTCAGTAACATTATAATGAAGTCTAGTTTACTGTGGTTGGTAAATCTCCCATCTCCTCTTTAAATGAATTTATTTAGTTATATCAATAACTGAATCAGTGAATCAGTGCTGATCATAAGCTAAAATATTTACATTTTTAAAGTTATTATTATTTCAACATAAGATGTTAGAGAACAGATAGTGGAGCTTACTATTGCAAATAACTCTTTCCTTTTTTATGAAGAACTTCAGACTTTTGGTTTTCACAGTCACAACTGTTGGCTCCTCATTCCACCTCCCCAGGTGGGTCTATCCTCTTGGGATGTGGTAAATGCAGCAGGAAGAATCTAAGCAGCTGTTTTCTTAAATTGCTTTTGATTTAAGACCAATCTACATAAGACATCTGGAAAGTAGGCTCATGTGTTTCCCAGCCCAAGATTTTTCTCCTAGCGGTAATTCTAGTGGATAATGATGACTACAAAAGCAACTGCATGATACATTACCTATTGGGAGTTAAACGGAGTCAGTGAGAAATGCAATAGTCAGGTCAACAGTAAGCAAAAACTCTCCCTTGCTCACAAGTTCAAGTTACACTTTTTATATGTAATGCAATTCTTTTTTTTTTTTTTTTTGGACAGGTTTTTCACTATAGGGCGCATGCGCTCGCCAGACAGACAGAGAGACATAGAAACAGAAAGCGAGAAATCACCCCCCAGGGGGGATGGTCATGCCGCAATCCCTTCTCCTCCATTCTCCTCTCGGGATCTTGGGCACGCACGCACATGCGCCCGGTGTGAGTTCTAAGTCACCGGGCCTGGGACGTGAACCGCGGTCAACTTCGTGGGAGCCCAGCAACATAGCCATTACGCTAACTGCTGGTTCCCTATGTAATGTAATTCTTAACTTTAGTGTAATTCTCATTTTTGTCTACAAGCATCTCCAGATTCCTTCTTAGGGTGTCATCCTCGAAGTAGAACCTAGCAAGATCATTTGCAGGCTTGTTTATTTAGTATTCACACTATTTGAATGTGGTTTGTTCACTATAATGCCACAGCATGAGTAGAGTCCTTACTGGTGGAGCACTGAAGTAGAATATAAGAAGGGTAACCTCATTTATCTCTTCATGTTGTCCCATTCTGCATATTGTTAGGAGTCAACACCAGGGAACTGAAATTATAAAAAAATAGCATTGTGAAGCATGATAGAAACTCAAACCATGAAATTGTTGTCAGAACGTGAGTCAACTTCCTGCTCAACTAGTAAGAGTAATTCAGTGCCCAGTGTTAGTGAATTCCCTTGTCTGCATGGTACCAGGAATATAAATATACTTCAGTTTTTCCCTCCTTATTTTTTTTCTGTCTCTCTGGAAATTCTTGGTGATTTTACATATTCCCCAAATCATCCTTGTTCCTCTAAAGGCTTCCTCTAAATTCCTCCCGATAAAAACTGCATAACATTCTTGCATCTTTTATTTCTAGAGTACTTACTGTTTAGCGGTATATACATTAATTTTCACCCATGTATAGTAATGCTTATGGTTAAAATATAAATATGATCAGTAAATTAAGAGCTACTTATTTTACTTTGTTCTGATAATTTAGGTTAAGTTTCTATAGCTCAAATCTTGATTCTACGTAAGTAGTATAGTCTTATCTTTAAGGTAAGTGATTCAGGGAATGAATCTTTTAGATAGAATTGATTTTACAATACCTGGGCCTCATTTATTTAATTTTTATTTGTTTTAATCCTCCTAATTATGTTCTTTATGTTTCTCTGATTTTTCTAAAACTGAAAAAATAAAGTTGTAATTATGAAATCCTCAGATAACATTGACTGGTTCAGTAGCTATTAAAAATAATTAGTGCATAGTATTATTGCTTTTCTTCTCCAACAAAACAATTTTTGGAATGATTTGATGTGCAACCATTCTTCAGGTTGTTATGCATCAACACCAGGGAACTGAAATTTAAAAAAAAAAAAGATCATTGTTAAGCTTGATATAAGCTCAGACCCTGAAATTCTTGTCAGAAAGTGAGTCACCTTCCTGTTCAACTAGTAAGAGTAATTTGGCATAATCTAAAATACGATTGAATAAAGAAAGATTTCTCTTGGTTAGTATTTAGCTGCTCTTTTCCATAAGGTAACCTACAACAAGATGTTTGGCTCCAATTATCAGGGTGGAAATTGCTTATGCAAATCAATGTAAGGCAATGAGGTGTGGATAAAAAGCAAAAAGGAAATATCATTATTATTGGTTTGTGCTCATAAAATTCTGATAGCCTGAAGGTAATGATGGGCTCAGAGCCTTAGGGATTATTAGTAGCAACTATGTACTCAATAACTTGTAGTCCAATTGGATGTCATATGTTAACATGTGTATACGAAGTTTTCATTTGAAGACTTCAGGCTTACATTAGTGGGAGAACATTTGCATGTAGGTTTTCAGATAAATTAAAAGTCAGAAAATACTAGAGAAACAGAGAAGGTGTGTCAAAGTTAATTTCCTTGAAAAGAATTGTGTTTTTATGCAGATGGTACCAAAATCATGCTTCATCTAAAATGAATGACCAAAGACACTTTTGCTTGAATATCTGTTTCACTTAAAATTCTATGAAATTTTAGATGTGCTATAGGTAGAAAAGTTAACATGTGATAATTATTTTTTGTGATTACTCAATAATACTATTTAATAATGTTATCATTACTGTTTTTAGGTATTGGATTAGACCTAATTAGCACTGTTTTAACATATTTGCTGTTGAGTGCATGTGCTTACCAGGAGAGACAAAGACAGAGTTGGGAGGTGAGAAAGAACCCCCAGGGGCAATGGCCATGTTGTAATCCCTTCACCTCCATTCTCCTCTTAAGATTTTGGGTATGCATATGCACCTGACATTTTTACCAAGCTGTGGATTCCAGGACTCCAGCCACATAGTTGGCCATGTGGGATACGGCCGCCTTAATCACCATGCCATCATCTGGCCCATCGGCCTAATTAGCATTTAATTTATTAAAGACATAATTAAAGAGCTAAAATGAATGAGCATGTTATAGAAAAAATAATTGTAAGGAAAGATTCCATGGATTTGGGACTCAAGAGTTCCATCTCCAATACAAGCAAGTACTTTAAAAACTTAAATAGCAATAGCTATTCATATTTCTGAATCATAAAGGAATAACTTCTTTTCATCAGTTTCAAGTATGTTTTTTATGTACAGCACTGATTGAGTCCTCTTTATTATTTTGCCTCTGCTTTAAATATCACTAACTGACCCCTCTGACTTGATAGAATTTACTAGAAGCCTTATTGTTAGAGACATCTTTCTCTGTTTGGTCATACAGCAGTCATTTATCCAGATCAGCAGATTTTATAAATTTATAATTATTGGTTATCTTTTATTTGTTAGTTAGTGACTCAAGATATATTACACATTTTAGCTAAATGGGTTGATACTATAAAATGATGTTTTTGATCACTTCGCTTAAAATGTATATACGAAATTATTAGACATATTTAACTAATGAAAGGCTCTGTATTTCTGTGTTAGTATGGATGCCTATTTGTATGTTAGTGTGTTAGTGTAAATGCATACTGATCTGTAGATATGCACACACTTGGGTACACCTATCTAACAGCTGGCTCTTTGTAGGCATTACCATTTGGTTAGATTGCTAGTTCAGATGTACAATAAACTTGCCTTAGAGGCACCTAACCTATTGAGCTCCTGCATCAGCAGTTTTCATTCTTTTTTTTTTTTAATTTTTTTATAACCTATTGAGCTCCTGCATCAGCAGTTTTTTTATTCTTTTCTTTCCAATTATTGTTTTCTCCTATTTCATGCTCTCTTTTTGAAAAGTTCACATAATCACTTAGAATTACATTATTTTGCAATGTTATACTTTTGATGCTAAGAACAATCCCTCTTATATTGGAAATCTTTTTTTCTTATTACTTATATTTTCATAAAGTCTAATTATTCTGTTATATAGTTCAATACTAGTAGTATGCTCTAGATGTACCTAATATAGTTAGATTTTTCCTTGAAATGTAAGTACCTACATTGCTTTCTATTAAATAACACTAATAATCCAAACTGATAGACTTTTTTTTCCCTCACATTTTTATTATCTCTTCAAATACATTTCTCAAAGCATATTATCATTTTTTTTCTCCAAAAGTTTAAGTCCATGTATTTAGTGCTAGGAGTAAAGTTTGAAAGTTCTCTTTCTATAATACACTCAGCAAACAGCATTGGATCATACTTTTTTGTTTGGTCGATTGTTTCTGAACATGGCTAACAGAAGTTTCAAATGCATTCACAATTCCACTTTTGTCTACCACTGTATTTCTCTTTGTGGAAGAGAGTGTACCATGTTGGCATGACAGAAAGAAAAGGTGGTATTCATTCGTTATAGTGAATTGTATTTTTTCTTTTACAATTGGTTTTCTATATTCACCTTCTCTTTTCTGCTCGTGGTCTCTGTGATACTTTACAGTTTTTTTTTTTTCTTTCTGTTTAGAACAAGAAGCCATTTTTGTGTTAAAATATTTATTTATTTGTTTATTCTTTTTTTGGAGAGGTTTTTGCTATAGGGCGCGTGTGCTCACCAGAAAGACAGAGACAGAGATACAGAAAGCGAGAAATCACACCCCGGGGGGCGGGGGGATGGCCATGCCACGGTCCCCTCTCCTCCATTCTCCTCTCGGGATGTTGGGCATGCACACATGCCTGGCATGAGTTTAAGCCACAGGGTCCGGAACTCAAACCACAATTGACTACATAGTAGTCCAGTGACGTAGCCATTACGCTAACTGCTGGTTCCTAAAATATTTCCTAATGCTTTGTGCTAACAAACTGAAACTATGCTTTCCTTTCCTCACCAGCTTTGCTTAGTTTTATGCCCACCCTCAGACATATTCAATCATTCATTTATTCCACACATACTTGTTATGCACCTACTTTATGTTAGACACCATGATAAGCACCAAATCTTCAGGGCATGCTGTACACAGCAGATACAGCTCCTATTCTCATGAATCAAGTAAAATAAGGGAGACACAAAATGAATATAGAAAAGAACAAATACATATTTATTCAACATGATTGGTTTTGGGAAGGAAAAACCAGGGTGCTGTGAGAGACCGAAATGGGTGCGTGGGGGGGAACAACTGTAGATTGTGTATTTAGAGACTCTTTGAAGTCATGCACACTGAGGTTGAAGGATGAGAAAGAGCTGGAGTGGAGAGTGATTCTAGGAATAAGGAAGAGCATGTGCAAAGGTAGATGCAAAGAACAGCGCAGGTTCAAGGAAAAAAGGAACTGGTGTAGGTGAGAGGGTAGATAAGAGCAAGACTTGAGGGAGGAGAGGTGAGTAGCAGCCCATTGTGCAATGCCCAAGTAGATTTAGACTGTATTATTTGGGGGGGATTTAATTTTGAATGCAGTGGGATGCTATTAAACAGTTTCCAACTGGATGTGATATGGCTCTATTTATATTTTAAACAGCTCTCTGGATAACTACAATAATTGATTTGGGATTAGGGCAGACAGCATATCAAGAGGTGATTTGGGCAAATAATTAAGGAAGATATTTTTATGCTCCTTTTATTCAGTTAAGAGATTATAGAGGTTTACACAGTTTATAGATATACAGAGACTTAGATGGAGTCCAAATGTTTTGTGAAGGTGGAATTAAACAGACCTAGGTGATTTCTGGTTTTCCCTCTCTCTGGCAAGCACACGTACCCTGTAGCAAAACTAAGTAAGTAAGTAAGTAAATTAATAAATAAAATATTCTGGATTAAAATCCTGAGATCAATTTCTGAATGACGTAACAACTGGGGGTTGGAATGGGAAGGCTGTGAATGACACTGAGATGGAACAGCTGGCAAGGCAGGCAGAAAACAAGGACATTATATCAGTGATACCAAGACAAAAACAGAAAATGGCTGACAAAGTTAAATGCAGCTGTGAGGTGGAGTAGATAAAACTTGAAAGTGTTCCTTTTGGTTGCCTGCAAATGTACTGGTTTCAGGAGGAAGTGTTAAAGAGTGAATGGGAATGTATAAGTGGAGACAGGGTATGTAAAATAAAATTTTAAACAAATTTGCCAAGGAAGGAGGCAGAAAATGAAGTCAGTGGTTAGAAAAGAATAAAGAAGTATTTTGTTTTTAAAGATGAGCACTAGCTGTATTGGTTCAGGAGAGGAAGATTCAGGAGAAGACAAGCTTGATAAAGTTGGATAAGTAGGAGACAACTGGGACACTGGTCTTTGAAGAAATAAAGGACTTTTTGTCTGCCTTATTAGCATAGTGGTTGTAGATATTTCTGGGGTATAATGTGATTTTTTTTAGTGAATAAGTGTGGTGAAAGTGGTTGTCCTTCTCTTTTTCCAGTTCTTATTTCTATTCAGTATGGGAAAACATGAAAGCTTTTTCTCCAAGCTTAGCTGTGGGTTTGTCATATATGGCCTTTATTTAGTGGAGATACAAAATAAAGGTACTTATTGATTTTATATCACATTTATGAGTTGACATGTGTTGAACAATTCTTGTATTTCTGGGGTAAAAGCCACTTGATCAAGGTATATTATCTTTTTGATGTATTGTTGAACTTCGCTTGCTAGTATTTGGTTGAGAATTATTACATTTTTGTCCATGAGGGACATTGGTTAGAGTTTTCTTTATTTTTGTGTGTATTTGATTTTAGAATCAGGTCAATGTGGCCTTGTAGAATGAGTTTTGGAGGGTTATTTCCACTTCAATTTTTTAAAAAATTGTTTGAGAAGAATTGGTATTTGTTCTCATTCAAAGGTTTTGTAGAATTCAACAGATAAGCTATCTGAGTCTAGGATTTTCTTTGTTGGGGGACATTTTTATTCAGTCACTGAATAAAAGTGACGTAAGGGTGGAAGGTGGAGAAGTTTGATTGGGAATTGAGAAGAGGAGGAAGGCACTTCCTCAGAGCTCTGAGTTCCTGTTTGAATTCAGTGATCGTGAATTTGTAATAAATCTAAGCTTCTGAACTGCATGATATTCTCCTGTGATAGTCAGCTCTTTGAGTGTGCATTTGAAGAAAACAAACACTTAAATTCATCCAGGATTTGGGCTTTTGCCAAGCTATTATAGTATAATTGAGGACAGAGCTACAAAGAAGATGAGGCTATCTGCCAGGGAATTGATTACGATGGACCATGAAATATAACTTCTATAATCAGGGAAGCAAAGTCAGGAAGGATCTGATTTACAAATACTTCCCATTAATAAAAATAACAGTAAATGATGTATTAGCAAAGCACTATGATTTTAACACTGAATAAAAAAAAAATTCATGCTTTTAAGCACATGAGAAATTTAAATTGCCCTTACTGAATCTCCTTACGCCATGTCTATTCATATGAGAATGTCTCATGGAAACTTTTTGGTACAGAACACATGGGAAAGAGCCCTGTGGTCTCATTCAGAGTATATGCATTTGACTGGTTCAATGGAGTGTATTGATGGAAAAGAAGTGGAGATGGTACTTGAGTTTGGTATATATCTTTTCCAAATTTTTCTGGTTACCTAAAAGTTCATGGCCTCATGGCCCAGGACCAACGTGGGTATGTCTCTTTTGTGCTGATGAGTTTAATTAGTTAGTGCATCTATCCTGTGAGCCATCCATCCATGGCCTCTGTAGAGCTCTGTGAAAAACATGCTAGCCTCCACAATTTGAGGATCTATTCAAGAGTCTTTTTCTTTCTTGATTTAGAGGGAAATCTTCTAAACTTTTTTCAAGTTTAGAGAAGCTTTGTCTCATCATTTTTTCTTGTTTGTCTTTCTGGATTTTTTTTTTCTTTCTTTTCTTTCATATTTTTTTCTCCAAGCCTTTTTTTTTTTTTCCCCTCAGATTACTCTATACAATTTCCCTACTGGACTTCTGGAACATTTTAGCTTCTTTTAAAAGGCAAGTTGAAGATGCTGACCCTTGATTTTTTTTTATCTATTAAGCTTACTACTAAAATAAATCATACTGGATCATCAGGAAAGTCATGACGATTTTTGCTTGGAAAAACATAGAAAAATACATCATGACTTTCCTGACAACCTAATAATAATAATAATAATATAAAATACATTTGTTGCATTCTTAGTGTGGTAGGCATTTGCTAAAGTGCTTCATTTGCTTTGTCAACTTCTGTGCCCTCTTTTCAAGCAACAATGTAACTATATTATTTACATTTTTCATTGAAGAAATTATGGCTTAGAGAAAATAGATACTTTACCCAAGATCACATAACTGGTAAGTATCAGGCTGGATTCTTATCTAATTTTTCTGAATATGCACACTGCTTTCTCACATAAATTATATCCTTTTCCTACCTAGTCTCCAGCACTGGGGCTGAGCAAGAAGAGATAGAGAATGAAATTTAGTCTATATTCCTAAAATCAGTGAGCATCTTGATTTATAACAGGCAGTACATTGTTATGAACCAGGATATAATGTATCTATTTTGTTGAGTTTGTAGTGAGCAAAACCTTTTATCAGGACATTTAGAAAAAGCAATTTACAAACTTCAGTTTTACCAATAGATTCATTTTATATCTTGGTATGACTTCAGGCTAGCAACAAAAGTGAGAGGTGGGGGTATTTTAGTACCCCAGAACACGCCTGTGTACCATTACAGTCTCACTATTTCACTGATGGGTGTAGAACCCTGTCCGGTTATCCTAGAATATGGTACAAATCAACAGTGGCAACGTTGTAACGATGCTATTGTGCCTGCATGTTGAAGCATTAACAGCATGATCTATAATTACTGCATAAGAGATATTTAAAAACAAAAGTGGTGTGAGAATATGCCATTGTCTATAATTTAAAACAAACAGAAAACCCTTTCATATGCTGGCAGGTTGTTTTGATTTAAAATGTTCTGGCTTTCTGCTATATTTAGCAACTAGCGAGGAAAGAATTCTGATTGTTATAAAATTTACATTCATTAGCTGGGATAATGGATTTTTAAAAAATGCAAAATGACTTCACTTCTGAGAGAAATGTCTGAGAACTACCACCTTTAAACATATCACTTCTGGAGTAAAGCTTAGGGTAAGCACATATTTAAAAAAATCAGAATCAGAATGGCATGCAAATGATGACAATTGATTGACTTTTTCAACTCTTATTCTCTGTCTCTTCAAATAGCTTGTTTTCCTAAATGTCATTTTTCTAACTTTTGTTTAATTGTTTGATAGCTTGAAACTGCCATACCTTGAAAAGTTTAGTAATGAATCCTATTATACTAGGTTTTCTTCTTACAAACTTACTATAAATTGATAATACAGAAAAGTTTCAATAATTACATATACTTTTTTAATTTTAATTTTTATTTTTTAGAGGTTTTTGCTATAGGGCACATGCGCTCGCCAGACAGAGAGACAGAGAGACAGAAAGCAAGAAATCACCCCCCACGGGGGATGGCCACGCCACAATCCCTTCTCCTCCATTCTCCTCTTGGGATTTTGGGCACACATGCACACGTGCCTGGCATGAATTTTAAGCCACCGGATCCGGGACGTGAACCACGGTCGACTATGTGGGAGTCCAATGACATAGCCATCACGTTAACTGCTAGTCCCAATAATTACATCTTTGGCTCTTCTCTAATAGAATGAAAGTGTAAATAATCTATTTTTAAAATAAACCTCGCTCAATGCTTTGCTGCTCATTTGGACTGAATCTCACAATTTTCAATCATTCCGCAAGTGTTAAACAAAGTAAGTATCTTGGGCTGTGTTCTCGCTTTCTTTGTTTTAGTTGGTCATCTGTTAGTGTTTCAGTCTCCTGCTTCTGTTTCTCAAGGTCAGGGAAGTAAAATCGTCTGAAGTCCAGGAACCAGGCTCAAAATGGACTTTCTCCAACGCTCCTGTGACATTGTTGTGATCTGGCACTTTTTATCTGCTTTTATTGTTTATGGATCCTTTTAAGATCATCTTACTCTAGTAATGTACATACCTACAGATATTTAAGTTCAGAGCTTATGGTTCCCACTTTAAAAGCTCCTGCTCTGGAAGCTCTACTTTCCATACTTTTACTTTTTTGTTGTGTTTGTTCCTCTATGTGCACCTTTGTCTGTGGATCTTTATGGTTCTATTTTAATTTTAACCTTGTTCTCTCGCCTTCTTGCCTGACTCTCTTTATTTTAAAATTTAAATATACATATTTCCCCATGTCTACTCTTCATAGTATAACAAAAGGTCAGCAGACTTATTAAATAAAACTTGCTGTTCTTTGTTTTTTATTTTGTGTCAATTGCAAAAGGTTGTTTCTTTCTTTCTTTCTTTCTTTCTTTCTTTCTTTCTTTCTTTCTTTCTTTCTTTCTTTCTTTCTTTCTTTCTATTTTTTAATCACCGGGATAATTTAAAGTGGTCTTTGTTTGCTTTGTTTTATCAAGCATGAGTGGTGTATCACTCAGGGTTTGGGGTTTGGGGTTGTAAGCAACAAAAGCAAACTGGCTAAAGAGATTAAGAGATTTAAGCAGAAAGCAATTCTTGGAAAGATATAGGGTAGTCCATAGAATGGCAAGAAAGGCTTCAAAACAGATAGTAAGAACCAAGGCAGCTTCAGACAATTGTGAGGCCGGGGCACAGCTCTAGTTGTGGGGAAAGTGGAGAGGGAGTATTGAGTATTATTTCCCTTTCATTTCAATAGTGGGAGACAGAATCCTTGCCTTCCTTGCAGATTCTGTAGTGAGTTATTTTCCCTGTATAAAACTGGTGTTTAAATTCTGGAAAGCCAAAAAGTGACAAATGCCCACTATGAATTTTTGAGGTACAATTATTCTTGATAGAAAGCAACAGTATTTCAAACCCATGCTTCAGCCTTCTTGTCACATAGTCAGAAAAATCAATGCTAGAATTTATCTAGCATTTTCTAGAATAGCTTTAAAAGTAGAGGGCATCCTACTTCTTAGTGTCGCTGATATCCAAACTCTTGTCTGCTTTTTATTGGAGAAAACATTTTTGGTGATCTACCAACAGCCAGTAGGCCACACCCCAACCCGTTGCCTTTTTTTTGTTTTTTTTTTGTTTTTTTTTGTTTTTTTTTAATTTTACCAGAGAGCAGCTGCACTTGCTGGAGAGATAAAGTGAGTGAGAGAGTGAGAGAGAGAGAGGGAGAGTGAGAAAGCAACCCCATGGAGGACGGTCATGCCACAATTCCTCTCCTCCATTTCTTACTTCTTTTGGGAGTTGTGAGCATGCACTCACATATGCTCCAGCGTGTTTCTGAAACCCCACATCCAAGACTCAAACTATGTAGCTGTCCATGTGGGACCCAGATGCTTTGACCACTACACTATTGACTGACTGGCTTATCCTTTTGTCCTCATTAATGAGTTCTGATTTTGTTCAAGTTGTGAACAGCCCTATAATTCAGAAGACTGACTCCCCTCCTCCCTTGTATAAATCTCAAAATACTGCTTCCATAAACTATAGGGACATGTTTCTCTTCTTTTTTTTTTGAGAGAGATGTTTGCTATAGGACTCGTGTGCTCACCAGAGAGAGAGAACGAGAGAAATCACCCCCTCAGGAGGGATGGCCATGTCACAATCCCTTTTCCTCTTGGGATTTTGGGCCTGCACATACACGCATCTTGTGTGAGTTTTGAGCCGCCAGATCTGGGACTTGAACCATGCATGGTCTGCTACATGAGAGTCCAGCGACATAACCATTACACTAACTACTGGTCCCAAGGAACAGGTTTTTCTAAACATTGTTTTTGTCACATGATACAATTGTGACAAATGAGGAAAATGCAGAGTCCCCAATAGAATTTGAGGGGAACGGTTTCTTGATTCTTAAAAGGAGTTTTCAGGAAGAAATTCCCTTTGCTTTGTATAATGTCATGCCTGAATGTGGTACTTGAGATTTATGCTACCAACTAACCACAAACCCAAGGTTGAAGCAAAGACATAGGTAAGGGCAGGAACAAAATAATTCTACACAAACGTGGCTACAGCTCTGTCCTACCTACTTATAATCAGAAAGAATAGTTACTTACTGAATGTAAGTAACAGATCATATAATTTTAAAAAGTCATTCTGGTGAACTTCTTTGTTACTTGCATCTAAACACACATAAACCAAATCATACAGTTTTTATTAAACCATCCCTCCATGGCCTGAGGAATAACCGTTTGTGTGGTTACTGCTCTGTCCTAGCATGCTGAAGGACTCATTAATAGGAGAGCAAGTAACTCATAATTATTTTCATGTAACTCTTAACAGATAATAGAGCTTTACTTCCTTAGTTTGATCTTTTTTTTTTCTTTCCCACTTGTCTTTATTATCTCCTTGGCTTTTATACGTGAAATGTTATGAACCATATCACTTGTTAGCAAAGGAAATAAAATAAAAACGGTTTCAAAGGCAGTGGTTAACAGTCTTGATGACATCCTATGCAATTGCGTCTATCATGGGAGTTACGTATCTGGCAAATACACACTGAAATAATGAACTCTGTCCTTTGTTGGTCTCTGCATGTGACATGTTGGGGGGGTCTGATGGATATAAGAAATCTCTGTTTTCTGCACTGTCAGTTATTATCAGAAAGGAGACTTGGTGGAAGAACATGGCATGCAAACAATGATAATGGATTGACCTTTCAACTTTGTGTAAGGAAAGGCAAATCACACACACACATGTATATTGAGTATCCGCGCGCTAGGCTGGACACAACGATGCTGGTTAAACGATGGTAATAGGAATTACCAAGTCTTTACTCAAGCCTAAAATTTACAGACTATGCAAGCAGCCAAACTAATAAATAGGCCATTACAATACCGTGTGATAAAGCTCTTACGTCATGTAATGTGCGAGCATATAAGAGAGTTATTTGACAGGATTAGGAAGGAAATTGGAATGGGCAGAAAAGGATTCCTGAAGGAAATGCATCCAAATTTTTGTTGTGAATGTGACTCAGTTATCCATCTGGCACATAGGATTAGGATAGGCCGTGGTGTGTGCAGGTACGAGGTTTGGATGTGAACTGCATCTTTGACGTGCGGTGTTCCAATAACATTTAAATCATACTGTGTGAATTGAATGAGATAAAAGTTGAAAGCAATGCACACTGAACTAAAAAAGGAGGCAGTTATTGTTTTCATGCGACGTCTTCTTTATTACTATTAGCAGTGTGTTTCTTTCTGTTACTCAGTTTTCTCATTGCCTGTGATATTAGAAAGATTATAACAGCTAATATCTACTGAATGTTCACAGCACACCAGGCACTCTTCACTCTTCAAACACTGTACATATTTAACTCTCGGAAAAACTATCTATATGCAGCTGTACTTTTATTAGCCCCATTTCATAGATGTGAAGACAGAAAGAGTTTATGCAGTTTGCCAAGGATCATGCAGCTAGAGTGTGGGATCTTGAATTTGAGCCAAGACTGAGACTCCTGTTACTGTACTTTAAACTACCTGCTATGCTGTGTCTTTCTAGAGCTAGATAGATCAGAATATATTCTTGCTTAATACAATTTTAATCATTAATCAGTCTATATTATTTTTTATATCCCTTAAGAATCTTCTAGTGGTCATCCTTTATTTTGTTTCTTAATTGTGAGTATGTGGGGGCTTTTTAGAGAGAGAGAGACAGAGAGAGAGAGAGACAGAGAAAGACAGAGAAGGATAAGGTACCTCCCAATAGAACATTTTTGTTTTATCCTTTTTAATAACTTCATTATTTCTTTTTTTTCATTTTTTTGGAGAGGTTTTCGCTATAGGGCACGTGCGCTTGCCAGACAGACAAGAGAGAGACATAGAGACAGAAAGCGAGAAATCACCCCCCAAGGGGGATGGTCACTCCGCAATCCCTTCTCCTCCATTCTCCTCTCGGGATCTTGGGCACGCACGCACACGCGCTCCGCGTGAGTTCTAAGCCACCGGGTCCGGGATGTGAACCGTGGTCAACTACATGGGAGTCCAGCGACATAGCCATTACGCTAACTGCTGGTTCCCAATAACTTCATTATTTCTGAAATACCTCTTCTAGAGAGCCTACAATTTTTTTAGTTCGTATGTTTTGAAACATTCTTCTGTTTCATGTCATAATGTCTTTGATTGATTTTTATACACAGAAACATAAGCATGGACTTCATTTCAGATTCATTACCTGCACACATGTCCATACTCATTTACTTACAGGTTTGAAAGGAGCTGAAAATCTTCTTAATCAGTCATTCAGACCTAACGTTTGAATTCACTTTGCCGAATGGCTGTTGTACCAGGACTTTGACAGATTCCGTTCCAGAAATCTTCCTGCACGAGTCACATCTTAGTATTCACGGTTTCTTCTTTCTTCACCTTATTTCCCTAGCACCAGAAAGTTGGCCCCTGCTAAATGCGCCATGCATTTTGTGGAATGAATGAATAAACGATCAGTTATTAAAACACACACACTATCCTTTAAGTGCCTTTGTAATTTTGCAAAGAAAAAGAATTTTAAAAAATCAGGATGTGAGTGTTTTTGTGCAAAAAGAAAGGCGGAAATAACTAAGGGAAGACTTATTGTTACTTTTTAGCCCTAATGTAATTACTTTTACTGCCATATAGAATTATTTGTAGAAATAAATCCCAATGTATTTTCATTTCTATTATTGAAAAACATTTCAATTTTTTCTGGCAACAATGCAGTGACAGATACATGTGCTTGTTTTTCTTTTACTCACTTGTGAGACATTATCAAGGGCATAAAGGTGCTTTTGTTTTTTCCCTTCTGTTAGCTTATTTTTTTTTATTTTTGGAGAGGTTTTTTTCGCTATAGGGCGCGTGTGCTCGCCAGACAGACAGAGAGAGACATAGAGACAGAAAGCGAGAAATCACCCCCCAGGGGGGATGGCCACGCCGCAATCCCTTCTCCTCCATTCTCCTCTCGGGATCTTGGGGATGCACGCACATGTGCCCGGCGTGAGTTTTAAGCCACCGGGTCCGAGACGCGAACCGCGGTTGACTATGTGGGAGTCCAGTGACATAGCCATTACGTTAACTGCTGGTTCCCTGTTAGCTTATTTTTTGTGACATATTTTTTAAATACTTTATTCAATTTTTAATTATTTTTTAACATTCGATTGCTATGCATCATTTGGCTTGTAAAGAGAATTTACCCAACATGAAATACATCCCAGACCAATCCTCTTGAGAATACTATACATGTTGTCATCGATAGGAGGAAACGTTTATTTTTGACAAAAGAGTTGACATATGTAGAATTCCAGTACCATGAATATTGAGACTGTCGAGCATCTAAGAAGACATGCTCTTTTCTGAATACTGAAGCAGGCGAGTTGAGAGTTGCTGTTTAAGCCTGGATAATGGCCATCTCAGCCTGCTTGAGATGAAAATTTGAACCTTATTCTGAGCTGGAGAGGAAGCCAAGAACTCAGGTCGATGGGAAATACTAAGATGACCTCAGCTTCTATCATGAATAGACTTCTGTGGTCTGTGAGAAGAAAACTGCCGATGTGTGTTCAACCTCTAATTATCCCTTTGTTACCCTTTTGTCTTGCCTGGTAGCATAACCCATAGCAGAACAACCAGTACTAATTGTAATATGTTTTGTTATAGCATCACTGAAATAAAACGTGAATTAGTATTTAGTAAGTCCCACTGTTTTAAAATTGATTCATTTGGGTGTTAAAAATCATAAAGAATAATTTAAAAAGTTAAATCTAAAAAAAATCTATTTAAACCCCCTTCCCTGGGTTCCTATTTAAAAAGCCTCATATGGCATGTTCAAAGCCAAACTCTGATTCATATTGCTTATTCAGGGTGTATTGTTCCAACAAAGTTATTCATAACACCTGATGACGGTGATGAATTCGTGGCTGCTGAGTTGGTTTGGACAGTGTATAGCTAGGTGCCTGATTAAGTGGGAGTTGCCCCTTGCTGTGCTGTGAGTTGCCAACAAAAGCTGAGTCTGTCACAGGTGCTACAATTTGTACGTTAGAAAATTTGCTTCCCAACTTTAATTATCCCCAAAGTCCCCCATTCTGCATCAAGTGCTCAAAGGAGTCAGCATTTTTTTTTTCAGTTTCAGTAATTTGGTATAAATTAGGATTCTGTCTTTTACCTGCATGTTATAGAGATGACAATATAAAATTCTCTTTTTTAGTAGTTTTTCCACTTTGAAATAAGCAAAAAAAAAAAAAAAAAAAAAAAAAGGCCAATAGCCATAACTAAATAACACAGTGACGATGAGACAAATTAGGTTTCTTAGAAGGGCAAGGTGTGAAACACGTCAGTAGTGTAGAGGTTTAACTACCAAGGTGAAGATGGTAAATTGGGAAGTCCTACTTAGCAAAAACAATAAACAAACTTAAGAATGACCTTTTTTAAAAGAAAAATTAAGTATTAATGTGTGTTTTAAATTCTTGGAATTAAATGTTTATTAATAGGCAGTTTCTCATTTATAGAAAAACTACAGAACTGGAGAGAAACTGTGGAAAAAATACTATTTATTTAATGACAGGATCTCACTGTTTTGTGCGACCTCTATTTTCCAAGTAGGTAGGACTACAGGAAAACCCAGATTTCAATGTGAGCTGGGAATTGATCCAGTGCCACCCAAATGGCTTTAGCATGCCTCTTGTGTGATCTTAGCATGGAATGGTGGCATCTGTAAGCTGCAGGGATGGGGCTGAAAAGGTGTCTTTTGACAATACCTCTTACCAAGCCCGCAAGTATCAATCAGCATATATGAGCCAGGTGTATTTTTTTTTTTTCTACCATGAAAGAAAATACTTTGTAATACTTTAAAGCACAAGACTGATGGAAAAGTTTCCCCTAAATATTTTACTGCAGAGGTATTTTCTTTAGAAGTTGGTTTAGGTTGACTTGCTCAATTAGAGGAAGATCTTTGACCCTGGAAATCCACAAGGAGTGATTATGGCTTTGAAAATCATTTTTAAGAGATTAATATTGTTTGATGACTTAATTAGGAAAGATGCTATAGTTGAATCTCCTTGGAATATTTAAAATTGAGATTGTTCATCCTTTTGCATGTCTTTCTCTTTGTATAAATGCAGTTCCATAAATGGAAATGGCTCGTTGAATTTAGAAATAAATGTATTTACTGGTAATTGTTTAACCTTTGAAATGTAATTACAATTTTATATTCTTGTAGGATTATTTAACCATTCATAAGTATGGCAATGCAGCCAGAAATGATCTCTGGAATACCTTCTCAGAGGTAAAGTATAGGAAGCTTAATTATCAAAACCTCTATCTGAATATTTGAATTGAGTTTATAAGACATTCATAACTTTTATTAACACTGAAAATTTTTTACTTTTTATGTTTCCCTTTTCCTTGTATTGCTTTCTTGTTTTACTTTGGATGTAATATATTATGAAGATAAGGGTTTTTCAATTCTCATTAACTATAAATGGTAGTAAAAATTATCTTACCTATTTTTAAACATGACAACAATTCTAAAATATACATTTACTGTGATGTCAGATCATTATACTAAAGAGATAAACATCAAAGTTAAAAGAAATGTTTTCTCTATGCGAAATCTGAGTAACAAATATTAAATCGTGACCTTAGATATGCTGTGGATGGTTAATGATGCTTCTAGGAATTACTTTAAAAATGCAATATATTTTATTTTCTGTTACATAAAAACAGTAATGTTAGTAAAATTAATATGCTTATATGTGTATAGCTTGACTTAAGGCAAGAAGATTAATTTTACTAGCCTATTATATCAGCTTCATTTATTTTAAATGTTTTCATATTTAGGTAAATTGGAAAGGTAAAAATGAAAATGGCTTAAAGTTAATTATATTTATAAAACTAATTTATACAATTTTGATTGTAAAGGCTTTAAAAAGGAATGGGAAATATGTAAATATACAAGAAGTAATGGATCAGTGGACCCTCCAGATGGGTTATCCTGTTATCACCATCTTGGGAAATACAACAGCAGAAAATAGAATAATAATTACCCAACAGCATTTTATTTATGACATCGGTGCTAAAACTAAAGCACTTCAACTTCAGAATAACAGGTACAACACTCTTTTTATAAAAACAAATTATTTTTACATTTTATTTTGCATTTTTAATATTTTAGAGCATTGATAATACAATTTTGAATTGTCATAAGTTTTATAGTTTTATTTTTTTGCACATGTCGTTTTCATTCTGATTCTATTAATCCCATTTCCTGGATATTTTAACCTTCAAGGTGATGACACGCAATATTACTTGTTTAGGAAGAGAGTTTTAAATGATCATGGTGACTGAAAAATAACATGTGTTGGGGCCAGAAGATGGTGTGGTGGTTAAGGCCAACTGCAGATTGAGTCCTAGACCTGGTGACTTGCTTTCTCACTCTTCCTCTTTCTTTCTCTCTCTCTCTGGTGAGCGCACATGTGCAAATTAAAAAAAAAAAAAAAACTAATAAAAATAAATAAAATTGGGACCAGCAGTTAGCGTAATGGCTATGTCGCTGAACTCCCATGTAGTCAACCATGAT
>NW_006159643.1:3354808-3418980 GCF_000334495.1 Tupaia belangeri chinensis
AATAAATAAATAAATAAATAAATAAATAAATAAATAAATAAATAAATGAAATGAAATAATTATTTTAAAAAGATATGATTTTTCACTTTCTCCCATGAATGATATAGAATTAAATATAAGAAAATTGTGTTTCAGTGAATTAAATGAAATTGAGCAAAATATGAGATGTAAAAAGTAAATAAGAATACAATTCAACAACCCAGAAAAACTAAATAAAACAAACAAAAATGTGAACTATATAATAATCTGAGTCAAAGGAAAACTCAAACAGATACTGTAAAGAAGTCAAGTATCTGAAATCAGCAGATGGTGTAATGGTTACATCACTGGACTCCCATGTAGTTGTCTGTGGCTTGAGTCCCAGACCCAGTAGCTTAAAACTCATGCCGAATGTGTGTACGTGTGTGCTCAAAATTCTGAGAGGACAATGGAGAAGGAATTGTGGTGTGGCCATCCCTTGGGGTGTGACTTCTTGCTTTCTGTCTCTCTGTCTTTATTTCTCTGGCAAGCACACACACTCTGTAGCAAAAATCTCTCTTAAAAATGTCAAGTATCAATGCCATCTATTTTCAAAATGTTCATGCTCTCCCCCTCATTTTTATGCTTACAACTACTAAATAAGACAGCATATATAGGACCTTGTTTTTTTTTTATTTTTAACTTTCTTTTGAAAAATGCTGCATAATTACCGTCAATACAATATGTAGGGTTAAAAACATTTTTTTAAACTATTTTTAAAGTTTGTTTATTTATTTCTTCAATGAGAGAGAGTGATAGATAACACACACACACAGACAGGTACCTGCCACAGGATTCTCACTCTGTGATCCACTCCCAGTCTCACCTGGCCCTGATTATAGGCATCCAAATAGCCCTGGGTACTTCAACCCCAGGATGCCAGTCTGGGACCTTTCCTCTGTGGGTCTAGTTGCATTACCAATGTGCATCCACTCAATCACTGTTTATTTTCTACTTTATATTTTCTGCCTAGTTTGTCTTATTAAAGGCTAAGCCAAGGAAAGATTTAACTTAAATCAATCAGCTTTATTTCTTTAAGAGATCTGGCAAGAGGTTGAGAGTGAAGATGGAGAGGAAAAGAGGTAAAATTAATGAATAAAATGAGATATTTAGATTTGGTTTCTCCCATTACCTTGGAAAATTAGGAGTCTGACTCTCATCCCCATGTTTCGAGGAGATCCAAGCACCCATTCAATTTACTTTGTCATGGCCAAGAGGAGTGAGTGGAAAGCATTCCCGGGTAGGTTAGCTCTAAAACTGACCGTATAGAGAAGAGATTGAGAAGTTAAGGAATGTTTTCTGGTGACTACATTTGGAATCTGACTTAAGAAAGCAGTGTCTTGAATCTCCTCAGTATGTAGTCCGACCTTTAACTCAGTGCCCTTTTCAAGCCAGCTGTTGAAGACTCGTGGAATACAGTTTTACCCTGCCATGCTGTCACCACTGTCAGAGACTGACTCTGTCAGTGCTTCTTCACCCAGGCTCAATTCCCCACAGCTGCCAAGTGCGGCTTCTAATCATCTACCGTCTGGCCCCAGGCTAAACATGCTTAGGCGTCAACCTGGCCTTGCCAGAAAGTACATAAAAACTACTTGACTGTGGCAAACTTAGAGAGAGTCAAGCCTGGCCTCTGAGAATGATCGGTCTGACACGAGAGCATCATTGATGCAGAAAACATAAAGGACACACAGACGACAGAACACATTTTGAACAAAAATACTCTGTCATCCCATAACAGGCACCAGATGTACCAGCCACGAGTCTGACTCTTTAAAGGAAGAAATTCTCCCAGGCTGTAGTAAAAGCATATGTAACATCTAGAGAGGTTCGCTTTGCTGGAGTTGTAAAATCATAAGGATCGTTCTGAACCCTGAGAACTTGGCATATAAAATACGAAGTGTAAGCTAACACAAGGCATCCCATTAACCTTAAGAATGAATTGCTTTCTTTTTTTGAATAGAAAAGAGCTTGTTGCTGAAAACTTAGCTTTCCAATTGTATGTAACCGGTCATTTAATTCACTATTAAATTCTGGTTAAAGCTTCAATGACAATTCTATCTGGCCTTTGTGGATAACCTTCCTGGGTCTTTATTATACAATGCAAACATTGGTTGTAGCGAAACCTTCTAACTGTCCCAGAAATCCTACAAAGTCTGGATATTTAAAAATAATTATTTATTTATTTTTTATCATTATTATGATTATGAGAGAGAGAGAGAGAGAGACAGAACATGAAAAAGCAAGCCACCAGGTCCAAGACTCAAACCTCAGTCAGTCATGTAGGAGTCCAGTGCTCCAACCACCATACCACCTGCCTGCCCCGATATTCTCTCAGCTGGAATAATTAATCTTGTCTTTGTTTTCCTAGTGGACACTAGAAGGTGACTAAAACATACCTAGAGCACTTGTTCCTGTACCGAGCGATTGTACTTTTCAGATGTCATAGTTGTATTAGAGCATGGACAGGGAGAGTCTGTATGTAACTAACAATGATGGCAGGTTAGTGGAGATGCAACAGTGTAAAACATGTGCTAGGATTTTGGTACTTTAACTTCCGAACTGTTTAGTTTTTTCAGTTTATAAACTTGATGTGTGTAATGTTAGGTAATGTCTTTATACACCAAGGAACTTCGCAGCATTCTCTGCTGTAGGGAATTACATTTAACTCCACAGTTATGCTTTCATTGTCTTACTGACCTGGGGACGGAAATCTGAATAGTTTTTTATGAAATCTACACTGACGATTCGTTTATGTTGATACAATTTTAAAAAAAGATTTCACAGTCAACCTAAAATAGGTGCACATTCTTTCCTATCTTAATACAATCATTAGAATAAACAGTGTTTTATTGTAATAATACAAACTACTGATGAAAAGAGATATTCCAGGGACTAGTAAAAAAATCTTGGGTGGTCTTTTAAAATGGATGTTTATTTTTCTTTCTAAGTAGTTTTAAATGCTTAAAATGAGATTACTAAAATTCAAATTAAATTTAAGCAGCTGGAACGCAATCTAATTTTGCAAATTCTTTCTTCTAATCTCTTTTTAAACATAAACCACTGTAATCTCAAATTTCTCTGCAGCATATGACACAGGGCTCTTCTGTTTAGTGTCTTTTAGGCTTTCAACTTGTAATCACGAAGCAACATCATTATCATACTTTAACGTGTCACATGTTATATAAGTTTTTGCAAAGTATATTCTTTTAAATTTACTTATTTATTTATTTATTTATTTCAATGAGAGAAAAAGAGTTGAGAAAGACAGCCTACCAGAGTCCTCACCCTTTGATTTACCCCAGCCTCAACCAGCCCTGACCGTGGGCATGTGCACATACTCCCCAGTTTTACAGGGATGCTGTGGGATGTGAACCCAGGACCCTCTCATGGGGGTCCAGCATTGCAAAGCATTATTGCTGCACCTAGAACTGGCCTCCTTTCTTTGATTTTGAAATGACATTTATGAAAATACCAAATATGTGCTGTTAGGAAGTTATGAAAAATAACTTACGTAGTATTGACAATACAAAAATTTAGAAATGATTACAAATTTCAGATGTGCTTGGTAATATAACTTCTATCTTGGTCTCTGTGACAATGTACAGATTTTGGTTTGTAGACACACACATACACACACTCACACAAACACACACAACACACAGGAGTGAGTGCTAAAACATTCCTAGAAAAAAACACACAAGTCTATTTAAAAAGTTTAACAAAATACTCCAGTATTTATACCCCAAAACTTTAGGGTTAACTTTTTGGCATGTAAACAGCTGTGTGATACGATGTCTGATAGCTAGGAAGTTTCCTGTATGCCTGTGGTATTACTATAATCAACTTGCAAGTATTTATCGAATCTCTTTTTCTGGAAGTTTAGAAACACTTTCTGAGGCTCAACTCTTGAAACATACTAATATCTATCATAATCACTATTTGGAAGCACACACTTTAATACATAAGTGTCTATATTAGGGACAGATAATGTTTTGCAAATATTTCATGATCATGCTACAAAAAAGATACATTTATCTTTGAGGATTTTTAGTATCCTTAATTTCATGTATTCCTTTATTTTTAACTAATATTTGTTTTCACAATTTAGCTGACCCAATTCAATGTGTAAGATACATACAAAAAAGTCATGTTTTCAAAATTAATCTGTTTTACTTACAGACTTATTTGTGTCCCCTTTTATTTTACTTAAATCAAATCCATTCATTAAAATCCAATAGTAACTGATTCCCAAGTGTTTCCAAGATTTTGTATGTGCAAAAATAAGAGAATAAGACCTATAGTTGGGCATTGTTGGCTCTCATTTTTATTTTTACTTTTTCATAATTAACTTTTAAAAATGTATAACCTTGGGGCCAGCAGGTGGTGTCATGGCGCTGGATACTCCCACATGGCTGACCATGGTTTGAGTCCCGACCTGGTTGCTTACTTTCTCACTTTCCCTCTCTTTCTCTCTCTCTGACCAAATTAAAAAAAAATAAATGAATGAATTAATAAAATTAAATAAATAATTCTTTAAAAAATATATAACCTCTTATTTACATTTAATTGTCACACCTCTTTATGGTGTATAATATGGATTTTGGAAGCAAGCCTATAATGTGCAATAATCAAATCAAAGGGATGACTGTATTCATTTTTTCAACAAAAACCACCACATTATGATATGTACCTTCAATTTTTGCTCTACTAATTATTTTCAAGCTACACACACACACACACACACACGAGTAACAAAATCCCTTTTTCATTTTCTTTTGTTGTTGAAAACTTAATATTTCAATTTAATTTAACTGATCATTTAATTCACTATAGGGGTTACGTACTCTCCTGACAGAGAGTGAGGGAGAGAAGCAAGCACTCTCTAGGTGGCAGGATCACACTGAGTCCCCATCCTACATCTCTCACTCCATTATGGATTTTGGGCATGTTCATGCATGCACACACTCAGTGTATTTCTCAAGCGTCCAGGTTGGGGACACGAACCACAGGGTCAGCCCTGTGCTGTCTGGCTGCTTTAACCTGCCACGGAGTCTAGCAACATACCATTGGGGTGTGCTGTTCCACAACCCATTTGCCCTATTTACAGGCATCCCTTTCTCTGTTCAATGCTTTTTTCCCCTATCCTCTCGTATTTTCTATCCCCCCTCAGCCCCTATACAGACTCTGGTGTCTACAATTGTCTTTTCTATTTCTATCTCTTCAAATCTCTCAGTTTCTGCCATAGAGTGCAGACATTTAGCATATATTGAGGGGAGACACACAGTGTTTTTGTCTTTCATGGTCTGGTGGATGCCACTTGGTCTTACATCTTCTAGAGATGTCCACTTTGGACTCAGTGGTAAAATTTTGCTCTTAACTGTTCTTTTCAATGATCAAAAGAGATGAATTATTCTTAGAAGATAACCGTTAAAAAAAAGAGATCGATTCTCTGTATTGTCCTTGTAATAAACCTGTCATTAAATATTGTGGTATATTCTTAGTACCATGGTAGAATTTTGAAGTTATTTATTAAATAGCTTAATGGGTCATTGGTCACTAACTACTATCTAATGAATCAATAAACACTTGGTTACTTTTTTTTCTATTTTAGTTTTTAGGTTACTCTAAATTGATTGGAATCCAGTTCTTTGGAGCCCATAATAGCAGAACTTAGTATTTCTATGTAGTTGAAACTCCAACTGTCTTGAGTCCAGCAGAGTTTTAAAATTTAGAATCTTAAACATATCATTTTGACTTCCAATACTGGAGATAGCAGTTGCAATACAATTATGAATTTCTCACAGTCTTCCATTTGGAACTTTTCAACTAGTAATTCCATTTTTGATGGATACAAAACAGTAAAGGCTTAAAAAATCAAATTCTACATGTCAAAGTCAGAAGAGATGTTCTCCTCTTCCATCCCCCAAAAGACATAATTATACTGTTTATTACCTCAAGTTTGATCCTTGAACAATTTTCAACTCTACATTTACTCTTACAGTTACTGAGCTCACACGGTATCTATTTTTACACTTCTAGAATAGAAAAAAAATTTTTTTTCAATACTGGAATTGTTGGCTATCTCTGCTGCTAATGATGTAATGACAAATCATCTTTCAAGGAAGGAAACAATGTATTGTCACTAGAATTATTGCAAAATAATCCCTCATATCTCTTTCTACTTATTTGAAATTGAATGGATATTAATTAATGTACAACTGTAAATCTCAATTTTTATCCTATAAAAGGTAAATATTAGAAGGTGCTACTCTTTAATAATGCACAATGATCAAATAAGGTCATGGCATCTCTAACATTTATCGTTGCTTTGTATTGTGTACATTCAAAACCTGCTTCTCTGATTATTTTGAAAATAAACTAAATTGTCACCAGCTATCTTTAATTTACTGTGTGGTGGTGTTCTAAAAAACATTCCACTTATTTACATGCTCTCTTGCACATATTACCAAGTTGCTTCCACCCTCACATTCTCTACTCCTTTCCATCTTCCAGTACCCACGACCGTACTCTCTACTTGTATGCAGTCAGTGGAGATGTTTGTTATTCTAATTTGGTCATTACAGATTATATATTGTTTTGAAAAAACAGCCTATACCCTAAAATCTTGTACAATTATCAAATATAAATTAGAAATTACACTAACAGTTATAAAATAACTTTTAAAAGACAAAAAAAAAAAAAGAGAGAGAGAGAAAGAAACTGATTCTCTTTAGCAGCTGAGGCTCATGACAGACCACTGCCTGCTGGTGGATGCTTTGACATGTCCATTTAGAAATTCTACTTCAGAAAATAGTGCATTAAATTTTCCTTCTGTATTCTTTATATTGATACAGATTTAGAAGGAAACTAGTTAGTTTTGCATGTCCTTTCTTCTTTGCTGGGTAAACTTTGGTGTGCCATATTAATCTTTCTATTAAGTTAATATTCCTTAAAATCATTAAACAATAAATAAGAATGTTGAAATGTTAATGCTTGAAGCCACCAAAACGTGTTTTAATGTCATCGAGAAAGAAGTTATTTTTAGACTTGAATCAGTATATGTAGTGGCTCTGATTCATGGAGTTTAGTTACTTTTTATTTCTAATGCAAAATGCTTTTTTTTTTTGCTAGATAAATTGTTTTCTTGGCATTTCTTCTTTTGCATTGAAATTAAAACTTTTAGAGGTCAAGTCTTCTTAGTGGCATTGAAAGAGTGAATTTACCTGGGGAATTACTCCTTTTATGACTTGAATTTTTTTTTTAAGTTTCTCTAAAGAATGTAATAAAATTCACACAGAAAATGCACGGGAAGTACTGCTTGTTTTTGTTTTGATATAGCTATTTTTATTCTTAAAGGTTCTCTTTTATTTTGCAGTTACCTGTGGCAGATTCCATTAACTATTGTGGTAGGAAATAGAAGCCATGTGTCTTCAGAAGCAATTATTTGGGTGTCTAACAAATCAGGTAAAATATATATTCTCCCTCAAGGAACTATTTGGCTTCAGATAATTGTTTAGCAACTTAACCTCTGGTTTCAGTTGTTATAAAATGTGAATAAAGACAAATTAGAAAGAGAAGATGGGGAATGATAACCACATTTACACAATTAGATACAGTAGAGTTTCTATCAATAAATGGTGTAATTTCAGTTTACCTATGTAATTACTAAATTTATTTATTTATTTGATGGTGAAGAGAAAATATGAAAGTAAGTATTTGTAGTCTCAAAGTTAGCTGCTTTAAACTGGATAATTTTACAATCCCCAGAATAATTAAAATGTAATCATTAGTACTAACAGAACCGAATGCCAAATACTGAAACACAGGCCTTATTTTAAATTCCATTTTCCTACTTCTTTTACAGACTATCTCTTTAAGGGATGAGAGAGGCAATATTCTCTATGGAATTAGATAATTATAGGGCCAGAAGGGAGGGACTTAAGCAGGTCATCAAGCCATCCCCCAGTTAGGGTCAAATCACAAGGAGCAAAGAGAGATGAGATTCTATTTTCTTTCTAAATATCTGCAAATAAGATAGTGACCTATTTCAATTCCCTGTCAGAAAGCTATTTCTTGAATCCAATCTACATCCTTCATGCCAGACTGTGAACATGTCCCTTTTACATCTATTTTCTACTGATTTGGGAAAAGTTAGTTACTATCTTTATGTTACATTTCATTTAGATTTAGATGGCTGAATGTGTCCATATTTCATTTTTCTTACACTGTACTAATGTGAATTAATTAATATTATTTTGCTATTTTGTCATCATCATTTTAAACAACCACAAGTCTCTTTTTTTGCAGTAAGTACAAGTATAAACAAAACAACAAATACTGTTTCTTCCCCTCAGTTTTGCTATTACATGAGAGATTTAAATGCTCAAAAATAGATAAATCGATATACAAGAAAATGTTATTATAGCAAAATCTAATCTGATTCCCAGAATTATAAAAGCTTATAGTTCAGGTGAATTTTCATTCAAATTTTCACATTATTGTATTTTTTATCAAATAATTGCATGCTATGAAAATCTTTTACTTACACATTTGTACATAAGGTAGTAATGCACTAAAATGCCTACTTATAAAATTTACTGGTGTTTCTCCTTTTAAACTGTTTATTATAAACTATTATTTTCATTTCTTGGAGTTAGCATTATACCATGATTCTGAACTCACACTTACTGCATTATTTATCTTGATGTTTCTCTTTTCTCCTCATATAGTTGTTTTATTTATCTACATATTTTGTTTAAAAAAATGGTGAGTGAAAGTGGTGTTATTAAAATAATCATTCCTTTTATAGGATTGTT
Organism: Tupaia belangeri chinensis; assembly: GCF_000334495.1. Classification (NCBI taxonomy): domain Eukaryota; kingdom Metazoa; phylum Chordata; class Mammalia; order Scandentia; family Tupaiidae; genus Tupaia; species Tupaia belangeri. The sequence continues at coordinate 3,363,643 of NW_006159643.1, forward strand.
GGGGAGGTGAGACAGAATTGTTTATAAAAAATAAAGTAAAACATTCATTTTTGGAAGATAGAATGAAAATGTGAAAGTACAAAAGGGTAAAGATAATGATCAAACATCGGATGAGCCCTACACTCCTTGTAGAAAGGAGAGGTTTCAGGGAAATTCTGATTCCTGGGCCCATTTTTTCCTAACTCTGTTTTCTTACTCTTATTTATGATACCTTTTTTCTCCACACAAAGTATGGAAAATAGTCATGGTTTTGACCAGTCGGCACAGGTTGTTTTATTTGAGGGTTTGTTTTACTTTATAACCTTTCATTATAATATAGGAATAATAAAAATGAATTGGTTCCAACCATATGTTTGCCTGAAATACCACCCACATTGATTTGCATGGTTATTATACACACAGCTGGATATCTGTGCAGTGTACTATTCGAGGAGGTGCTATTTGCATGGACTGTGACATGAATGGCACACTCCCCCCAAAATGGTGCAGAGTGCAATCTGAGCCATGCAATGTGCCATTTTTATTCATTTATAACAGATCTTCTGTCTATGTAAACATTGTCATAGCTGAAATGTTGAGGCTTTTGTTGGATTGCCACACTAAATAAATTCTACCTGAAATGTTTTCTGAAAATGATATAAGTATAAAAATCTAAAAGAAAATTTCCAAAACAGACCTAGAGATAGACAACCTTTCTCTCTTGTCTTTTCAGTCTCATTCTAATTGTATTCTATTTTGTCTTGAAGTCCTTCATAATAATGACTAAAAAAAGCCAATACCAAAGATTGAGAAAGAAAAAGATGATTAAGTCTGATCTTCTTTATATGCTGTCATGTCTTCCCCCCCCCCAATGTAGTCCACTAATAGCAATGATAACTGTTCTGCATAAAAACATGAAGACTACAGACCAGTATATGACATAATGATAATGTTGCTGGACTCCCACAGAGTTGACTGTGGTTCAAGTCCCAGACTCAGCGGCTTAAAATTCATACCGGCTGCATGTACATGAGTGTCCAAAATCCCAAGAAGGGAATAGAAGAGAAGGGATTGCAGTTTGGCCATCTCCCTTGGGGTGGGGGATAATTTCTGTCTCTCTCTGTCTCTCTCTCTCTGTCTCTCTGGTGAGCGCACATGCCCTATAGCAAAGGTCTGTCTCTCTAGAAAAAAATAAACAAATAAAAATGAAGAATATAGTCTATAAATTCTTGTCAACATATGTTAAAAATACCACAAGTAATTAACCACACCAATATTTTGTTGCAATTGTTCATTGTCAGTAGTGATATAGGTTTGATCTCATCAGATATTAAGGCAAAATTATTGATGGATAGCATAAAGTATAAATTAGATTTGAATTATCATATATTCCTGATAGTTCAATTTTTAAAAATATTATGAATGGATATCTCATTTCAAGATAAGGGACAGATTTTTTTTTTTGCCTAAAAATAGTTAAACCAAATTTTGTTATTCACAGAATATAGGAGTGTATAATGTTTTTCATTCTTTGCAAATACCGAGTTCAAACATTTAGAAATATAGTCACTTGCATGGTGACTTGTTATTCCATTGATGGTAAATGGCTCTCCAGTGAGTGGAGGGAAATTTACTGCTAAATATTGTGAAAGAGAATATTTAAAATAAAAGAGAAATGATCCTGACAATGAGAAGTAAACATTAAAAAGATCGTAATGTTGTAATGCCTTTCTCAGCAGTGGCTCATTTAAGACTTACAAACCTTTACAGTGATTATTATTTTTATTCCCCTCTTACAAATAAAGAAAATAATGCTTTAGAAATAATTTGCCCCTTGGGGAACCAGCAGATCATGTAATGGCTATGCCGCTGGACTCCTATATAGTCGACCACAGTTCGAGTCCCGGACCCGGTGGCTTAACCTCATGGTGGACATGTGTGTCTGTGCCCAAGATCCCGAGAGGAGAATGGAGGAGAAAAGATTGCGGTGTGGCCATCCCCCCGGCGGGTGATTTCTTGCTTTCTGACTCTGTCTCTCTCTGTCTTTCTGGAGAGCACATGTGCTCTATAGCAATAACCTCTCCAGAAAAAAAAAAAAAGAAAGAAAGAAAGAAAGAATTTGCCCCAGATTTCAGTTTCTTTAATTGCATGAAGAATCAGCATTAGAAGCTTGGTTTTCTTAATCTCTCTACCCTTCTTCTGGCTACCCTCTTTCTTTCTCTCTCTCTCTCTCTCTCTCTCTCTCTCTCTCACACACACACACACACACACACACACACACACACACTACAGTTTTAGTGGTAAATTTGGTAGTTTTCTTTCCAGATCTGTCAATGAATATGATATCTTTGGATAGATGTACAAGGTTCTATAGGTTCTACAAAACACTATCTCATGTGATTTTCATGAGTCCAGTGAGGGAACCAACATGTGTTATTATCCCTGAATGTGTCCTACATTGTTACCCTTGTTATTCTTTTTTTGTAAATTGTAATTCTTCTGCAACCAGTAAATATTGGGTAAAAATGCCCAATCTTCTCTCTCTTTTTGTTTCAGATGAAAGCATAAAATACAAAATACCAGCTACTCTTATCTTTGATGCCATTTTGGATACATCCTAATATAATGTTTAATTATTATTACCAACACTCGAAATATAACTTCCATACTTTTATTATGGTACTCATCAAATACCATACCTCATTAGGCCATTGGAAAAGATCTCTTTAAAATTCATTGCTTGACATTAGTTAATTTGAAGAACATTTCAGGTATATAATTAACTAGAACTGAAAAGATATTTATAAATCTACTACAAAATCTTTCAGGGAATCATTTCTCCAAAGATCTCATTTGTAACAAAGACATAAAAATATTAATGAACAGTAATAACCTTCAGGTTTTAGTTATAAATTTAATAATGGCATATTTAAAAACAATAAATGCCTGCCTTCATATTTTGGTCAGATAATGTAGAAGGTATAGAGTTTATTTATTTTACTTTAATATACAGATTCATGCTACTTTGATTATACTTGATTATACAGCAACTTATAAGTTGCTGAACGAGAAAAGCTTAAAAACTAGAGCCAAGTGAATCAAATGGGGTTAGGTTTTACCAGCTATCCAAAATGTGAACAGGATATTACTTTTAAAAACAGGTTTAATTTTATAGAAATGTGTTATTTCAAACTTGTCAAACTTGATGCTTTAACACTGTAAAGTTTTTTTTGGTGAAAAAACGCTTTTTAGATGAAATAATCAAATTAGCTCTTAGGTGAAGGGAGTTCGGTCATAGTTTTACTATTTGTCATTTTAAAAGTCTTAGTACCCTTGAAGATAGTTAAAGCTACTCAAGATCTTAAATTCTTAAGTTTTAATTTTTCTTTGCTGAATTTAGCCATGATTTATTAAAATCTCTTTATGAAGTTTTTAGTTTTCAAAAACGCCACATTTTCTTGCTGGTTGTTTCCATTGTCATTTTTATATCTGTAAAGTGGGGGTGGCATTCTAAAGCTTCTTTAAAACAATTGTGTGTGTAAATACATAAAATATCTGAAAAAAAGCAATTATTAAGTTCCACAGACTTAAGAAATCATTTGTATTGTAGAGAACTACCTGACAGATTTATTTGCCTAAGTACCATGTTTAAATTAGGTAAAATATCTATGAAAAATATCTCCTTCCACTGAATCTTAGAATTGGAAAGTACTGTCAGGCCATTATTGGGCCCTCATATTATGATTAAAGACATTGAGAACCAATGAGTATCAGTTACCTAAATTCAACTATGAATGTACGGGAAGCTAAAACCAGAATCTTGCTTTTCTACATTGCTCTAATTCTTTTTCCAGTGCCTTTTTTTGCCTTTTCAGATCAGTATAAGAATGTGAAACGTGTATTATATTTTAATAAGTATTTTACCATCTAATACCGATAGAGTGTAATGTGGTTTCAAGGACAGTGAAGTCAGAAACCTGACGTGGACCATTTCCAGTTTCCCTGGACAATTTGATTAACCTGTATGAGCTTTGTTTCTTTATCTGTTACAATAGACATAATTTTTAAAGGTGGGAAAGAAAAAAAATATATATATATATATTTTAGAGAGAGAGAGAGAGATTTATGTTATAAAGCATGAGTGCTCACTGGAGACACACAGAGAGAAAGTGAGAACTCACCCACTGGGGGCAATGGCCATGCCACAATCCTCCTTCCATTCTCCTCTTGGGATTTTGGACATGATGCACATGTGCCTGGCGTGAATTCCAAGCCTTCTGATCTGGGACTTGAACTGTGGTTGACCATGTGGTGGTCTGGCACCTTAAAAACAGCACCACCTGCTGGCCCCAAAGATTACATTTTTATGCTCCGTATATTTTTGGGTTTAGGTACAACTTGTTGGACTGCAGATTCTTGAAAACTTGTAATCTGTAACATGCGTTGTGTTAATCTACCCCATTTCAGACCTGAGAAGTGAATGGTCATTCATGTCTAACTCAAAATCTTATGATATACTTTCTTTTTTGGTTTCTGCTTGAGAGAATGATCTATAAATTCAATTCTTCAAAGAAATAAGGGGTGAAATTTACTTTTTGGTTGGAGCCTAATCTGTGAAAACCTTGATACAGAGTAGGAATCAGTGGCGTGTCCCCTGTTCAGACCTGAGACATACGGTTTCCCTGATGCATTTAATGGTTTTGAACTTGTGCATGTGTGTGTGTGTGTTAAAGTCCACTTGGCTGTGTAAATTCTATGACGCTTGAGTCCTGAAGATCAATAACAAAATCAGAAGGGTGAACTATGGTCCTAGGAAGTCAATAAAGGCTAACTTTACAAGTGGATGGAGTTCTCTCTGTGTACCATATTTGAAAGAATTAAACATGTAAGAAGATATAATATCATTTTTATTGGCTTCCATTAATTGAATTAGCTGGTGAACATAATCAAGTTACTATTTTCCAAAGAAAGTCCAATCAGCAGAATTTATTGTTTTTGTTTTTAATTCTGTGTGGAAATACTAGAGTCTTGAACAAATGGGACTGCCATTTTTTGAATTATTGATGATGACAAGAAGTCTGTTATTTATTAATACTCCCAAGAAAGCACAAGGAAAAGGTCAAGAAACAAGACTTTCAAGTAAAGGAGCTCTATTGTTTGAATCACGTTTTTACTGAATAAATAAGTAGAATGTGTCTAACCCTTTTATTTTAGTGGTATATCCACACACAATCTAATTAGAAGTCACATGTATATAGTGGTAGATTTCTAGATTACATTAATTTTTTTTCTCTATTGATTTTGGGTTACATTTGTTTTGAGAAATAAAATTAGGTATAGGTAATGGGGATTTGTCAGGGACAAAAATAAATGTTTATCTTATACGTAATTGAGTTAATAATGAGTAACCACCTAAAAGTGTTTCTGGCAAATTCTAGATGCAAGTGATTAATTAAAGAGTAAGTTTAAATTAGGTATTTAGGATGGCATTCTCGTTTATTGATATTTTTTCTATTTAGTATGAAAAGATACTTCATGCCATGTTAACTCTTTAAGTTTAAAATCTATCCCCTAAAATGCTATTTTCAGAGCAACACAGAATAACTTATTTGGATAAAGGAAGCTGGCTGCTGGGGAACATCAATCAAACTGGCTATTTTAGAGTCAACTATGATCTAAGGAACTGGAGATTATTAATTGATCAATTAATCAGGAACCATGAGGTATACTCTGGATTTGCTCATTAAAGGTCTGTTTTGATATGTGAACACCTGCCGTTTTAATCCTAAATTGTTTCCATTTTTTCTCTGATTGGCCTCATAGGTTCTTTCTGTCAGTAACCGAGCAGGTTTGATCGACGATGCCTTCAGCCTAGCCAGGTATGCTTTCCTGTGGATCCCCACAATAGAACTTGTGTCTATAGGGTTTCTTCTATTAAACTAAATAATATTTATGTTTTGAATTTAAGAAATTCAGAAAGAAAATAATTTTCATTTCACGTTCTTTGTGTTTGGACTTGAGTTATAATCAGTATCCCAAACTTTCGATCAATAATAGCCACAGGATATTTCTGAATCAAAAGAACCTTGATCAATTCTGCTGCTAATTCAATTTAACACTCAGGAGATTAATAATCTCTTCTCAATTTCATTAATGAACTCTACAAAATGACCATTATGCCATATGTAATTTTTAATAGAAAATGTATTCAAATATCAGCATTTTTTTCTTCTGACTTATACCAATTTATCTTTTTAAAATTTATTTTGAATATGATTCATTAAAATCTTGTACTGCAAGATTGAAATAAATAGTCCATAGGGCAAAATCATTCTAGGCAAAATATATAAGTCTAGTAGAAATATTTATTCATTCTATTTACAGTAATATTTGTGATATTTTTATAATTAAATTGATAATATTCAAATCAGGCATTCCTTTGACAGTCATTAAATAATTTGGACATAAACTCAGGCTGTCTACCCAATTTCAAAACTAAATAGTAAAATAAATAATAAACTCAATTTTTTTTTTATTGTGTACTCTCCCATCCAAGTACAATTTTAAGTTTAATAATATAATTTTACAAACTACATTAGGGCATGGATAATTTTCTTTACTTACCTGGTCATTATGTCTTCTAGATAAGTATGTGAGATTGGTAATTATGTCTTTGCTGATATGAACACATGACTTAGTAGTAGGTATTATTTTATATGTGAGAACTGAAGTGACTTACATGTTATGGATTTGATCAAAGTTCAATTCTCTTCTTTATGTTACAAAGCATTTCATATTGTAGCATTTTAATTTATCAAAACCAATGGTTTACATACAGAAGGTTTGATAATTACTTTGACAGAAGCAAGTTTGACACCAAATTACAGAAGTTGGTTTTTGCAGGAAGAAGTAAAGGGTCAAGAAGAAATTTCTGATGCTTTTCTATAAAGAAAACCTCTTGGGTCCAGACAGGGCAGTTCTCTGCTGATACATCATGCTACATAGGCTGGGACCACATGGGAGGCCCACATTCTACTTCTGGTCCAACCTAAAATCCAGGCAAGATGGAGTGTGCCAGTAATACCAGTAATTCAAGAGTCTTAGGCAGGAAGATAGTGAAAGTGAGACTCTATCCAAAACAAGCAAAGAGACAAACAATCCACAAATCCTTTATTGCCTCTTATTGCCACTAAAGAAGTCGAGAACTGGTAATATTCTTCTTTACTTGTTCAGCAATGATCAGTGCCTCATCTGACTTGGCATATAAGTTGAAGAAACAGATTGATGTACCAAGGACAATTTACTAGCAAGGACATTTCTAATGATATTGTATCATGTGAGTGTAGTTGTTTAAAGAGAACTGGGGTTTGCTTCCAGCAAAGGTAAAAGTTCCATACTGACACCATTTCATTGGGCAAAAATGTAGAAATAATGAAGGTGGAGGAAGGCCTGCTGAGATGGTAATATGTAACGATAGTGATTTAAGATGTAATTTTTTTGCTCTGCTGTAAAATACGAAAATTTTGAAGTATTAGGTATGACAGAAATACTATTTTAACAAAGAAATTTAGAAACTCCAGAAAGCCAGAAAAAAGTATACTTAGTATAATGTTATACTTAGTATAATGTACATTGAGAGAAGCAGGAAAAAGGTAAAATATTGAAGATCACAAAAGAAAAGATTAGAAGTGGAGACGTTCAGTACTTATTAAGTGGGGACATTAAATCACTCAGCATTAAATCTTCCATATTTTTTCACTTCCTATCAAATGTCAGGGCCTCATTGTTTTTTATGGCTCAGTAGTATTCCACAGTGTGTATGTGCCATGCTGTTTCAATTCCATTAATGATAGAAACTGAAAGATGGGAAGATATAAAAGCATGAGAGCAACTGTGAATACTAGAGACAGTGTGGGAGGACAGTGGGCAATGAAGACTGGGAGAGAGGGAATCGGACAAAAAAAAAAAGCAAAATGTTTAACAGATACAAAGATAAAAAAATTATCTGTTGATGATAATATGTAAGGTAACGTCTCTGGCTGGACTAATATGTAGTGTATTTATACTAGGAAGATTCATTTGGTATACTGTGGAGATGTACAGGGATTAAATGTAAAATATAAAATAAAAAAGAAGATGATTGAATGTATAAAATAAAATAAAAAATAAATTAATTAAAAAATAAAAAAGGAGTGGAGAAAGTAGGCAGCCTTGTCTTGTTCCAGTCCAGAGTGGAAAAGCTTTTGGCTTTCCCCCATTCAATATGATGTTGGCTATAGGTTTTTTTGTATGTGGGTTTTATTGTGATGAGGAATGTCCTTTCTATGCCCATTTTGCTGAGAGTCTTAATCATGAAGGGATGTTGTATTTTATTGAATGCTTTTTCTGCACCGATTGATATGATCTTATGGTTTTTATCTTTCCTTTTGTTAATATGATGTATTACATTTATTGTTTTGTGTCTGTTGAACCATCCTTACATCCCTGGAATAAAGCCTACTTGGTGATGGGAAAAATAAATAAATAAAAATAAAAAAGAAGATTCTCACCAGCTAAGACCTGTTGACATTGAACCTCCACAACTTTGGACTAAATAAACCTCTGTTCTTTGTAAAAAAAATAATAATAATAATAATAATAATATGATCTCAAAGAGAACTAATATTAATGCAAATAATTATTAAACATGTAAGGCGTCATATCTAATTCTAATTCTGTTTTATATATACTAATTTGTTTAATTCTTATGGCTATGTTAAAAAATATATATACTATATATATAATTATTTACACTTTAAAGGTGAGGAAATAGAAGCTCAGAGAGATCATATAACTTATCTAAAGTTGCACATTTAATAATTAATAGAGCCAGGGCCTGGATCCAGATAGTCTGGCTGTAGAGCCCATGCTATTAACCAGAGCACTATACTTCTTCGCAGTGATAATATTTGTTGTAATAAGAGAATCAGGCAATGCATTAGTAGGAGGACTGTAGGATTTTGCAGCAATAGTTCGTGTGAATGTTATGGGTTTGAAATGATGGTGAGAAAGCAAGTAATCAGTGATATCCTTAAGACAGAAGACTGATGGAAGTCCACTCATCTGCATTAAATGATAGAAGTTATTTTAAAATGAAATAGTTTATTTAATTTAGTGGATGATTTAAAAAAAAATGGTTCCTTGTTCAGTGAGACACAGCATTACTTTCTATTTCAATTAAAGAAGCCTTAAAATTTGAAATAAGTTTGGGCCAGCCGATAGCATAGCAGTTATGTTGCTGGAATCTCTCATGGCTGACTGCAGTTCGAAACCTGTACCAGGTGACTTGAAAATCACACTGAGCACATATGCATATGTTCCCAAGATCCCAGGAGGAGAATGAAGAAGGGATTGTGATGTGGCCCTCTCCCCTGGGGGCGATTTCTTTTTTTTTCCTTTTACATTTATCTACATTTATCTTATGCTGACTTTATTCCTGTGCCATGTTTTTGTTTCTTCAGTTTCTTCTGGGATATCTTTTTCTTCTGTGCAACTTCCTCTTCTGGTTTAGGAATAGTTTGCTTTTCCTCAGTGAGGATCATCTCCATGTGGCAGAGGGAGCTCATGTATGGGTTAATCCGCCCATGAGCTCTGTATGTACAATGACACATCTTTGGTGCCTTGTTCACCTGAATGTGCTCAATGACCAGAGAATCCACATCTAACCCCTTAAGTTCAGCAATACTCTCTGCACTTTTAAGCATGTGCAGCAAACATTTAGCACTCTTTTTGGGCCATCGACCTTGTGTCCAGCCCCACTGTTTAGCGTAGGCATATCTACCAGCTCCACCATTGTAACGACGGAATGGCGCACACTACTTTTGTAAAGTGACATCCTTCAGATACTTGGTGGCTTTTCGGATATGAATACCCTTGATGGCCTGGGTAGTTTCATGAGTGTTCTTAAAGTGAACACAAAGATTTGAACCTCTTGACTTGCATGACTTTGTGGGGTTCTCTGGGTCAAGTGAATAGCGAACCATTTTCAAAGATCACCTCAGGCCGCTAATGAGAAGAGCTTCCCTAGGGGGTGATTTCAAACTTTCCCTCTCACTATCTCTCTCTCTCTGGTGAGCACACATGCTCTAAGGCAAAAAACTCTTAAACATTTGAAATAAATCATTTCATTTATCCAAATTTACCAAAAAATAATCAAATATCATTGAATACATACTTATAACTTTCTGCTCTTGATATAATTCTCCTATAGAGTGAGTATAAATAAATACAATTCCATTTATCCAGGCACATGCCCTGCACTTACTTGGAGTTAAGAGTCATCCATATTTCATTGTATTCTAGTAAATATTTCATACTTTTGTTATTTGGTCTATACCAACCTGCTTCAATTCCTGAACACATCTTGTATTCTTTTTCTTCTTTAAAGAAACAAAGTAGAAGAAGAGCAAATATTTATTAAACATTTGAGCCTGGTAGTATGCTCAGGCTTTTGTGAATGACTTCCTTCAATCTTCTCAGTAAATCCACAACGTGGTTGTCTTTACTATCAGCCTTTATAGCTGAGACATGGAGGGTAAGAAGAGTGAAGGCACTGATTTAAGGTTGCACAACTTTGAAGTGGGAAAAGAGGGATGTGATCCCAAACAGTGGCAAAGCAGTCTTTGAGCTCAACTTTGAATGAGTTTGCCCATTGTATGCAATTCCTTTTCATCCACAACCCTTTTGTCTGTAGAGAATATTAGTATTCACTTGAAAAGAGAAAAACATTATTTTGCTCACCCTTCCTCTCTGAACCCTTATCCATCCTTTCTAGCAAGAATAAGTGATATTCAGTGGATAGAGGTGGCATCAGTTCTTACCTAGATGGTCAGTCACTTTTCTGGGTTCCTGATCGTTCTTGGATGATCTATAGGAGATTGCTTTGTCTCTTTCTGGAGTCACTACTACCTAATGTTATCTTTGGTGCAGAACTGTGCCAATACGTGTTTGCTGCACAAATTGAAAATTAATTATTATTTTATAAACTATAAAGGTTCATACCAATATTTTTCAAACAACTAAGTAAATATACTGTAGGCATTATTTTGTTGTCGTTGGTCTTTAAAGAGGTAAAAAGTACAGGAATGCATTCTAATTGTCAAAGATTAGAACAAAACAAGGAAAACAGTGTGGAATCTTCTTGTTTTTTGGAGCGGTTTTTGCTATAGGGCGCATGCACTCATCAGAGAGGCAGAGAGAGACAGAGACACAGAAAGTGAGAAATCATCCCCCCAGGAGGGATGGTGGCACTGCAATCCCTTCTCCTTCCTCCATTTTCCTCTCGAGATCTTGGGCATGAACACACACACTCCCAGCATGAGTTTAAGCCTCCCGGTCCTGGACTTGAACCGCAGTTGACTACTTGGGATTCCTCTTTTCACCCCCTGTACTTTACTGTACTCACAGGTAAAATTTTCATATTGAGTATTTTTCAATCCAACATTTTTTTTCTTCATACTTTCCTAAGTTTATTTTTTTTTCACATGAACAGAAATGAATTTTATTATCTGACTCATTCATAAAAGTAAGTCTGAGAAGATTTTCATTGTTTCTAGTTTTTCAGGATTATAATAAAGACTGCAGTATTACAGCCTTAGGTTGTGTATGTTTGTATTTTTATAGAATTATTTCTAGTAAATGGAATTGGGGGTTCATACAGTATGAAATGTTTGATAAATATTGGAAATTGCATTCCAAAGGCTTTTAGAGTTTGACCCTTTCTTAACCATGTATGAGAAGGTCTAATTCCTTCAATCATCTAGAACAATGAATAATACATATTTTAAAATGTTGACAGTCTAGTAGCAATAACAATTTTTCGTAAGTTATTTATTACTGATTAAATAAAATTGTGCATCCTCTCATGTATATTTTCCATTTGTACCTTTTTTTATTTTTTTTTCTGGGAATTGTTACCTGGCTAAAATAGGGAAGAAAAAAGTCCTGATAGAAAATGGGCAAAAGTGAACCAACCTGATAGTGTGCTGGTTAAGCCCTGTGTGGAAGATTACACATGACTGCCCACAGGTTTGAATCTTTGTCCCGGTGGTTTGAAAAACATGCAGTGCACATATACTTATGTGCCCAGGATCTACACAGAGAGGATGCAGAGAGGAACAGGAGGGACAGAGGAAAGGAGATTTCAGCATAACTAGACCGCACTGCAGAGGGGACGGGGTCTCTCCCTCTCTCACTCAGAGGCATACACATGTCCTCTACATAAAATAAATAAATACAAACTGGACGAAGACTTTTTCACTATATTTTCCTATATATTTTGGATTTGTGGGACATTAATACTTTTAGTGGCATCCATTTTATAATATTTTCTGTCAACATTACACCACTTAAATTGTTAAAAAATTTTGTGATATATTTCACCATTCAAAGGGTCTCAACTTTTATGTCCAGTCATGGCTTTTATAGCCTTCTTGTCTGTCTTGCAGAGAAGAGATTCCTCATCTGAATTTTTAAATGATTTTATTTTTTCTTTAAATAATATTTTGTTTTACATCTGTCCCCTCAATCCTTCTTTCTCTAGTCAATTTTTGTCTGAATAGAATGGAATCTATTTTCCTTAATATTAATAAATTAACCATTATTCCTGTCATATTTATTTAAAAGGCATTATTTTTTCCCTTTGTTCCCATATATTTTAAATGATATCTTTACCTTAATGGTCGTATTTAGGAAATTGACTTAATTTTGTTTAATTGTTCTCTGTTCTTTTATGCACTAGAACCATATTGTTTTAATTAGCTTAGACTTGTATTATGTTGTGATTGATACAATTTTATCTTAATTATTTGCAATTTTATATATTTCCTTTTTAATATAAATTTTAGAATCAGTTTGACACATTACATTAAACATTTCTGCTACAGTTATAGCTGGATATGCATTAAATTTATAAATTAATTTGTAAAGTATTAACATCTTTTCAGATTTTTGCTTTCCAGTTTTTATTCAAGTTTTTAAGTTAAACTCTATGATTTTATGTACATGAGTTCTGGTAATTTTGTGTTATTTTCTTATTTCTTAAAATATATATGCTGCTATACCAAATGAGACAATTTCCACAAGTATGCTAACTTTTGTTGCCTCTGTGGAGGGAAACAACTGATTGACTTAAAAGTTTCATCGTGGGGGCCAGCAGATGGCTCACCATAGTCTGAGTTCTGGACCTGGTGGTTTGTCACTCATGCTGAGTGCATGCCCAAGGTCCATGGAAGAAAATGGAGGAGAAAGGATTGTGGTGTTGCCATCCTCCCTGGGAGGTGATTTTTCACTTTCCCTCTCACTATTGCTGTCTCTCTTTTTGGTGAATGAATGTGTCCTAAGGCAAAAACCTCTTGAAAAAAAAAAAAGAAGTTTCACTATGTTACAACTGACATTTTGAAATTAGTGACCTAAAATTGCTTCAATATTTCTGTTGCTGAATGTGTTTATTTTTGTTGCTAATTTTGATGAATCACTGTTAGGTTGGAGGATATAAGAAAATGAACAAGATGCATTCTTTGTTTTCAAAGAACTCACAGTCAGGCTGGGAAGATACCCAAGTACTTCAGCAAGTTCATGGAAAATAGAGTTAAAATACATGTTTATTTTGTTGCAATATAATTTGGAAATCCATGGATAATTTTTTCAAAATATACATTATCCATGAATTTTTGAGGACCTCTCAGACTTGGCATATAATGAACTATATTCAATATGTAAGTGTGATGAACAAAAGTATTATGAAAATATTGAAGAATAAGGAATAAATGTGGCCTGAAGAAAGAATATAAACATATTATATAGGAAATAATCTCAGGAGAGTGAAGGTTTGCCATGGAAGTCCATTTAAGGTTTAAAAGTAGGGGAATGAGAGCAAAACCCAAGGTGTGAATGAGAAGATGGACTTAGAGCAGGAGGGCAGTTAGGACAGCCATGACTCTGGTACAACCTGGGTAAAGCAGAGATTCGAGTTTCTCAGGAGTGACAGCTAGATAAAGTAGAAGAATCGATTGACATAACTTATTAGTTCAGTATATCATAGAAACCTGAAATGTAGATTTACAATAGGAAACAGAATGACCAGATTGGATATATAAAGCTTGTTAATATACTGAAGTACAATTTTAAAAGCTATAAAAGTGTGCATCACTATATTGTGGACTTACATAGTATTTTAGCTGAAAATATTCAAAATACATTTAGAAAATTAAAAAAAAGCTCTGCAAAATTTGTGCATACTTACAAGAGTCCCAGAGACAAATCGTCACAATTATTATCATCATCATTGTGTCATTATCATCCTTACCTGGGGCAATTGCTATATCGGTTTTTATATTTAGTTACCAGTTTCTGGAAAATTCAATTCTGCAGAAGGCATGCCAATTTACTGTGTTGTTAACATCAAAATATACTTCTTTCTTTGCTTGCAAAATATATTTTAAAAATTACTGTCATAGGCTATGCTGTTAAGGATCCAATCATTTACAAAAATAAGGGTTTTGTGATATTACTAATATTACAACTTAGTTTGCAAGTTTTGTTAAGAAATAAAATAGTGGTCATTTCTTGTAAAATATTAGTTTTTTATAAATAAGTATACAGACCCATGTGTGGAGTTTATGTGTGTCACTTAGAAGTACTCTGAGTATTGAGGCAATTGGTAGTGTGTAATACATGTTTAATGAATGTAAATGTTAAGCAGTTAACATATACTTTTATCAATTTGTTTCACAGCTTATAAATCTGAGATGTATCAGAAAAAACTGGATATTCAGTACATTAGCTACTGAAAATAAAATAGCCCAAAAGAAACAAATTATGAGAATATCTGAAATCTTAACTTATACTTTTTCTTTTTTTTTCATTTCTGAGCATGGTTTCAGGTTTGGCAATAGCATTGTTAAAATAACCTTAACAATGTTTGGAAAATGAAGGGCAGGAATCTTCTGCTTATGGGACTCACTCCTTCCAATATGGTTTCTGTGTGCGTGCATGTGTGTGTGTGTGTGTGTGTGTGTGTGTGTGTGTGAATGTTTTCCCTTTGGGCATATGCTCTAGCTGAAGAAAGAGACAGAAAGTGAGAGGGAAAGTGAGAAATCAGCCCCCAGTGGGGGATGGCCATACCAAAACCTCTTCTCCTCCATTCCCCCCTGGGATCTTGGGCGCACACACAGAGACTATGAATTTCAAGACACCAGGTCCAGGACTCTGTGGTTGGCCATGTGGGAGTCCATTGATATAACCCCTGCTCCATCTGCTGGCCCCACTACTATGTATTTATTAGAAGATCTTTGTGTCTTCTAATAGGTCTCTTGTACCTTGTTTAAGGTTTCTCTTACAAACCGTATAGCTTGCTTATTGCTGCAGTAGCATGGCATGTCTGTAAAGCAGCTGTACCCTGAACCTGCTAAGATAAGAAGCTCTTTTCCCTGTTTAGATAGCTGATTGTTTTAATGTGCTGACCTCTTATGAATGACTTTGAGAATGAAACTTAGAAACTGTGATAAATACCTTGGCAGAATGGGTTTTTGACCTCATTGCCTCACTCTGTTATGAAGCTCACAGGACTACTTCAGTTTTGCTGAACATTGCTGTGAAAAACATGATTGAGAGTCCTGGGTCCTTCTGAAGCTATTTCCTGCTTTACACATTCTGATTTTATGAAGGCTGTAGAATTTCAGAATTCTTTCTTCAATACTTACCCTTTACTGTTTTTTTTAAGTACTATATACTGGGTATTTGAGAAAGTCATGACACATTTTTGCACAGAAAACTACAGAAAAACGCATCATAACTTTCCCGATGACTAATCATTTCAGCATAACTATTTTTCTTTCTTAGTTATGTTTTATGGTTGACTATGAGAGTTATTAATAATAATAGAACATTGATTTGAATGTTTTTTTTTCTCACTAGACAGAGAAAGAAGAATGATTCTTTAGCTGTTTGTATTAGACTCATGTGGGAGAAGCATCTATGTATGATTATGCTCTTAGTTATCTTTTGTTAAGCCTCTAGAATATGGTGTGCAAAAGGATTAAAATTAAATATTTATGAAATCCTAAAAGTGATAAAATTGTTTATTGCAAAATAAGATTTATAGTTGACTATATGCTTCCAATCTTTTACCATTGACCAAAAGCTATTAAAATTAGCTCATAGTTATTCTCTCAGCTTTTCTAACCAGCATAGGCTGTTTCAGGCTCTGACCAGTGACTTACAGTGAATCCTTTCAGGAGCTACATGGCCATCCCCAAAAAAGCACCTTTCTCAGATCTCTGAGACTAGGGATTCTAATTATCCATTTGTCATCATCAGTAAATGCTTATCTTAAGACAGAAATCAGTCACCTTGAAGCCCTCCCATTTTATACCTTTCTGCATATAATTATTTAAACATTTGTATCCCCAAGGCTTCTAACTTGGTCTTAGTTTATGCAACACTTTGCCACAGATAAATGTTAAAAATATTCTAAAGGCATTTTCAGGACATTTTATTGTAACAGGCTGGGAGTCTCCAGCTTTCTTTCCATTATAACCCAGTGAAAGCCTGGAGTGTATTTATGATTTTCAAGCTACACGGTTCCTGCAGGCAACTGCTAGTTTGCTCAGTTAAAGGGTGAGTTACCCACTCCTTTGAGCTGTCTTTAGAAATCTGTTAGGGTGGAGTCACAGGTGTTCTTGGGATGAGGATTTATGGGGAGCTACTATACCAGGTACTTCTGAGAAGTACAGGTGCCTTAAGGTGTTAGAAGCAGGTCTGTGACTCTTGAGGATGGCAAACTTTCTTAGAGACATTTCAAGTTTGCTCCATTAAATCAAAAGCAAATTTGTAACCTTCCCATACCAAATTTGTTTCAGCTCCTCAGGTGAAAGTGTTTTAGTATTAGTGCTTAATGTTTGAGAGTGCTGAGTAGGAAGTAGAACAGAGGCATTTTGACATCATTCTTTAGACCTGATCTATTTTCATAACAAACACCCTCTCTCTTTTATTTGTTTATTTCTTCAATGAAAACAAGAGAGAGACAGCACTCCCTTCTCATGTGCTCCTAACCTCACCATCCACCCCAGCATAAGCCAGCTCAAGATCTTGGACAGGTGTATGCCTGGTATACTCAGAGAGGTCTTCAGACATGAACTCAGAACCTTCCTAAGCAGGTCAGTCTCCCAGAGCATGGCTTTTGACTCCTGCACCATTGTCCAGCTCCTGGCCTATCTTCCTGAGTTACAAAACTGTGTATGGTATTCAGATGTTACAGAGATTTGCATGAGTTATTATTTTTTGAAAATAAGTCTAAATCTCCAAAGACAATGAATTTGTTTGAATAACTCTAGGCATTTGTGTTTTTTAGCATCACATATATTAAAAATAATTTTATAGCTTACATTGTAGTTAATGCTATCGTGTCAAATATAGCCCAAATTGTGATTCTTTTTATTCCCTAGTTGTTTTGTGACCCAAGTCTGAGATTTCATAGGGATTGGCTCTGAACTTCCCAAGAATTTAAAATATTTACCTCTTTACAGATAAAAATTTATTTAGGTAATACTACCTCCAAAAAGTCCATTTATACCATCAACTTTACTTGAATAAATTTGTAAGATGTGCTTTTAACATAAAGATCTGACTATTCTCTTGAACTTAGATTCTTGGCCTTGAAAATTATTATCTTAGTGTTCCTTCTTTCATGAATTTGAGTTATCCCTTCTTCTTCTTATTAAAACTTTTTTATTGTTTTTTTGAGTGTGACCTGAAAGAATCATCTGGAGTATTTTATGAAAAATCATATATTCCTGGGGTACCTGTGAATCTGCATTCTGCTAACTACTTCATGTTATTCCGATGCACATAGCAATGTGAAAACCACAGTTTTCAAGGCAGGCCCCAAAGGGTATTAGACAGGTAATCACTTTTTTGAAGCTGAGTGGCCTTAGAATAGACACCCTTGGGATCAGCAGTTGCTATAATGGCTATGTTGGTGGACTCCCGTGTAGTCGACTGCGGTTTGAGTCCCAGACCTGGTGGTTTAAACTCATGCTGGGTGCGTGTGCATGCGTGCCCAGGATCCTGAGAGGAGAGTGGAGAAGGGATTATGGCGTGGTCATCCTGCCGGGGCGGGGGGGTGACTTTTCGCTTTCCATTTCTCTGTCTCTCTCTGTCTCCCTGAAGAGTGCAAACGCTCTATAGCAAGAACCTCTCAAAAAAAAAAAAAAAGAATGGACAACTTTAACAGCAGTAAGTGTGACTTCCTTTAGATCATGGCATCATGGATGAGTCATTCAACAATCAGGAAATGAGGGACTCAGTTATAAGTAGTTGAAAACATGTTTTATTTCTATTATTGAATAAGATACCATTCATCATAATATATTTGATAATTATAAATGAAAGTGATAATCTGAGTATCTCAGAAATTTTCCCAAGCATGGACAGATATTGGACAGACATTCTTGTACAAGTAAGAGACACACTTATTTTGGGATAAACATATTGGCATGTATTTACCATGAATATAATTGTAAAGCAAAGAAAGCAGAGGCATTTCCTTGCAAGTCAGCCTGGCTTCTATACCTACAGAACTTGGTAGATCTACTGATATGCAAGTAGGCTTACTGCCAGAGTGTTAGCTGAGGAAAGAAGCACTTTTAGGTTTTGTAGTTATTCTGAGATGCTTGAGGAAATCAGAAACTTTGAAAGAAGGAGGGGGAAATGTAAGTAAATCAATTGTTTCCACCAGGAATTGGTAAGAATAAGATTGAAAGGAAGAATGAATTCTGGTCATTTAGAGATCTACGATTTCATCACAATACGTCATTTTCTTCAAGAGCTGGTCAAAGTTGCACTGAGTTGATTATACTAATGCTTGATCTCATAAGTGCATGTTAATGGGAAAACATGGTGCCTTCATTTCACCCAGAGACCTAGTACTCGATTGTTTTAGCATCTTTGGGCTTCCGGGAGCATTAGAGTGTGGTCCTCAGTGATCTCTATTGATAATTTCACATACTATCATAGCATTTTTCTTGTTTTTTTGTTTTTTTTGTTTGTTTGTTTGTTTTTTAGAGCGTTTTGATATAGGGCATGTGTGCTCGCCAGAAAGACAAAGAGAGACAGAGAGACAGAAAGCGAGAAATCACCCCCCAGGGGAGATGGCCACGCCTCAATCCTTTCTCTCCATTTTCCTCTTGGGATCTTGGGCATGCACGCACACGCACCCGGTGTGAGTTTAAGCCACTGGGTCCAGGACTTGAACCGTGGTCGACTACATGGGAGTCCAATGACATTGCCATTGGGCCAACTGCTGGTCAGTCTTGTTTTTATTCACTGTGGACTGGCATCATATGTTAAACCTATATGAAACTTTTCCTACAGTTTATTGAAATGAATGTGATATAATCCTATCTTCCAGATTATTTTCAAAAGATTTATGACTAATTGATGATCAGAGCTGGAATTAACCCATTGCATAATCCTTGCTTCATATTCTGAGACTCCTATGTGAAATATATATTCTATAGTGTGGAGCCTTTGCTTTTCTTGGTTGTTTCTGTTTGGTTTTATTATTTTTTACACATTCAGTCATTCCATATCATTATAGCAGGTGGAATGCATTTTCCCAGCATGAATACACTGTATATTAGTTGAGTTGAAGATATTATCATACACGTTACCACCAACTGATGTTTTTTTTTTTCATTTCATGTGTCGTAAATGTTCTGCTGCTTTCTTTTTCCTCTTGATTTCCTTCCTCTTACCCTCTCCCCTCCCCTATCCTCCATCATCTTCCCACACTGTCCCTAGTATTCACAGTTGTTTTGGAAGATATAAAAGCATGCAGAACAAGTGTGGTGCCTTTGAGCTCCATTGTTCTGCATTGTTAGTGTAAATAAATCAATTGTTTCCACCAGGAACTGGTAAGAATGAGATTGAAAGGAGGAATGAATTCTGGTTATTTAGAGATCTATGATTTCATCACAATAGGTCATTTTCTTCAAGAGGTGGTCAAAGCTGCCTTTTTATTCAAAGGCACTATTGTGAGATTATCCTGTAGTTTGGTTGTGCCAGCACCCTATGGATGGTCAGTATGCATGTGGTGTATTAGGTAAGAAATAGAACTATAATTGGGGACATTAGAGATAAATAGAACTGATCATTTACATGTGGAGCATAAGTCCAGATGTCAGCCATTTGCCATCCACAGTAACTTTAAAGATAAACTTGATGTTTATCTTTATGCTGTCTCCATATTCTCCTAATGAGCATACACTCATAGTCAGTTCTACCTATTAGGAAAACCTGATTCCTTTGCCACAATCTATTGCCACCACCTCTAAAAGATGCTCTGCCCGTCTTGTTCCTGCTGTTTATCTTACTGCTATCATCTGTACATACATGGTCACAGCCCATCAGTGGCCTAGGAATAAGGGTCATGACTATTGGCTAACATGTGCTGGAACTGCTTACCTCATTTGTGACTACAGCCTTTCAAACCATTTTCTGCCTGTTTCTTCATTTTGTTTTCAATATTTTAAAAAATTGTATATTGATTTAATTGTTTATGTCTGCTTTTATTTTTTTTTTTGGTGTGTCTTAATAGTTTTAACATCTACCCAAATCTGTTTAATTTGAGTTCTCTTTGTAATTTCTAAGAGCCTAGGCTCTCAAGATAGAATTGGAATTTTCCCCATCTTAATTACTGGTAGTTTGATTGGGGGTTTTGTGCCAATTAAAATAGATTACACATGTCTAACCCGGGACAACACCCTCAAGTGACCTCCCTAAATACGATTTCTGGTCCCTTTCTTTCCTACCTTCATTGGAGGTACTTCGACCCCTCCATAATAACTAGACACAAGGGCTCTTTCCTGCATGTCATCTTCTGATACACCATATTCATTGATCTCCTACACAAACCCTTTCCCTGGGCTGTCCCAATCACTTATTTGTGAACCATCCTTGCACAGGTGGCCATGCTAATCTTCTCTGTACCGTTCCAGTTTTAGGTATATGTGCTGCAGAAGCAAGCAGCCCAAATCACACCTGACCACACATCCTAAAGCCAACTCTCAGGGGAAGTAGACTATGGCTAAAGTATATATATTTTTTGCTTCTGCCAAAAAGGATGGAAACTGCTTGCTTTTTGATTGATGTGAGAAAACTGATAGAGACTTGGCCAAAATGGGATACTTGGAGAGAAAAATAAGAATTTCCACATAGACCCAGTCTATGGAAAATTAAACTGAATCCTTCTGGGATTTCACCTGTCAATGTAAAAGCCTAATTTTCACAAAGATCTATTTCTATTCCAGTTCTCAAAAATTCTCCTTTCATTTTGATTATGAAAACATAAAGAAAGCTTTTAAAAATGTATATATTAATAAAGATATTCAAATACGCTTTCTCTTAGGGTCATTACTTACTACTTTAAGTTGTCTTGTAATAATGTTTTCCTTCCTAGAATAGAGGAGCCTTTCTGATAATCATCATTCTTAGCAAACACGTTATTCAGAAAATTGTAAAATGAAGAGCTGTTCATATTTTTCTCCCAGAAGTCATGAAATCTATTTTTGGCTTCAACTGTTATTTTTTTAAAGGTTTTTGCCATAGGGCACTTGTGCTTATGAGGAAGAGAGAGAGAGATAGAGACAGAGACAGTGAGAAGACAAGTGAGGAATCACCCGGGAATCACTAGGGGTGATGGCCACACCACAATCCAATCTCCTCCATTCTCCTCCTGGAATCCTGGGCACATGCACATGATGTGGTTTTTGAGCTGCTGGGTTTGGGACTGGAACTGTGATTGGCTATGAGAAAGTCCCGTGACATAACTACTACATCACCAGCTAGCCCTGACTTCAACTGTTATTTACCGAAGAGAGCAATGCTACCTTGGTAAGAAAACTAAAGATAATGGAAATTAAGCATTTTACATTATTTTTTACTTGCCATAAATGTATAGAGGATCTCCTTTTTTTAAATAAGAAGGGAGAATTTGGGGAAGAAGAGAAAGGAAAGGAAATTTAGTTGTAAGATTCCATGCAAAGAGAATACACTTTCGCTTATGTGGCAAATCTTAAAATGTTGGATGATTTGAAATACGTGATGCTCTCTCCCTTAATTGCATGCAATTTGAACTATTCTGTGTGGAATGCTTCAGATGTTCTTATGTGGAATGGAGTACCTGTGAAGAGGCCTTCACTAGCTTGGATGTAAGAAAACACTGGATTAGGAAAACCTGACTTGTTACAACTATGCGGAAACCTATTCAGTGCTATTTAAAGATATGAATGCAGGCCAAGGCAGACACTAAGAAGTAGTGCTGGGTCCTGTGGAATCAGACCATATTTGAATCGCAGATTGGATGATTCTTTCCTAAACTGAGAACAGCTTGGAGTCTTGTTGATTCACACCTCAAGAGGGAGGTAGACAAAGGCTTCTGGTTTTTCAGTTGAGTCACCTAATTAGATTGAGGATTAAACAGAAGTTCAATATCAATGCTCCAAGTCTCCAGGTGTTAGGGCTAACCAAAAGGGGAAGAAGAGAGTGTGCAGTAAAGCAGGAAATATTGTTATCTAGAAGTTCTAGGAATCTGTATTTGACAAATTCAAGCAAGGCTAATAGGTCCTGAAGAGAATAATGATTGAGTGTACCACAGAGTTTCATGGGGATGTTAACTTAAACACACTTTACATTAGAAGAGTTCCTTGGAATGCTGTCAAAATGCCAAGCTAGAAAAAAACTTTGGGTGGAAATTAGTTGGCTTTGCATTCCCCATGTGATGATATAGTGGAAGTTAGTTGTGTAAGCTGAGGGCAGATCATGAATTTTATCCATGTCATATTGAAGGAAATATCATTTATACTTTTTCAACTAGTAGTGGGTCTAAAATTATTACAGAAATATAGGTACTGTGCAGAGCGATTAGGCTGCTGGGCTCCTAGCTTACTATCCTTTTAAATTTCCATCTTTATAGAGTTTCTCAGATATCCTGTTTCCATTTTTATGTTACTGAATGCTGTTGAATTTTGACATAGATAGACTACCAATTATTTCTTAGAAGTGTGGAAAAAATGGAGAAGTTCATATGGAAGTTTGCATTTCAATAGATACAAAAGCAATATGTAGAGTATTTAGATAAATTATATATGTAGCATGAACATTGAAGAGTTTAACAGAGAAGTAGATGGGTGAATAGATAGGTTCCTGAACGTAGGAAGATTATGATGGCAGAATTGTTACATTTATTGTGCTGTGATTTCATCACTATATTTGGCCTCAGAAATGCCTTTCTCATGCTGTCATGAGAAAAATAGCGTAGAACTTTTAAATTAGAAAATTACAGCTGATATTTAGTTAAAATAAATTCAAATGATTTTCTTAGTGGGAGGAAGGTATTACTGAAAGTTAAATATTTATACATATGAATTATATTCTAAATAATTATCACATGTAATCATGTAAGGTTACAAGTGTTTGACCCAAGAATTTCTTTTTTTTTTTAGAGAGAGAGATTTTTTGTTTGTTTGTTATAAGTCATGTGCTCTTGTTGAAGAGATAGACAGGAAGACAGAAAGCAAGAAATCACCTCCCAGGGAGGATGGCCATGCCACACTCCCTTCTAATTCATTCTCCTCTTGGGATCTTGGGCACACACGTACTTGTACCTGCCGTGAGTTTTAAGCTTCTGGATCTGGGACTTGAACTGCAGTCAATCATGTGAGAGTCCAGCAACATAATCATTATGCCATCTGCTGGTCCCCATATAGTAATTTTTAACATTTACTTACTTCAAAGATATGTCAAATTAAAAGTAAGGAAGAAATGTGTTCTTGTTGGTTTGTTTTTATCATTATAAAATACATAGAAGCTAGCAGAGAGATTTTTCAATATTTACTTACCTGGTTTGTGTGTGTTATCATCATCTAACATCTATTATTCATTGCAGATAAGTTAATCAGTTTCTAAAGTGTATGTAAATGATATTAAAATGAATGGTGTGTTCTCCTTATCCTTTTTGAAGAAGTGATATGAGAACATCTATCACAAACAAAAATGAAAATAATGAGCAGCCTGAGAAACACATCACAACGCTTTTAGTTGGTTGACCTTTTATATTTTGATTTTGATGCTTCTTCTAAGAATAGTTGACAAATGGCAAATACTGTATTCCAAAGTGTGTCAACAATATCTTCCTGTTTAATAATAACCACTTTAGGGAACCAGCAGTTAGCGTAATGGCTATGTCACTGGACTCCCACATAGTTGACCGCAGTTTGCTCCCTGGACCCGGTGGCTTAAAACTCACTCCAGGCGCATGTGCGTGCGTGCCCAAGATCCCGAGAGGAGAATGGAGGAGAAGGGATTGCGGCATGACCATCCTCTCTGGGGGGGTGATTTCTTGCTTTCTGTCTCTATGTCTCTCTCTGTCTGTCTGGCGAGCGCACGCGCCCTATAGCGAAAACCTCTAAAAAAAAAATAATAATAACCACTTTGTACATTTGGAAATACATGGGGATTAAGACTATATATAGGGCCCGCTGCTCACATCTTTTTATTCATTTAAAGTATTTTATTTATGGAAGAATTCTCAATAAAATAAATCTTAAATGCTCTCTAGTATTTAATTGTATGAGTGTATACAACATCAGTAACAAACATTTTCATGTTGGAGAAATTTAGTATTTTTTTAAAACTTATGAGTAATTCTTAATACTTTTGAGCATGTAATTTTTATTATTTATTGAATGTGTACTAAGATATATTTTGGCGAGAGGAGAATGGAGGAGAAGGGATTGTGGCATGACCATCCTCTCTGGGGGGGTGATTTCTTGCTTTCGGTCTCTATGTCTCTCTCTGTCTGTCTGGCGAGTGCACACGCCCTATAGCGAAAACCTCTCAAAAAAAATAATAATAACCACTTTGTACATTTGGAAATACATGGGGATTAAGACTATATATAGGGCCCGCTGCTCACATCTTTTTATTCATTTAAAGTATTTTATTTATGGAAGAATTCTCAATAAAATAAATCTTAAATGCTCTCTAGTATTTAATTATATGAGTGTATACAACATCAGTAACAAACATTTTCATGTTGGAGAAATTTAGTATTTTTTTAAAACTTATGAGTAATTCTTAATACTTTTGAGCATGTAATTTTTATTATTTATTGAATGTGTACTAAGATATATTTTGGGACTTTAATTATTGGGTCTATCACTGAAAACGTGTTTAAAACTACTGAAACAGATTGTCAAGGTTCCATTAGGAATGGGTTACTTTCTTTAAAGTAGAATATGAGAATGTTTTTCAGCAGAACTAATTTAAAAACCAACATCAATCATTTACTTCTAATATTATTCTATACTTTAGACAAAAAGAATTAAGAAATCATTTTTTTTATATAATTGCTCCTTGTTCTTTAATTTTGTATTTAAAAAAGTCATAGTGCTTGGGACCAGCAGTTGGCATAATGGCTATGTCGCTGGACTCCCATGTAGTTGACTGCAGTTCGAGTCCCAGACTCAGTGGCTTGAAATCATGCCAGGTGTGTGTGCATGCCCAAGATCCTGAGAAGAGCATGGAAGAGAAGGGATTGTGGTGTGGCCATCCCCCCTGGGGGGGTGACTTCTTGCATTCTATCTTTCTGTCTCTCTCTGTCTGCCTGGCAAGCACCACACTGTAGAAAAAACCTCCCCAAAAAAAAAAAAAAAAAAAAAAGAAAGAAAGAAAAAGGAAAAGAAAAAATTTAAAAAATAAAAAAAGTTGTAGTGGTTTAAGCCATTGGTTCTGGAATTAAACACAAATATTAATTTAGTTTCAACAAAAATATGACCTTCTCTAATCCTCAGTTGGCACTTTTTTCTTGAATCTGTAGATAAAACACTGTTTACAGCAGTTTTATTTTAAATATTAAGTAAGTTTATTTAGTCATTCTGTATGGCTTCAGGCCCAGTATTAAGTGCTTAATCAATATTTTCTGCTTTTATATAACATTTCATGAGAGACAAGGATATCATCTCAGGGGCTGAGAAGTTAGAGTTTGAAAGTACCGTCGTGCAGATAGTCACACTGCAATTCCTTGTCCTCTCTCTCTCCCTCCTTTGGGGATTTGGACATGCAGACATACATGTCCAGCATTTCTAAGGATGCTAGCACTGGGATTTGAGCCATGGATCGGTCATGTCAAACCTGGCTGCCTTAACCACCAGATCATAAAGCCGATCCTAGGACATACTCTTTTTAATTTAGTTTTACCTCGTCTTAAAACAAATTACTCTGGATTTGTTCTTTTTTTTTTTTTTTCTTAAATACATGTTTATATGTTGTGTGGGCTGGCCGCAAATTGATAATCCTCCTGCCTCAGCCTCCCAAATTGCTGGGATTACAGGTTTATGCCACCATGTCCGATGGAAGTGAATTTAGTGAAAACATGTATCTGGGTTTTAAACTGAGTTCATTTGGATGAATTTGTTGACTCGTCGGCCATCTTCATTCGTCTTTCTCTATAATATTCTTTCTTGTTGTCCTTCAATAAGCTTCCTTTTTTTGTTTTCTTTTAGTAAGAAATATTATCACAATCTATAATAATGCTTCCAGTATATAGCATGTCATTTTCAACATGAACTTTTTGTATATTGTCTTAAATTTAGTAGTTCTGGTAAATGGCTAAAGGAGGTACAAACATCTCTGCCTAAATATGGCTTTATGATGTTAAGAGCAAGGAATCTTTAAAAACAAAGTTTCTCATATGAAATAAAATTTTCACCAAATAATATTTAATAGCAATACATGTATTTTTACTCTTTATTAAGTAAATGCTTATGAGGAACCCAGTTATAGCATTGTCTTAAATTAAATATAGGCTATAAAATCTTATAGAATATCCTCAAACACCTTATAGAAAAATATAATTCAGTTATTTATTGTAGGATTTTATCTAATATGAATGTTAGTTTCAGAAGACATGTAAACAAGGAGAAAAAATATTTTTTCTGGATAGTGTGCTGACAGCTTCTTTAATGCTTCATGAAAGAAATTGCAGTTGAGAATTTAGGATGATTATTGAAAAATATCTAGAAGAAGGAAAAAGTTGTATCACACAGATGATATAATGATGACTGCATCCAGAATTATCTAGCCATTGATGGTTTTTTTTTTTTAGAAGTTTTTGCTATAGGGCATGTGTGCTCGCCAGAGAGACAGACAGAGACAGAGAGACAGAAAGCAAGAAATCACCCCTCAGAGGGGATGGCCACGCCACAGTCCCTTCTCCATTCTCCTCTCGGGATCTTGGGCACGCACGCAAATGTGCCCCGCGTGAGTTTAAGCCACAGGTCCGGGACTTGAACTGTGGTTGACTACATGGGAGTTCAGTGACATAGCTGTTACACTAACTGCTGGTCTGCCATTGATCTTACGTACTTTAGCAGTGCCTGGTATTTCAAAATAATCTTCAAAGAAGTACCAAATTAACTGACTCTAGTATATACATGTGGAAGAGTAAAGAAGAGCTGACAAAAATCAGAAAAAGATGAAATAATAAAATCTGAAAATATCAGCATGTGAAAGATATAATGAAGTATCTTCATTAAATTTAAGAAGAAAAGAGGACTTTCTTTCCATTATGAAAATTTGTCCTTAGTTTTGAACTGAGACTCATGCCCAAATTTCAATTCTCCAAACAGGGAGAAGATGTGTCACTTTGGGCTTTCTCTAGTTCAGGAGACTTGTTAAAATAGAAAGGCCATTTTACAAAGTTCTCTTTGCTCATCAGTTTCACTTTTCGTGTGATCCAGTTTTAAGCTGTATTTCTCTGGATTATAGCACTAATGAGCTACCCTGGGAAAGTAAAACCTATCACTCTGGAGAACATATACCATCTCAAATTATGCAGTGTTACATGGGAATTTAGTGAGAATGGGGAAATATAGAGGTCTCTCCGTTAAGCCTCATTGAGTTGAAGATCTTGGAGTTTTTAGTGTTAGATCCATACTTAGAATATTATAATTATGCATTTTTTGAATAACTTTGAGCAATCTTTGGTCTCAGAAAATTAACAAGTAATACTTAATTTTTCAGATAAAAGTAATTAATTAGTCAACTTTTTTGTTATGGATTATGTAACATACTATAGCATATGACAAAAAAGAAAAAAGTCAAACACCAGTGGTGTTCTCAGTAATTAACAGAACTTAATGCCAGTGATCATCATGTCTATGTATGTAATTAGAAAAAGCATTATCATCATTGGGACCAGCAGTTAGCGTAATGGCTATGTCACTGGACTCCCACGTAGTCAACCAGTTCGAGTCCGGACCCGGTGGCTTAAACTCACGCTGGGCGCGTGTGCATGTGTGCCCAAGATCCCGAGAGGAGAATGGAGGAGAAGAGAATGCGGCGTGGCCATTCCCCCTGGGGAGTGATTTCTCGCTTTCTGTCTCTCTGTCTCTCTCTGTCTGTCTGGCGAGCACACGGGCTCTATACCAAAAAAAAAAAAAAAGAAAAAGCATTATCATCTTTATGTACTTTTGATTTCCAAATTTTCTAGCTAAACTTTTACATTGCTTTTTATAGTTGAACATTTTAGCGAAAGCTTTACTTGTTAAAATACAAGAAACAGATAAGATTGACACCCATTTCTCTTTTTAATAAATAAAATCCCAGTTTCACGTATGTTGATTTTATGCTCTTGATTAGCGTTCGAATGATATCTTCTATAGTTTAATCTTTTATTAAAGTTTATTTATTCTTTCATAAATGAAAGAAGAGTACAGAGAGAGAGAGAGAGAGGGAAACAGCAAACCGGCAGGGTCTTGATGCCACACTCCATCCCAGCTTCAGCCCGCCATAGAGATTTAGTCATATATGTGCTTGGTCTATTCTGAGGAGGGGAGTCTCTGGATATGAACCCAGAACTTTCCCATGTAGTCAGCATTATGGAGAATCCCATTTTATGAAACGCATTGTCTGAGCCCTGCAATTTTATCTTTGAATACAAACCATAGTCCCAGCTCAAAGTTCTGTATCTTCAAATGAAACTCACATGTCTACATCAAACCTATGATTTAACAAGTTTACTGTCCTTTGTACTGCCAATTCTAATGGTAGAGCAGAGAATAAAACCTTCCATTCAAAATAGAACTGTTGCAAAGAACTCCTAGGGGTGGTCAGATCTTTTTGATTATATTCTAGTTTTGCTTTTCAAGATTAACTTCCTGGCCAGTTTTTTTTTTTTTTTTTTTTTTTTTTAAACTCTGGTTCTTCCCTTTGAGAGACTCTTCCTTTTCCATCATCCATCATGGACTATATGATATATGATATATGATATGAGGTATGTGATGAGCATCTTCCTTCCTCTCTTCCTTTGGAGCTATGCAGCTTTATAACCCCGCTTCTTGCCTGTAGACAGCTGAGTATACAAGGATCGTCACAAGTCTTAAACAATCACCCATTCTTTCAGTTTAAGGTAATAGCCTTGTACACAGCACAGCTTTCTTAAACACATACTAGTCTTCCTGTTTTATTCCAGGCAATTCTGTGTGTGAATGCCCATTCCCACAGTGGCTTAGATTCATGTTCTCAGACATTCTATATTTCTTTTGTACACATACCTTCTCTATTATTTGAGGTCATCAGTCTGCAACAGACTCTTAGACTTTGACCCTAAAGTTATATTACTTATGTGAAAGATTAACTATTAAATTCTCAAGACCCAGGGTCATTATTTTCAAGACGGTAATTATTTTTGAGATTGTTTCTCCTATAAGAAGGCAGAAGGGTTTAGAGCATGGAGAAACAAACAAGAGGTTTCAATATGCCAGTCTGGAAGACTCATATTCCTTCTGCCTGCTGTCCCATGGCAGGCATCATATACATGGGAACACCTACTTTTGAGAGAACCATGTAAATAAAGTCTTCTACATCCTTAGGATAGCAGCAAAACAGATTTGGTGAGGTACGAGAGCAGAATTGATACTCTCCAAATATCAATTGAATATGATAGCAGGCGTGCATGAGAATGGTAGTTTCAAAACAACCTGCTCCAGACCCATAGATCTTTCATTTGTTTGTTTGTTCTGCTTTGTTTTTTAATGTTGGTCAGTTGAAGGAAGTCAAAAATACATATCTCTATTTTCCTGATTCCCCAACACAAATGGTCAATAACAACAGCAGCAAAGAAGAAAAAGAGATGACATCTGTTTGTGTATATGCATACATGCTTGTGTGTATATGTGAAATCTAGAGAGAGATACAACCGCAGGTCACTAAAAGTGACTCACAAATACAGTACATTATGAACCAAAACACAGAAGGATTCTGAGAATAGAAGAAAACACAAGATCTTCTGTGGGACACAGAAATCTACAAAAAGGGACACACACCCTGAAGGGACCGCCCTATTAGTAATAACGAGATCTGGGGCACATAGGTTACATTTACTGAATCTTTCTCCACTTTGAAAAGCAGGAAACAAATTCCAGTTTGAATGAGAAGACATGCAAACCCCCAGTTTTTGCAGGAAGCAGGGGGCAGAAGTGGTGGGCTGGGGAAGAAATATATATGGCAATTGGCTTGGCAACCATTAATTGAGACAGCTGGAAGAAACAATTAAATGCTAAATCACCACAATGAGAACCTGCAGTATACAGGGCTGAACTGTGAATCACACAGCTCTCCAGCATATTCTGAAATGGGACTATGGAGCAGAAATATGCCCCTAAACAGATGGAACCACTGATTTGATTAGAACCAGGTCTGAAATAACAACTCAAAATGTAAACTGCTACAGTTCCAATTTATTCACCATGATTGCTTTTAGCCACAATTCATCAGCCACTACTTCTACTGGGTAGGACTTTTCCCTTCAAATATGAGTGATCTTTAAAAATAAGCTAAGCTGAAGACTTAAAATTATGGAAAGATATCATAAGAAAGATAGTTAAGAATCACAGTAACAGCAGAAAGCCTATAATATCAAACCAAAAATGTAAATATGCTAATATACATTATTTCAAAGAATTGGAATAAAGAATGTGTCTTTTTTGAGGTAATAGTTTAAAAAAAAACGCAAAAAAATAAAGAAGTGATAAGGCAACGACAACAAAAAATGGAAGTGTTCTGGTATTATAAGAAAAAAAGCTATGTTAGAAATAATACTAATTTCATAGATATAGGGGGAAATAGGGAAAAGGAGAATAAGCTAGACATACTTGAGATAAATGAAATACAATGGAGATAATAATGTAACAAGAGACATTCAGTGTGTCTGTGTGCTGAGGTATGAATGGGTAATGTGTTTGTGTGTTGTGGTTTGTATATGTATGTATGTGTGTGTGTATACTTAATAGCTGTGATAAAGAAGAAAGCAAATGAAAAAAATTAACTGGAAGACATAGAAGGAATAATTTTTTTTTACAATAAAGACATAAATATGTAGATTCAAAGAGCCTCTCCAGGCCAGCAGATGGCATAGTAGGTTAAGTCTCTGAAGTCCCACATGACCATCTCTGGTGTGAGTCCTGGACCCAGTGGCTTGAAAATCATACTGTGTGGGTGTGCGTGAGTGCCCAAGATTCATGGAGGAGAAGGGATTGCGCCATGGCCATTCCCAGGGGAGGATTTCTCACTTTCCTTCTCTCTGTCTCTGTCTGTGCAGTGAGCATAGGCACCTTAAGGCAAAAACCACTAAAAAGAAAGAAAGAGCCTCTCTGTGTTTTAGGGAAAAAAAAAAGTGTTACGCAGAGGGATTAACACTGAGACATATGTTGGTGACTATGCTAGGCCTTATGGATTAAATGGAGCACGTTAGTTACTTAGAAGTCGAAAATTCGGACTGGTTCAGATATCTGTAAACAGAAACAGTCCAGTAGATAGAATACAATACAGTCGTATGTAGTCAAGTTATCCCTTGACTACAGAAGGTTGATGGTGAGTCTCAAATCTCTTTACGCGAAGACCTAAAGATAAAGAAACAAGGAAATCAAGGTTGCAGAATAGAAAGTAAATCTCTAAACCATGAACATTCAGAAACAATTCAATAAAATAGCTAGAGAAGATAAAAAGAGGTGGCATAATGTATAAATATGCTCAATTCCTCATTTTTCTTAGTAGGGATTCAGAGCATATAGATTAAACTAGGGATCAA
Source organism: Tupaia belangeri chinensis (assembly GCF_000334495.1). Lineage (NCBI taxonomy): Eukaryota > Metazoa > Chordata > Mammalia > Scandentia > Tupaiidae > Tupaia > Tupaia belangeri. Next base: position 3,395,807 of record NW_006159643.1, read on the forward strand.
TCCTCAAGAAAAAAATGATTTTAAGATAGTAAAATTTAACTGAGATGAACTTCTCTTTGAAATAAAAAAGTAGCAGTGTAAGTTCGTAAAGGGCTTTTTAGTTATATAGTGTATACCAGTTTCCTGTCATTTAAAAAAATCTGTTAGGTTTTAAGACAATTTTATCACTTTGTAATTTTTTTTCCTCCTAAGTTTGTTTCTTAATAATAAATGTGATTCTCAGGGAAATGACTATCACAGTAGTATTATACATTAAGTAATAATGATAATGACTTATTACATTAAGATTTCATAATTTTCTTCTTTTGATAGTGCTTCTCTAACTAATGTTTCTAATTTTTTCACTTTTTATCTTTTGTGGTTTCAATATTGTTGAGCTAAATGTGATCACTTTAGCAAAATATAAAATATTATTAACTTAATTGTTCTATAAAAGATACTTTATTTTAACAGCCATATTTCAGAGTTATATATCTTTGTTCTGAATTAACTAGCCCATTTTTTGTTATTGTTTTGTATTTTCATTGATGCTTCAACTTTAGAAAATTACTTCTTGCAAGTGCTAATGAGGAGTACATTTTTTCCAACAGCAAGCAAGGACTTAACTATGGAACTGTTATTAAAATTAATGAGTGTCACTGTTAGAACACAGTAAATCTATACCATTAATGTCTTCTAATTGTTAATCATCATTAAGGACTTAGAACATCATTATCATTATTTTTCCTAAGTTTTATTTGAACATTATTAGCACTAAAGAAAATTAAGAAAGAGTTAAGGTCTTAAATTTCTAAGTTGGTGATCCAGGATTAATTCAATTTTTTAAATAAATAGTATATCTTGAATTTTGCTGTATTGGAAGTTGCAACTAAAAATTGAGAAATATGTTACATAGATATCTATGAAAAGCAACTACTTTTTCGCCATAAGCTCTTGCACCTGGTGGTTTTGTATATTTCAAGTGACAGTCCCAAAGGACAAAAAAGCCTGTTTTATTATAATAGGTATTAATAGTTGTTAGCTGATTTCAAAAGAGTTTCATTATATTTTAATTCTAAGAATTAAAAGTGTTCTCAAATAAATTAAAAACTCCCCATAACTTCAAGTTCTCAAGTTGATATCATTTTAATGCCACCATTCACTTTAAACTCTGTTCAGCAAATTTGTTTAGCTTTGTCCTTTGTTTCTTCTGATTATCATTTAGCACGCTTAGGAAAGAGAGCAAAGACCCAAAAATCTTAACACCCCTGCCTCCCCAAGGTGATTTTAAGTGGGCACAGCTATCATTTTCCAGTTACTAATCCTTTTTCTATGAAGTGTATTATATAGTGGAAGTCCTTTTTCTGTCTCACAGGTAATAAAAAGTATTTTTACTTTCCACATTTCATCTGCAATGGCATTGGGTGGCTTTTAGCTCTAATTTGGAAGGGTGCATAAGATTCTGGAAGGCAGGAAAAATACCACGTTAAATCATAAAGAACTAGATTAGATATTTTATTCCTCTGTAAGTAAAGTAGAATATTTTACTGAGATTAGAGGAGAAAAATGCCTGGGTCCCACAGAAGACGCATCCTTATCTATTCCTGACCTCTCATTCACTATTGCTTGAAACTGTTTAGTTGACATTCTCTCAACCACTAATAGCAGCCATGATTGAATTTAAGATAAATACAAAGGACTGTTAGTTATTGTGAGTCAATGAAAAAACCAAAAAAAAGTCTTCTGTTCTTAGACGCAATGGACAACTGTTTAAAGACAGACAAAATGTGCTTTGTGTGTTGTGTTTGAACGAGACAGATGACGAGATAGTCCTCGGAGGGCGGAGTAAATCACCCCGTTGTCATTGTTTCCACAGTGTTGACCAACACGCTGCCAGGCGGGCTTCCCACTTCTGATTTAAATACATGATTCAGAATGACTTTGGAGGGTTGTGATACTCACGGATTTATGGCGCACTTGTATGTGGGATTCTCATCACTGTACAGCAACCCTGTCGTTTTTGTGACAGAGCCTGTTTGACTGGTTTAGGATTTATGGTGGAAATAATTCAGAACACAGTAATAATTTTCCCTTGGCAATTACACTACCATTTGGTACTTTGTCCCTAAGGGAAAAATGAATGCGCTGGGATCTATACATGAGTTTCGTAGCTTGATGTGGGGAACAAATCAAGGTCAGGATATAGATGCAGAACACACAGTTGCTCAATTCTAGGTCTGCTCGGAGGTGCTACTTCACAGTTTACAAAATACCCTCCCGTTTGCTGCCTTTTACCTTGCCCAAGGACCCTGAATAGCAAAGATTATTTTCCCCATGTTGTAAAGAAAGAAACCAAGACTGCAAATGTTGCCATTCTTGAAGTTTGTTATTCAGCTAATATTTTTAAGCATATATTGTATGAAGGCTTTATGGTACTTGCAGGGGATGTGGAGATAAATGAGGCTTAGCCCGTTTTTTAAAAACTATTTATTATGATGAATTTCAAATATATACAGAAAAGCTGGCAAGAGAGTATGTAATGAAACCCTGTATCCATCTCTCTGCATCAACAGCAATTTATTCACGGTCAGCCCTATTTCATATCCTCATCCAAATATTGTGAAGCAAAGTTTAGACATCAGATCAATTCATGAAAAATATTTCTCTATAGATCTCTAGAAAAATTATTTTTAATAGAATTATTTTATTTAATGTTATTTATTTACTTACTTATTTTTACATTTTTGACCTGAAAGGGACAGAGCAAGAGTGAAAGATAGAGAAAGCAAGCCACCAGGTCCAGGACTCAAACTATGGTTGGCCATGTGGGAGTCCAGCACCCTCAAACACCATGCCACCTGCCAGTCCCAAGAAATATTATTTTAAAGCATGACCACCTTCAAATGAACATTGCTCATCAATACCAAATGGCAGAAAAAGTTTACATTCCCAGTTGTCTCATAAATGCTGTATGCTTTCCACATTCTTTTTTTTTTTTACATTATGATTTGAATTAGGATATAGATAATGTTAATTTGTGATTACAGATATGTCTTTTAAAATTCTTTTTCTTTTTATTCATTTTATTGTCACTTACTGTATATTATTACAGCATGTAAAATGAATTTCTCCTCCAGAATACACTGAATATTGGCCCAATCAAAGATATTCCCATACTATGATATGAGTCCCCAGAGTCTGGAATTTTCTGGCTGCATCCCTGCTATGCACTCTCATGCATTCCTCTGTCCTTCCTATCACCTTTGAATTGGTCATTAAATCTGAAGCTTGATTCAGTACAGGTTTAGATTTTGGGCAAATATTTCAGAGATATATTTGAATATATTCCATGTTTATGTGTAGAACATGGCCTGGTGGTTAAAGTGGCTGGATCTTACAGCCACGGTTTGAATCCCAGACCTGGCAGCTTGAAAACATGCCTAGCAAGTGTGTTTTCATGCCCAAAATCCCAAAAGGAGGGGAAAATGGAGAAGAAGGGATCAAGGGGTGACTACACACCATGGGATGTGCTTTCTTGTCCTCCCCCTTTCTCTCTCTGGCAAGTCTGCAGCCTCTCGCAAAAATTAAACTAACAGATTAGTGGATAGTTAAATAGTTGTCTTTTTATGATATTTGCAGTTAATGCTACTTAATGTCTAGTTTTATTAAATCATTGCATGTTGCAAAACAGCGATTCCTTTTTCACTTGTAAATGCAATAGTTTTAGGAAAAACAAACAAACAAAAAAACTGACTCTCATTTGCTATTTGGTGACCCAGTGAAACAAGTTTTTAAATAAAGATAGGATAAATGATGAACTGTTTCCCGTATTTTTTAGTTTCAAAAATAATGAACAAGTTCTCCAGCATGCTCCATAGTGACCAATTATTTTGTTTTGATGTTAAGTATCATTTTGACCTAATAGACTTAAGTACATTTGATATGCTTCATTTAGTGGCAGTTCTTATTTTTATTGATACTACAAATGCTCTAACTTTGACCAATAGCTTCTTTAAAGTGGCTGCAGAGTTCAGATTCAGTGGGTTGCTATCACTTTGCTCGATAGATTCCTCCTGTCTCTTCTAGCTGCTGCCCTTAAACCTTTCCATGGAATCATCATTGCCTTTTCCATTGCTAAATTAGACTCTCAAGTTTTTGTTTATCTGTTTAAAAGATGCATTTAATTTTTGGAGTGCGATGCTGTCAAAATTACTAATGTTTGCATCATTCTAAAATTGTTATTATGGTTGTATGTTTAAACATTACCTAAGAGGAACCAGCAGATGGTATAATGGTTATGTTGCTGGACTCCTATGTAATTGACTGTGGTTTGAGTCCCAGACCGGGAGCTTAAAATTCATGCTGGGTGCATGTGTGTGCGTGTCCAAAATCCCAAGAAGAGAATGGAGGAGAAGGAATTGTGGTGTGGTCATCTTCCCTGACGAGTGAGTTTTCACTTTCAGTCTCTCTGTTTCTCTCTTTGTCTTCAGTGAGTATACGTGCCCTATAGCAAAAATCTCTCTAAAAAGAAAAAAAAAAGAATAAATAAAAAGAAAATTATGTAAGAAATTATAATGGCCTCATATGTGTATTGATACCTTCATTGGTAAACTGGAACAGGACTTGGTTTGGGGATTTCTTTTTGACATATTTGATTGAGGTAGGATGTCTTTGGGTTTCTTTCCAGGCACAGTCTGCCCAGCAATTATATCCAGAAAGCAATTTTCTCCATGGCTCATATACCATTATGTGTGTCTTTTACCTCTTTCTTCTCAGTCTTAGTATAGGACCTCCAAACCACTTTCCATGGTTTTAATTGTTTGTGTTTTTTTTTAATATTTATTTTATTTTATTTATTCACTCATTTATTTTAATTTGACCAGAGAGAGAGACACACAGAGAGAGAAAGAGAGAGGGAGAAAGTGAGAAAGGAAGCTACCAGGTCGAACTGTGATCTGCCATGTGGGAGTGTCCAGCCCCTTAACCATCACGCCACCTGCTGGCTCCCCATTGTTTGTGTTCTTATAGCACCCTGAGATGAAATATATTTCTGTTGTTTGAAGCATTCCCTCCTATATAAATTAAGGATCATGTATATGATTGCCTCCACCTTTCTTCTATAAATCACATCCTAGCCATCTATTTATTGGTTTTCCTATGTCAACAACTTCTAAAAGCAATGCTGTAATGTGTGCTCTTCGTGGAATATTGGAAGATTGTTGCTAACTGGAGTCAGAGTCTCTAGGCCAGACTCTGGATTGAGAGTGTTACTTGATTTATGATTAGATTGTGAATCCAAGAAATAGGGATCAGTGGTGAGAAAGTGGCTTCAGCAGTCATGGTCAAAAAAAAAAAAATCATAACCTAAAAGCTATTATCTACAATGCGTTCATTAGGGTCCCTCATTTTCAAGTCTCAGCCATGATCTAAATCATTCCCTCTGTTTTCATATGCTCTATCATGCTTTTCTTGTAAGACCTCCATGACTTCCAGTTGATATTGCCACATTCCTTTTTTCAGTTTTGCTTTCACTAGAAGATGGGGTGGAAAGAGAATTCAAAAGTATTAGCAGGTCTTTTTGGAATAGTGGAAAGAATATCACAGACTTGGGACTGGAAGACTGGGTTCAAATACCAGCCCCACCTTTATTTGCAGTATGATCCTGGAGGCATCAGGTAGCCTTTCTGAGCCTCAGTTTTGATCTGTAACGTGGGGATAGTAATATCGCCAATCTCAGAAGACTGTTCTGAGAATTTAATAACATACGTGTAAAGCACTGGCACAAGGACTGCCACACAGGGAATGCTGAATCTGAGTTAGCCAACACAGATAAGGGGGGGATAAAGTCCTTTTTTCCTTTGCTGTTCTACAAAAACTGGAAATATGCATTCATAAATGTATTAAGAATCACCATATAAAATAACTTTTAGCTTGATAATCAACTTTGGGTATTCCAAACAAAGAAAGTCATTCAGAATGTGTAAAGGCACTGTGTACAAACTTGATTATAACTCTGTTGTTTATAATAAGAAAAAAAGTATATAACCATAATAATAAACAATAGCGAACTATACTTACCTTATTTGGAATGGTTAGAGCCATTCCAAAGGTAATTGTGAAAAACTTTTAATATTAATATTATTATGTTAAATATACAAACTTTTAGTGCATTATAATGAAATCTATATAAAAAGCAACATTTTTGAGATAAGCATTAAACCAGAGGATACACAGTTATTTTATACCTTTATTATTTTTTAGGAGAGAGATTATTGCTATAGGGCACATGTACTTGCTAGGGAGACAGAGAGAGACAGAGACAGAAAGCAAGAAATCACGCCCCAGGGGAATGGTCACACCGCAATCCCTTCTCCTCCATTCTTCCATTGGGATCTTGGGCATGCACACTCATGTGCCTGGAATGAGTTTTAAGCTGCTGGGTCTGGGACTTGAACTGCAGTCAACTATGTGGGAGTTCAGTGACACAATCATTACACCATCTGCTGGTCCCTACCCAGTTATTTTTAAGCAGTTTGGTTCAAATTATGTTGTTTCTCTTTTTCTAATTTCCTATTTTTCATACATTTTTCCTAAAAAGCATGGGTCAGCCCATAGTTAAGGTGATTAGATCCCGCCAATGTTGCGGTTTAAGTCCTGGACCTGCCATCTTTTTATTTTTTTATTTTTTTGGAGAGGTTTTTCACTATAGGGCGCGTGCGCTCGCCAGACAGACAGAGAGACATAGAGACAGAAAGCAAGAAATCACCCCCCAGAGGGGATGGTCACGCCGCAATCCCTTCTCCTCCATTCTCCTCTCGGGATCTTGGGTACGCACGCACATGCGCCCGGCGTGAGTTCTAAGCCACCGGGTCCGGGACGTGAACCATGGTCGACTACGTGGGAGTCCAGCGACATAGCCATTACACAAACTGCTGGTTCCCTGGACCTGCCATCTTGAGAATATATGTGTGTGTGCGTGCCTAGAATCCTGAAAGGGGGGAGAAATGGAGTAGAAAGGATTGCAGCACGACCATCACCCATGGGGGGGTGCTCCTCCCCCACCACCTCTCTCTGGCAAGTGCACACACCCTCTGACAAACTGTAAACACAAAACAAAAAACAAAAAGTAGGAGCCATATAGGATGTTAGAAGTTTCACTGATTTATGAGCTTTTAGGTTAGTGATTTGATTTTCTAGACAGTAAACTCAACTTTTGCAAAATTCTCCTGGATTTTTAATTCCTTTTACTCCCATGTAGATCTTCAGTGCATTAGGTCACTGCCCAATAAGCAAAATTCCATATTAGCTGTAAGAATTGTGTTTTTCATGGGAATCATAAGCTAAGTGGATAATTTTTTCTGTACTAAATTCAGGGTATTTTCTATATTTAATTTATGGAATGGCTCTGCTAATTAACTCAAATTGGAACATACAGCTTTCTGTAAATAAAATACATATTCTTTTAAAAATGTATGTTTTGCTTAAACAATTTATCCGTCACCTTCCCAAACTATTTAATTCTGTTTTGCAACAATAAATAGTGCATGGACAAACTTCTGAAATACTTTTATTCTGGTATCACCATAAGAAACTTTCTAAAGCAAATCACATGCACAGCTTATCTTAAAAAATTATAGTCTCTGTTTTCATGCCATCTATTCTACTCACTAAGAATAGTCTGTATAGTAAAGGTGGATAAACTAAACTTATATTTCACTTTGTTCTCATCTTGAAAGTCCACATAGCACATTTGAAGTTCACTCTCCACAGCTTCCAGTTACCCTTTTAAAGCATAAATTAGATCATATCAATTCCTAGCTCAAAACTTGTGCTGCTTTTTCATTGCACACAGAATCACTAGGTCTCTGCAGGGGAAGAGCAGGAGTCATGGGTGGGACCATCTTCTTCCACTGAGTCACCTTCCAGGTGGATGAGAATGAGAATGAGAATATCATATCATCTTGGGGCAGGGCAACCAAAGTGATTGATGAAATGAAGGAATTCTCTCCATCTGATTTGAAGACACTGTGATACTCTACATTTAGAGTGCCTCCATCTCTGATGAAGACTTATAAAGAAGAGAAGCTTTGGAGCTGATTGGAACAAGCCAAGAAAAGATGTGGAGGTCACATATGACCAAAGGAAGGCTAAGAACTAGACTGAGAGTGAGGCTGTTGCCAATGAGCTCTTCTTCAGAGAGGACATCACATAGAGGAGGGATGCTCCATGTCAGAGTACCTGGCTAAACAGCCAGAAGAGAAAGACCAGGTGAGAAAGAAGCAAGGACACATTTTACAGAAAGCAGCCAGCCATACTGGAGGAGAGGAGTCCAGAGTGCTATAGTTACCATGGAACAAGATCAGACAGCTGTCAAAAAGGTGGAAACAAAGTTCAATCAGCTTTGTCTCCAGTCCGTGCTGATCTGTAAGCCATGTTCCCCGGTTTTACCACCAGAACTCCTGGCAGACTCTCAGCTGCTCTGTGCTGGCCAACCAGTGAATGCTCTGGTTCATCAAGCCAAAGAGCATGCTTGAGAAGAGGAGAAAATCAACTTTCGGAACAAGCAAAACTCTTTCAACCTTAATTCCAGAGATGGAACTTTTTTTTTTTTTTCCTTTTCCTAAGAATAAATTACCCATTTAAAGACAAGAAAAGAAGCACCAAAGAGTGGATTCAAGAGAATCATCACATTTTGATCAACAACAATTTGAAAAGGGCATTCTCTCTCCCTTTTTACCATTTATTCAGCTTCTGTTGACCACAAACTCTTTCTCTTCTGGTCATGCTCCATAACTTGGTGACTCTCCACTCTAACAATGTTAAGCTATTTGGAGTGGAAAAGAGAGGGGAGAAAAGAAATTTGGGGGCAAGTATGCTAGATGGAATTGTCTAGGCCATGGCAGTTTGCTTTCTTTTTCTTTTCTTTTCTTTTTTTTTATTAATTTTCTTCTTTCTTTATTTTTAATTTCTTTTTCTTTTGTCTTTGTATAAGAGCAATTTCATTATAACTTATTATGGTGATCATGCAAGTAAAAAGACAAAAAAGAGAAAATATACCTCTTGCTGGATTGATGTTTATGATTACAGGTGAAATAAGGCAGTTTAAATACTTTTCTCAATGTTAAGGCCACGTGGACTTGTAGATTTCTTCCTTACAGTGAATACTGACATCTTCACTCCCTATCAATAAAGAATAAAATGGGACCAGCAGTTAGCGTAATGACTATGTCGCTGGACTCCCACGTGGTCGACCGCGGTTCGTGTCCCGGACCCGGTGGCTTGAAACTCACGCCGGGCGTGTGTGCATGCGTGCCCAGGATCCCGAGAGGAGAATGGAGGAGAAGGGATTGCGGCGTGGCCATCCCCCCTGGGGGGTGATTTCTCGCTTTCTGTCTCTCTGTCTCTCTCTGTCTGTCTGGCGAGCGCACGAGCCCTATAGCAAAAACGTCTCAAGAAAAAAAAATAAAAAAATAAAGAATAAATTTACTGGAAAAAAAAAATCTGAAGTCCTTATTATTTAAGGACCTTCATGATCTAGTTGCCATAACTTTTTGCAGCCTTCTTCCCTATCCTCTGCCTAACTCCACTGTATCCACAAGGACCTTGTGTCATTCTTCCAACATTCCACATTTGTTCTGTTAGTTGTTAGTTTTAGAACCTTTGAACTTGCTATTTCCGCAATCAGAATTCCCTCCTCTAAGATCTGATCACCTTGTCTTCTCCCTCTATACAGGTGTCGCCTTCCCTAGCCACCCTATTGTAATCATTCTGCCCGCAATTCTCATTGCCCTAACTTTGCTTGCTTTCCTTTCATAGCACCTGGGAGTCCACCATGTATTTATTTGTGTATTAAGTCTAATGTGATAAATGCCATGAAAGTGACACGTAAACAGACGTTCAAGGAAGAAAGGAAGCATTTTACCCAAAGTGGCATTTTGAGAGGCAGCCTCATGTGGAGGAAGCAATAGGAGCTTTCTTGTCAGTCCTGGCTTTGAGTCCCAGCTCTGCCACTTCTTTGCCAGGTGTGCTTGGCAAGGTGCTTATTTTACGTAAATGTTAGTTCTGTTATCGTTTTTTAAAAAGGGCATAATTGTAGTAATTATGATGCTTACTATTACTATTCTTAAGAATAGTACACTGAAGAAAACTTAGAATATCTTTCCAAAACATCATAACTGGTATATAGCGTGTCCTCAATACATAATCATTTAAAATTATTAAGTTAATAGATTTCTAGAAAACTATTCATTGACTTTGGCTATAAAGCTTAGGTATTTTCCCCCTTTTTGCCAAATGGCTTGTGTCTATGAGCTCTCCTAATTAGTGGGCAGATATAGAACTTGTTTTTAAACACTGTTATGTACCTGGAAGACCCTCTATATTAAGATGAGGTTTGATTTCTTGTGAAACTGTGTTTGAATATGAAGTATGGAGAGGAAAGTCTTTTGTTATGGTGGTGGTAGTGAAACTGTGCAGGTTGAACAGTTTATGTCTGGATGTTTTATTTTTGGTTATTTAAATGTTTACTAAAGAATTGACCCTGGGAATTAGCCTTGCCAACTTATTTCCTAGTAGCAAGAAATTTCGAAGCCCTCCATCAGTTTATCTAAATGTATGGTGTAAATAACACTATAGCTTGTAAGAATGTAATTTTCTGATCAAAGCAAAAAAAGCGGAGATGTTCATACATTGCCTCTGCTTTCATACTGGCTACAGAACTTTTATTTTGGCATTGACTGGCTCATCTAAAACTATTGGCAAGATAGCAATGACATTTTAAAATGTGTATCATTAATAAAAATAATGAGAAAAATATTATAAATATTACACTAATGGAATTTTTTCATACTGCTGCTATATTTTAACCTTTGAAGATGCTCAATTTTTAAAAAGTGTGCTTATGCTTAAGTTTTAGTATGCTTGCCAAATGCTACCTTTTCTTAAGTGCTATGACATTATTGCCATAATTCAATTTAGTTTAAGGAACATTTATTGATTGTCTGTTTTGTGCTAGGTTCTCCATTAGAGAGTGAGGATAAAAAGATGAGTAAAACTCATTTCATTTTCTTAAAGATCTAAGTTCAGTAAATGAGAAATAAAATATTATAACAAAATTATTACCATTATGATAGTTATGAATAAAGATAGCAAGGTATTATTTGAGCCCAGAGAATAGATATCCATGTCAGTTTCAGGAGAAGCCTTCCATGGAAGAGAAGGAGCAAGAGGAGGAGGCACTATGGGAACTTTTTCTGCGCAGTTATTCACAGTCCTAATTTTATGGACTATTGTTAAGAAACTTCCTCTTTCATCTACTCAGGCAAAGGTTCAGCAATGCTCAAATTACCTTTATTTTCTTAGGAATTGACCAAATAGACCACTGGTTGACAGAGATAACTCTCCCATCTTTTTCTCTTTTTATTCTGTGGTACTGCAGGGACAATCACAGTTTCCCATCTGTATCATAGTATGTTCCCACAAAGAATATATAAAAGTTGGGACCAGCAGACGGTGAAATGGTTATGTCTCTGGACTCCCACATAGTTGACCATTGTTCGAGTCCCAGACCCAGTGGCTTAAAACTTATGCCAGACATGTGTGAGTGTGTACCCAAGATCCTGAGAGGAGAATGGAGGAGAAGGGATTGGGGGGTGGCCATCCTCCTGGGAAGTGATTTCTCACTTTCTGTCTCTCTGTCTCTCTCTGTCTTTATGGTGAGTGCACGTGCCCTATAGCAAAACTAGATCTTTCTCAATAAGAAAAAATTTATGAAAGTCTTTCCATAATGAACAATAAAGAATAACAGATAAAATCTAGTAAACTTTTTAATTAAGCATTTCAGTAAGTGCTTTACAAATCAGCCCTAAGGGACAGTGATAGTGTCTTCTGCATATAATGTGAAATATGTAGTAGACTATTTATTGGCTTTAAATGAATACTCAATTAATGAAGGGTGTGTATGATCTGGAAGGTCTGAAGATTGTGCTTACCTCCTACGTCCACAAGTTTCAAGGACCTATGAGTGGGAAAAAAAAAACTCACAGTAAAATAGATTGTGTGTAATCCACCCATCTCAGTAGATTTAAGTGTTAACATCGCAGGAATTCAGAGTGTTTTATTAAAAGCTGTTCTGGATCTTAGGTGAAAACAAAGTCAGCTAAGATCGGAGAATTTCAACATCAGCTAATACAGTCTCTTTTTAATCTCCTTCTTTTAAAAATACTCTCTTGCATGCCTGAAGATATATTTCATTGCAAGCCCCAGTAAATTGGAAGAGGAGGGAAAGGAGGGAAGGGTAAGTGTGTGTGTAGGGCTGGAGGAGGGGAGGAGTAGCTGTGTAGCTGGATATGGAAAATCTTTTATCTATTTCCTTAACATTCTTCGTGTGCCTCTCTTCTCATTGTCTTTACTTTGATTCCTAAATCATTTCTTATGCCACCCACACATAAACAGCAGAAATGATAGATAACATCTATAATCTCTCCCTCAGATATTAATGAGACACACTTAATTTTACATAAACTATTCTTTGAATTTGCTTTTTTTTTTTTTTTCCCTATTTTTCCAGCAAGTTTTCCCAGTGACAATGCAAATTTAGGGAAAGTGCATTTCAGCATCAGGACCCTAAGTGTGCTCCCTGCTGGGCTGATTACTTGGAGCTAATGTAGTGTCCATTCACTAGATTCCACACACTCCCCTATATTGATTGCATTATCAGTAGTAGTAATCACAGATTTCATTACCAGCTAATTACACAAACACACATCTAAGCTAGGTAACTTATTCACCGGCATTATCTCTTACATTCTTAATTTTGGGATGAAGCTGATCACCCTGTCGTCCAATTAAGTGGAGCAATATATTTTGGCCTAGTAGGCTTAAATGCAAGTATATTGAATTATGTCCTAAGTAATTACTTACGTATGTTTGTAACAAAGCAGAATAAGGGCCATTTGAGTTTCTTATTCTATCTGAATTTTGTTTCTTATTCTGTTTGAGGATTACATTTGAGAAGGTTAATTGCTTTAAAAAATAGACCCAGAAATTTGGATCAAATATTGCAGAAGTTATTCCCTGCTTACATTGAGACTGGTGTGAGAGCTGACACTTGGCCATGCAGTTGTCTGGGGACCTAGGCAGATTGTGGATATATTCAGTACAAGACTTTCAAGGTCACCTGGATGATTCACTCCAGGGAAAAAGAACATAAATGCATTAATGGCAGGTGTCTACAGGCAATGCCAAAAGTGAAGCACATTCATATTTTATTGGGTAGATCTTAGTTACATAACCATGCCTAAATATTAGGAAGACTGAAAATTATAGTCTGTCCTAGGAAGAAGACAAGAGAATGGATTTTGGGGAGTAGTTAGCAATTTCTGCTAATTAGGACTTAAAACAGAACTTACTACATTTCTCTATTCAATGAATACTTGTTTGTCGTTATTGGGAACTTCAATCAGACTCGCTTTTCTTTTTTCTGTTTTTTAAAATTTTTTACAATAAGCCAGATATCTTATAAAAGTTAGATCTAAGCCCTACCTCTTAGATTTGTGAATATCAAGCAACTGAAAAAAGGGAGAATATAAAATCACAAAGAATTTTTCAAGTTTGTCAAATGAATTGTGCCCATGTAATTATAATTCTTTTTTCAGCAGGTTAAATTATAGATTTATAGGCTAGAATAAAAGGTTTGGGGGCTCAAAAGGTATCTTCTAGTTCATCCTTTTTATTATATAAACAAGGAAATTGAGAGCTAGAGATTTAATTGCATGCCTAACTGTACAAAAAGTGTTAGTGGGAGAGTCAGGTTAGGCTCTTTCTCAAGTCTAAGTCTCTTTCCATAATATTGTTTGTCACTTTCTTTGTTTGCAGTTATATAACCCACAAAGGAAAATCTGTAAGTTACAAGTCTATGAAAAAATGTCCATCTATTTGTATAGATGAAGTAAGAAACAACAAGTTGTTATTGAAATAGGACTATCATGTCTACATCTGTATCTGGGAAATATATCCAAACAGCTTTCTAGAATTTCTAAACTTATCTGAAGATCTGTAATAAACTAGCTACTTACTAAAGGTTATTTTTTAAACAACTATATTACTCTTCTTTTTCTTCAACAAAATAATAATGACTTCTAAATAAATCTTCAAGTTTATACAATCCAGGACCAGCAGTTGGCGTAATGGCTACATTGCTAGACTCCCATGTAGTTGATCATTGTTCAAGTCCTGGACCTGGTGGCTTAAACTCATGCCGGGCACATGTGCATGTGTGCCCAAGATCCTGAGAGGAGAATGAAAGAAAAGGGATTGTGGCACAGCCATTCCCCTGAGAGGGGGTGATTTCTCGCTTTCTGTCTCTCTGTCTCTCTCTGCCTTTCTGGCAAGTGCACGTGCCCTATAGCAAAAACCTCTCAAAACAAAGTTTATATAATCCATGACATATGTGAAAAGGATATATATGTGTGATCACTATATTAATTAATATTTAGAATTAAAAGCTCATGGGAAATACATTACAAAATCTGAAATATTGTAAAATATATTTCTTGTAAGAAAGCCAATAAAAAAATTTAAAAAATAGAAAGTACTATTCTTGGAGCCAGCAGCTGGCATGGGGTTAAGGCACTGGACTCCCACATGGCCCACCATAATTCGAGACCTGGATCTGGCTTGAAAATCATGCCAGGCACCCATGCATACATGCCAGAAATCCTAGAAGGAGAATAGAGAAGGGAGTGCTGTGTGTCTATGTTCCTGGGGGGGGTGATTTCTTAGTTTGCCTCTCTCTGTCTCTGTTTCTCTTTAGTGAGCATATGTGCCCTCTAGGAAAAAAAAAAAAAAAAAAAAAAAAAAAACCTAAAAACGAAACAAAAAAACAACTATTCTTTTACTGTGGGTGAAAAACTCATGAGTGAGAAGTTTAACTATTATTTGGATGCTATACTAGAGAAGGTTGCTGAGTCTGGACTAATGAGCAGGAGGTTGTTTGGCAGCAGGAGCAGAGCAACGCCTAAATCAAACGAACTTGTTTCGTGAAGCTCTTCCGGCAGTGATTCTGACAGTGAAGATGACAAGAAGTTGAAGAGGAAAAAGCAAGTTGCTCCAGAAAAACCTATAGAGAAGCAAAAGACTGGTGAAATTTCTAGAGCTCTGTCCTCTTCCAGAGACGCAGCAGCAGCAGAGATGGTAACATGTTTCAGATTGGGAAAATGAGCTATGTCAGTGTTCGGGATTTTAAAGGGAAAGTTCTAATTGATATTAGGGAATATTGGATGGATCCCGAATGTGAAATGAAACCAGGAAGAAAAGGTATTTCTTTAAATCCGGAGCAATGGAGCCAGCTGAAGGAACAGATTTCTGACATTGATGATGTAGTAAGAAAACTAATGTCCGAACTGTATAAAACCTGTACAGTTCTAGTTGTTTTAATCTGTCTTTTTACATTGGCTTTTATTTTCTAAACGTTGTTTTCCAAGCTGCTGTATATTTGGAGTGCAGAACAATTTGTAAGATGAATACTTTTTTAAAATGTGCATTATTAAAAATGTTCCAAGCAAAGCTAACTGTCAACTTTATTAAGGATTGCTCTGTGCCCAGTACCTCGTGTAAAATAAAATCAAGTAATACAATCTAAAACTAACAAAAGAGAGAGAGAGAAGGTTGCTTATTTAGTAGTTGTCATCATAGTCTAATCTCATGTTATTTCTATAAAGATGTATACAATGGAAATTGCACAGGAAAAGTAACACAAATCTAGATATACTTAAATCATACACCTTTAGGAAATTCTAAAACTGTGAAATTTGGAGTTATCTCACCATACACTCATGCTCTGCATAGTGATAGTATGGTCAACTATGATCACAGAGACGCTGGCGATCCTGTAAGATTATAATAGGTCTAGCACACTACAGCCTAGGTCTGTATATACCATCTGGGTTTGTGTACATACACTCCATGATGTTTGCACAAGGCAATAACCTTGCAATGCCTTCCTCAGAATGAATCCCTGTTTAGCCACTCACAACTGAATTTATTTATATCATATATTAACTATGGTTGATCTTACAGCATGGTTGAATCAAAATCATTAGATTGACCCAGATTTTGTTTGTTTTCCTTCAAAGGAAAACTGAAGCACAATCTTCTAAACTGGTTTTTGTTGTAAACTTTAGAAACACAGCTATAAGCTAATATTCAGCTATAGAGTAATTCCTGTTTTTCACATTGAGTGAGAACTAAATAATTTGGCAAACTTATTTTAAGTGAAGATGAGAAAAGACTGCTTCCCCCCTGTCTACCTTCCACCATGCACAAATAAAAAGGTCTCTTTAATTTTGTGATGCAAAAGAAGTGTGAGATGTAGATAAGGGGCATGACCAGACTCGGTTACTTTCATGCAGCCTGTCTCATGTTTAATCTGCATTCAGTTGATTTTTGCCTTCTTCTGTTTAGATTGCTATGACAAAATACCTTGGACTTGTTAATTTATAAACAGACCATTTTTCCAACAGTGCTGGAAGCTGGAGGTCCAAGATCAAAGCTCCAGAAAATTTACTTCCTGGTGAGGGCTTGCTGTCTGGTTCAAATGTGGTGCCTTGAGGTGCCCTTACCTGGCACTGTAGAGAAAGGCTAAAGGAGCTGTTTGAACCCCTATGTAAGGGCACCACTCCCTTCATGATAGGGCGGCCTTCAGACTTAGTCACTTCTCAGAGGCCCTACATCGTAATTCTGTCACACTGGATATTAGGTCTCAACCTATACATTTTGGAGAGACATTGAAACATAGTAATTATTAATATACACAAATCTAGCAAAGTGTATAATTATTAATATAAAAAGCCAACAGAATATCAAGACTAAGACTCTCTTGTAACATATACTGTAGACTGTCATTTATAGTGCTTTGATTTTATAAGGATTTTTATGCAATATGCTATAGAATGGACATATAATTATTCTTTTAGGCTTTTAGTTGGATATTGCTTCTTAAATTATAGAGTATGTATTCCAAAATTTTTAGAGGCTACATTTTAGTATTTTTAGATGAATCTTATATTGGTCCTCAAGGTAACATGTCCTTTTTTTTTGTTGTTTTTGTTTTTTGCTTTTGTTTTTGTTTTCGTCTTAGGGTGCATGTGTTCACCAGAGAGAGAGAGAGACAAAGAAAGACAAAGTGAGAAATCACCCCCCAGGGGGGATGGACACACCACAGTTCCTTTTCCTCCATTCCCCTCTCAAGACTTTGGGCACACATGCACATGTACCCAGTGTGGTTTTCAAGTCACCAGACCCAGGACTCCAACTGTGGCTGGCCTTGCAGGAGTCCAGTGCCTAAATCACTAACCTACCTGCTGGCCCCCACAACATTTTTTTAAAAGGAAAATCGTAAGAAGGAAGCATCTATTCTTTTAACATCTTTGTAATTTGGACTCTATTAAAATCTACCTCTGATTTGATAGGTATTATGGAAAGCAATGGTTATTTTTTTAAAACAAAAAGCCAGGTTTGAAAACATGGATAGATTGTAATCTAACACAGATACTGTCAAAACTGTAAACTGCCAGTTTATTTTGATGATCTTTTTAAAAAAATGTATGTTAAATATTGTTACACAGGACTGCATACAAGTAAATGCAGGAAAATGAAGTTACATTTCAATGAACAATTATTTTCAATTATTTGTGTCCTCTAAAGACTTTCTAGGATGGAAAAACATCTAGGGTTGGTTTTGTTCGTATTCCATAATGTTTCCCTCTTTTAGAGACACACATTCAATGTTTTGTGTTCATGCAAATTTTTAACTCTCTAACTGCATGTATTAAGGGACATTGGCACCCTCAGTAGGACTATATTTAAAAAGTGAGTAGTTTTATTTTTATAGCACTAAGCACACTTTCTTTACACTGTGATGAATCTTGCTTTCTGCCTTTTATTTGCATAAGTAAAATCTTCCTTTTTGCATTATCGTGTATCTTTTCTGCATATAATTAACATTAGTCTTTTTTGACGATGCAGGGCTGGCTATTTGCCTCAGAATATTCCCCTGGAGATTATCAGATACCTGTCTGAGGAAAAGGATTTTCTTCCTTGGCATGCTGCCAGCCGAGCTCTTTATCCTCTAGATAAATTACTGGACCGAATGGAGAACTACAATGTCTTCAATGTAAAAAGATATAATTTCATCTTACTTTCAAAAGAGAAACCGTTTTCTCATTATCTCCAATACATGCAACTATCCTAAATTATTTTCATTCCTTCTAGTTTGTGTTACAATTTTTGTCTTGATTTTCTGTACAGAACTAATGACAATTATTTGAAGAAAAAAAATTTAATGCAAACAACTTTTGTTCCGGTCTACAAGTGTCCGTTTTGCTTAAATGGTTCAGAATTTAAGAACATACATGCCATATACTTAAAGTTCACACTTATTTTCAGAGTTAAAGGGCTCTGTGTTCACAGAAGACTTAACCTGAGAAGAGGGATCCCAAAGATCTTAATGGAATAGAGACGGTTTCAGTACAGATTCTTAGTCATTATTTTTATCCAGAAGGGCATAGTGAATTCAATTCACTTCCTTAATTAACAAGGATAAGATCAACATTGAGGCAAAAGCCCATTCATAATTGGGTCCAAGGGAATACAGGAGAGTAAACAACAGATAATCCAAATAGACATGAAGACATGACGAACATTCCAAAATGTTACCTGACCAGATTTGCTAACCTTGAAGCTCAATAAACCAAAATTGCACTGCTAACTTCACCTGATGTAGTCATCATTTCGAATAATATTAGGATTAAGTACTGCTAATGAGCTCCCGAGTCCTGTCTTTCTTACCACTGTGCTTTCTTTCACCTTTGCACACTATTTGTTTTCCTGTAGCATTGTAAGGCCTTGACCTATATTTTGTAAAATCATCCTGCTTTTTTTTTCTTTTAATTTTTACCAGTGGATACAGTGGATACATACATTCTGTCTCTATCCCTCCTTTCAGTAATTTGGACATGCATGCACATGTGCCTGGAAAGCAATGGTTAGTGGATACATGTATTTGCAGGAGACAGAGAGAGAGAGACATGGAGAGAGAGACATTCTGTCTCTATCCCTCCTTTCAGTAATTTGGACATGCATGCACATGTGCCTGGAAAGCAATGGTTATTTTTTAAAACAAAAAACCAGATTTGAAAACATGCATAGATTGTAATCTAACACAGATACTGTCAAAACTGTAAACTGCCAGTTAATTTTGCTGATCTTTTCTCTGTTTCTCAAGCCACTGGGTCTGGGATTTGAATGGTGAAGTTGGCCAGATGGGATCCAGCTGACTTCACCACCATGCCATAGGCTGGCCTAATCACCCTACTTCTTATGATGTACTGACTCTGCTAATTAACGACACATTTGAAATGACTGAAAACCTGATTGCCATGCCATGGAATCTGTCAATTAGAGATATATGTGTCTATTAACAAATAGTCTTAAGGCTATCAGTTACTTTTTTCTTACTCTAAGTCTACAGGAAAGCAGCTCTATTGTAATTTTTTTTTTAAGGGAATAACCCTGGTTTGACTGTTCATCATTGTTAATTTTGTCTACGCCTTTACAACAGACATGTAGATAAATGGGTTATTAAAGATATCATTTTTACCTGCTAGAAAGACTTTTACACTTTTTCTTCTTAACACAGAGCCACTGCAGTATTAAAACTTCTGCGAAAGTAAAATCCATTTTTGTATGTATTTGTACTTTAGAATAGCATAGCATGTCAGAAAGCTCATTTTCAGTAAAAGTTAAGAATTGCTTTTACTGTAATTTCAGTGCTTTCATTCCTTTGACAAAATTCAAGGACCACATTACAGTGAGGGAGAGCAAGATACATCGATGCTGATATTCAAATATATCATTAGCTGAATGGATTGTTGACTTTGAAATGCCATCTCATTACAGTGGAGTACCCGGTGTATCTCAGCTTCAACCACGCCAGGCTATTGCCCGGACCAATGTAACAGTTTTGCATTAAATATACTCTATTGACATAAAATGGATAAATATCTGATAATCATTTTCATAAAATGTAGCTACATACATTTGTGTATATATATATATATATATGAACACATACACACACACGTACTCTTATTAATATTCCTCATTTTTCTCATTCTGTTACAAAAAATTATTTGATATATTTAGTAGTACAAATTACTTGTCATTCAATAGGAAGAGAAGAATAGAATTCTACCATTCTAATAGTATTTACCCTTATTTTGTATGTTTGGAATACTAAAATGAGTAAAATTATTGTAAAGTCTTATCCCTGTTATTTTTCTGATGCTTAAAAGTAGGCACACATAAAAAATATTTTAATGATATTATATAAATTTTATTGATATCATGGAAAAGTTCGAAACTGAAGATATCTTTCTTTCTTATTCCTCTCCTTCCATTCAGGAATATATTTTGAAGCAAGTGGCAGCAGCGTATATCAAGCTCGGATGGCCTAAAAATAATTTCAATGGCTCTCTTGTTCAAGCATCCTACCAACATGAGTACTGCTTTATTTTCTTTTTGTTCTCCTCTTTTCCTCTGGAGCTGTACAATAACATACTATTTGTCCCATTGTGATTTTAGCAGTATGAGACGGTTTTTCTTTCATTCTGCATCTTAGATTCCTAGGAGAACTGTTACTGGGTAGCATAGTTTCCAGCTTTCCACTGCCTGATACTGACTGAGAACAAGGGCATTTTCTTGCTCTATTTGAATTTATCTTAAAATAAAAATAATGGATCATTATTCATGAATTAAATTAATTGATAATATTGAGATGAGCAGGCATGCCCCTCACTGTAGTACTGTTCAGAGAGAAGACTTTGACTGAATTTAACTTTTACTCTACTTCATTGTCTCAGCCACATGCGATCTAGAGATCTTTCAGTATTTTGTGTTAACAATTTACTTATCGACTGTTTAAGGAATGAGTCCCCCAGATTTTCTCTCCAGATAATAATACGGCTTTTATTTATTTATTTTCCCTTGTAACGCTCTCCAGAGAACTACGACGAGAAGTTATAATGCTGGCCTGTAGTTTTGGCAATAAGCACTGTCACCAGCAGGCATCCACACTTATTTCAGATTGGATTTCCAGCAACAGGAATAGGTAAGTTGAACCAAACCCCGTGTTTTCTGATATTATTTAACACCGTTTTCAGATTCATCATGGATGTATTCTATTTATTAGCCAGAGAAAAGCTAGACGAGAAACAAAAAGAAAAACAACACAGGAAACTTGTTTCAGGTTCACGGTTTACAAGGCAACATATGAAAGCCACAGTACGCTTTCTTTGGATGTTTTCTCCGTGTTTGAGGTCATCTTGCTTCATCTAGGCCCTAATTCTTTATAGAAAAAGTGTCACTTTATTTTAAGTTTCGTAAGCTCTGCCATTTTGTAAGAACAAAATAATTAAATTTAAGCCAGAGTTTTGAAGGTTCTTTAAAAGGTTGTGGTACTTATTCATAAAACAATTGCTATCACATGCTATAAGCCAAATAGCATAAAAAATACCCAGAAATAGTGCAAAACGCTGTACAAGGGCTCTTCAAGAAGTTCACAGAAAATAGCACCAAAAAATTAGGAAGAGAGATCTTTTGCTTTTCAGTGACCATCGACAATGACTAAGTTCACAGAAAATAGCACACACACACACAAAAAAAAATAGGAAAAGAGATCTTTAGCCTTTCAGTGACCATCGACAATGACCTTAGACTTGAATCTTATCTTGTAATATTAAATATAGTATTCTAATACATAATACAGGATTAAAATTATTTAATAGAATTCAAGAAAAAATTGAGCTATACGTCACTTGTTAATGAAATGAATCCTAAAACTCAAAGATTATTGGTGTTCTTATTATAATGCTTTAAACCTACAAAATGTGTTTTTTTTTTAATATTTATTTCTGAAGGCCTTTATAGTCTGTTTATTCCTTATAGTTTGCGTAGCCGATGTCCACTGCACTCCAGTATCTGGCCTTCATTTTTTTTTTTTTTTTGGAGAGGTTTTTTGCTATAGGGCGCATGTGCTTGCCAGAAAGAGAGAGAGACAGAGAGACAGAAAACGAGAAATCACCCCCCTGGGGGATGGCCATGCTCCAATCCCTTCTCCTCCATTCTTCTCTCAGGATCTTGGGCACGCATACACGTGCGCCCAGCGTGAGTTTAAGCCACCAGGTCCGGGGATCGAGCCGTGATTCCAGCAAAGTAGCCATTACGCTAACTGCTGGTCCCTCTGGCCTTCATTTTCAACTAAAGTCAGTTAGGAAGAAATAGGAGCCTGTAGGTGACAATTTATTCAGATGATAATATTTTATGTGCAAAGGACTTGTCTCTGGTGTGAGTGCTCAGGATGATACCATGGGCCACAAAGAAAGGGACTTGTTCTGAGTAAATAGACCAGTCAATGTAATCTACTTATGGAACAAATTGTTATTTTCTTCATTAAGTGTTATTTAGGTTTAAATTTAATATCTAACTGACTCTAAATCAAGGGATATCTATTGTGATTTAGAGGTCTCAGGGGGAAATTTTTCACTGCATTATTTACTAATTCATCTCAGCATTTCAGCTTCTGTAGTGTTTTTCTATTTGCCCTTGAAGTTAATTGCCTCTAGTCTGGGTAAGAAGAAAAATAACTTATCACTGTTGTCTATCAATTGATCCATCATATATTTGAAGACAGTGATTAAATCCGTCATAAGTCTGTAGAACCAAAGTGTGCTCCTATTTTAAACTTTTACTAATGATTGTCCTTTTTTGCTATCTTCTGAAAATTATTATATTAGGCCAGAAATAGTTATGCTATTTTTTTCTATCTTTTACCACCTTCTTCAATTCTAACACATTAATAAATAGGCCATGGAAACAAATATTAATACAAAATAGATACATCCAAGACTTTATTAAGATATACACCATATATACACATGGGGAAAATGATGAAATAGTTTATTACAAAATGTAGTCTCTACTTTTTTTCCTTTTGCTTTTGTTTGCTTCTGTTCTTTCTTTACTTTGCTACAAATACATGCTTTTTCTCAAAACTGATAATTGTTTTTTAACCCATTAATGAATTTATGGGTTATAACATATAGTGTTGAAACATAGTAAATTGGGCTTATTCCATTATA